>NC_142583.1:5470961-5774903 GCF_965207765.1 Zootoca vivipara | reverse complement strand
CAGATTTTGGGGTTGCAGGGAGAGGGGGGCGTGTGGTGTGTTGCACAGGCAGAAGTCCGCAGTGCTGATGGAACAGTAGCGTTGGATGCAACCCAAAGCAGTAGAGAGAACTAAGCAAAATCAGCCCAGTTTGCCAGATACCTGCTAAAATAGAAAAAATATAGTAGCTCCCTACTTAAAAGGGCAAAATATATATACTGTAAAACAAGTGGACTGCAGGATTGTAATTCTTTAGACTGCATATACAGTATATATTTGGAGATATGAGGAAAACACAAAGGTCACAAGACTGTGGTAGAAAAATGGTCTTTTTACACCACTGGGCAGCCAGCTGTTAATCTGCAGCTGCCTGGTAAACAGATCAGATTATGTTCCCCCAACTATCCATTTTTACTCTTTCAGAAGCTTTCTGGTGGTGGGGGGGGGGCAGAAAGAGCTTGAAAAGGGTGTAGAAATGCATGAACTAATCCATGATATCTCTTCTCTTCCAGATGAGCTTCCTGTGGGGTTATTGTTAATGCTATTTGATTGTACAACAATTGCCTGGAAACAGACGTTAAAATATTACTTATTTGAAATTACTGCTTCCTTTTATTGAGTCCTGGAGTATGTGTTGTGAAGCTGGACCTAATAAAGGGGAACTGGTTTGAACTGAGTGTTCTTTGTAGCCTGTGTTATTATATGCTAGAAAAGAAAATCTTATTTCCCATAATAAAAGTGAATAAACATGGGGTACAGAACTTAATCCTCAATTTCACAACCTGACAATGGGATTCTCAAACTTTGTTTATTGGTGTCAATGACATTCAAATTTTTATTGCTTGTGTGTGGATCCCTATAAAGGACATTGAAGAAGGTTATCATTACATGCTTTTGTTTCAAAATGCCATGTGATTTCATGAAACTGATGGGGCCAGGAGCTTGACTTCCTGTTCCTTGTGCAGATCCTATGTGTGCACTGCTACACAAAAACCACAGCACTGAACTTGCTTGCTAAGGACAGCTTCTGTTTTATTTATATATCTGGCCCTTCCTCCCATCACACAGGGTGACTAATGGCGAGAGCCAGATAAAACAACACCCAGTGAGAAAACCATTAACAATTTCATAATTCATGATAAATATAGTACTTCTACAGCAATGCAAGTTTTTAGCTCTTGAGATGGCAGAAATGCTTGAAGGTATTTGATCAATATTTAGTTGAGTCCTGTAAGTTGGAGGTACTAAATAAGGATCCAGACTTAAGTTCATTGAGCTTAGATCAAATTGAAATCAATAGGGCATGTTTAAAATTGGAGAGAATTGAGTGCAACTGGTAATAACCCTTAAGATTTCTATTGGTCTGATAGCAAGGCTTCCTTGCCTCTTCATGTGAATAATAAATTGCAGAGTCTTATAGTAAGACTTCATATATAATCATCGTAAGGTAAAGGACCCCTGGACGGTTAAATCCAGTCAAAGGCAACTATGGGGTTGCGGCGCTCATCTCACTTTCAGGTCAGGCCGAAGGAGCCGGCATTTGTCCACAGGCAGTTTTCTGGGTCGTGTGGCCAGCATGACTAAACCGCTACTAGCGCACGGAGGACCGTGACAATTGCCAGAGCTCACAGAAACGCCGTTTACCTTCCGCCACAGCGGTACCTATTTATCTACTTGCACTGGCATGCTTTCAAACTGCTAGGTTGATTATTGTATGAATGCACAAGCCCACTACACCATTACTTAGTATGCCAGAGTTGTTTAACCTGTGACCCTCCTGGTGCTGAATTTCAACTCCCATCATCGTCTGTTGGCCATGATGTTTGGGGCTGATGGGAGCTGCAGTCCCAACAAGAGGGCCACACGTCAGCCGGTTCTGTTTTAGTCTATTGCATCAAAATACTGATAGTCCTGGAATGTGCAAGCAGGCCCCTGAGAAGCAGTGCTTACAGGTGTCACAATGTCCCTGCCATTCCCTCCAGGTGTGTCCGTGGCCTTGTCGGACCAGCTATTCATCTGCCTGGAGACTATGGGGGCTCCTGATTTGCTCCTTTACAACTGAGCCAGACATGAGCATTCACACGCTGAATTTGACTTGGGTAGCAAGGTAGTGTGCGCTTTTGCACATGAGAGGGAACAAAGGGAGCCTTGTGTTCCCATCACAACAGTTCCATGTTCCGTGGGGCACTCTCATTCCTTGCCCAGAGAGGCTTGCCATATGTCAGGAAAATTCCTGACGTCCTGATTTTGGGGTAAAGAAAATTGTGTCGGGGAGGAATGTTGCCAAATCAGCAAAATGTCAGGGGAAACCTGGATGTATGGTAGTGCCATGAAAAAAGCGGAAATAGTTTAAGAAGCTCAAAATCATCATTTTGGGGGTAGGTTTCCCCCCAAAAAGCTCAACAATTGTGGTGGTTTCCTTAAAAAAAAGGTCAACAGGAATCTTAATTTTTGAGATATGGCAATCCTAGTTAGAGCCACTCCCTCGATGCACTATTTTTCTATCTGCAGGATTTGTGGTGGCAGGAAAGTGCGTTTAATCAGAAAGCGAACTCCTGAGGCTACGGTCTCAGCCCCCCAGCCCCGTGATAACCAGGCCTTGAGCCCCCACTCTCCCTTTCGCATCTCCTGCGAGGACTCTGCGACTCGAAAAGCAGCGGAGCACACCAAGGACTGCGACACCTCCGGAAGCCTACACCGTCGCCTCCGCCCCGTCACTGCCTTTTAGCGGCTCTTCCGCCTCCTCCTCTCGCTGGTTGGTCTCTCTCCCCTCAACAGCAAACGAGCGCTGCTAACGCGAGAGGACGAGGGGCGGGCCTCTTAAAAACAAACCAATGGGGGAGAGCCGGCAGGGTGACGTAAGGGAGGGAGGCGTGGCTTTGTGGCGCCGCCGCGGTGAGGGCAGCGATGATGGAAGCGGCGGCGGCGGGAGGCGGAGCGGAGCCTCCGGGCCGGAGGGAGGCCACAACGCTGCCCGGGCCGAGCAGAGACACGGTGCGCGGCCGGCGTGTGGTGTGGGCGGGCCTTTCCGGGGCCTCTCCTGCCGCCCGGGCCTCCGCAGGGCGGGTGGGCTGCTCCTGGCCATGGAGGCTCTACTGCTGGCAGCCCTGCTTGGAAGCGGGGCGAGGGGGGCCGCCTGTCGGGGCTTCCGGGGTCGTTTAAATGACCTGCGGGGTTCCCTTCCAACAGCGTCAGACGCGCGAGCTGGACGTTGGAGGAGTCCGGACTCCGGAGGGGTGTAAGGAGCGAGTTCTTTTCGTGGCGCAGCTAAACTGCGGAACTCCCTCCCGCAGGAGGATGAGAGGGCTTCGTGGAGAAGAAGCAAATCCTGTCCCACCGCTGGCCGTGATGGAGGCTGGGCTCTGCCTCCTTGAGCCATGGAAGAAACGCTCAGGGAGCCGCAGGAAGGGAGCGTTGCTCTTGTGCTCCGGCCCCTTTCCTCGCTTGCTTTCCGCTCGGGGCATCTGGTTGGCCACTGTGAGAACAGGAGGCTGAACTGGATGGGCCCCCCTTTGGCCTGATCCAGCAGCCAGGCTCTTCTTAAGCCCTCTTCTTCCTTCAGGATAGCCTTGCTGGATCAGATCAAAGGCACCTGCTCCGAGGACGGAATCTGTGGCCAGCTGATGGGAGATGTTCCATATGGTGGGACTCAGGTCTTTGGAAAGGGGGATTTTGAAAGTTGAGGACATGAAACACCCCCCCCCCAATCTCATATACACCGCCATATAGGCTGAAGGTCCTGTTATGAGATAGGGGTGAATTTTTTGCTGGCAGGGAGTGCATGGGTGGGTTGTTAGCTAGTCAGGTGTTTATCAACAGAGTGCTCCCCATTCAGGATACTAGCCACTATGTTCCTTCCTACCCCAGATTTCTTTTCCCCTGCTAATAGTCCCATCAGCATTCTGCATCCATGGCTGATACCTATTCCTTGTAAATGGATGGTGCTGTTTTGGCTACATAATGGCTCTCACAGCTGGAACCTTGGAAATCGAGGGGATTCATATAGTATATTTGTTGTTGTTGTTTTGTACTTTCTATCTCCCTTTCTGGACAATACCTGAAAGTGCATCTTGTAGTAAATAAAACAGGCATGATGAAATAAGTAAAAAGCTGGGCATCAATAAAAGGCAGGAAAGCTCCCCTGCTTTGGACTTCTGTGTTCTCTTTGGGGTATAATGGCTGTCAAATGTCTCCTGACAGGGGCAGAGGGACAAGAAGAGGACAAGCAGGGAAACACCAGTGGAGAAAAGGGGGCCGTACCTCATGAGTAAAACTCCTTCCATTCAGGACAAGCTACGTAAGTCAGGACTGGAATCTATGTTACAAGTACGGTGGGCTCACCGCTTGAGGAGCAACTAAGCCCTGCTTAGTTGGACCACAGACCCACCTAGCTCAGTGTCGATTCTTCCCACAGTGGCCAGTAAGATGCCCACAGGAAGCCTGCAAGTAGCTCATTTGCACAGTAGCACCATTCCCACTTGTGTTCCTCAACAACTGGGGTATTCAGAGCACTGAGACGGGGATGAGTCACCCCTTCCATGGTCGATTTAGATACATTAGTTTTGCTTTTAGCAGACAATAGTTTGTAGTTAGTGTGTGTGTCCCCAAGATGCTGAGGCACATTGAGGGCACCCCTGCTTTGACTCGGGGTACCTTCTGCAGATCCCACTTTGCCTAAGAGAATCCCTCTGAAATATCCCACTTTTTTCATGATTTGACCAAAGCCTCCGCACGTCTCTAGTTGGAACTAAATTGCTGTTAGCAACAACAACAATACAATACAATACAATACAATACCTGCTTACTGTCAGCCATGTACAGCCATGAAAGAAGTGACAATGTAGGCAGGAGAAGAAATGACGGCAATGGTTCCTGCTTGAGCTTCATTGTGGAGGAGCAGGGGTGGAGCGTTCCTGTGGCCTCAACAATGGGAGATGTAGCCCAACAACATCTGAAGGGGCACAGGCTCCCCAGCCATCCAGCAAGGTACAGACACGGGGGTGGGATGTCAAAGGGTTTCATGGATTAATTATTTTTTATGGAAATTACTGACTTAACTAGGAAGGCAGAAATAGTTGTGGTTTCTTCACTGCTGAGCAGAAAGTGCCCCCTCATTGCTGCAGGAGGAAGGCAAGGCAATGGCATGGAGGATAAGACTCGTCCATGCTTACCAGCCAGAATAACTAGGTGCTCCCCCCCCCCTGTCTGAGATAGGAAGCCTCTTTATGCCAGTTGCTGGGATGCACAAGTGGAGAGAGTATTGTTTTGCTCAGGTTATGCATGTGGGTTTCCCATTGAGGCATCTGGTTGGCCAATGCGAGGACAGGGTGCTGGACTGGATGGGCCCCTTTTGGGCTGATCCAGCTGCAGGTCTTGTATGTTCTATACCCCATCCTACACCTGGAAGCTTTTTTGCAACACCAGCAAGTGGTGTGGATTCACCTGAATATTTGCTGCAGGGGTGGGAACCCCTGGGACTTCCCCAAGACGACTTGCACAGCACAGTTGCCATGCAACCCACTTTAATAGATGGCAAACCTCTGAGAGTGTGTTGGCATCTTGCTGGCAGCTAGAGGATTCAGATGATTCATGTCCTGTGCAGGCAGCGTTTCCCCAGAGTGGGTTTTTCTGCTGTCCTTTTGTAGTAAATATTTGTCTGAACTTGCCCCACAGGCAGCAGTTGGCTGGTGGGGTGGGGTTTATGGGAGACAATCCTCCCCAGGAACGTGGAATACAGCAAATATTCACTGAGTTTGCCTTGGTCATTTTGGGGGCTGCAGAGAAACATCGCGAGATGGCAAAGGCGATGCTGCGGAGGAAGGGAGGCGCATTCTCAGGAGCCGTCCGGCACCAGCCCAAGCTACCAGCCAAGAGGTCCAGTCCATTTTCTTACTGTTGGGGGGGATTTTGGGCTGTTTGGTGAGTTCAGTGGCCCTTAACAACTCCGCATGCATTAGGTTAGGCTGCTAACGTTGGTGTCCTTCTAACCTAATCTAGCTCTCTCCCTACTGCTCCCCATCATGGGGTGAATTCAGAAAAGCAGCCGAAGGCCTCCAGAAATGGCACAATTTACGAGAAGGGCTAGTGCAGCTCAGAGGTAGAAGCTCTTGTGTTGCAGGAAGGTGGTGCCAGGTTCAGTCCACAAGATCTGCAGGTGGGGCTGCAAGTGGAGAGCTTGGGTGGGGGGCCCCAGGCTGTGGACCAGGCTTGGGCCAACAGTCCTCTCCATTTGGCCTGCCAGGCCTTTTGGGGCAAGCTGCACTCACCTGGCATCATGCTGCTTGGTGCCAGGAGCTTCTGAAGCTTTGAACCAAGCAGGATTGCACTACTGCAAATCAGCTGATACGCAGAGTTCAATCCTGGTTGGTGCAGAGCACAAATGGTCTCACTTGGTTGAGGTAGCTTCCTCGGTCCCTGTTGTTGATAAGTCAGCCTTGACTGCAGGATTCAGCTTTGAATAATTTGAAATGTGTTTCCAGAATACATAGATACAGAACCTGACTTTTTTGCACCTTTGAATTGGTGCCAAAAGCCACATCAGGTTTGTCCAGTTGAGACAGTGACTTGCCCAAGGCCATCTTCTGCCTGAGTGAGGACTCTAAAGTGGCGCCCTGTCCTTTGCACCAACACCCTTCACCTTCCCCCACTCTCAGATGCTTCATGTTGGTTTTTGCCTCTTTCTCTAGGGCAGTTAAGTTCAACAAGGGCTATGCTGCCCTCAGCCAGATCTCAGATGAAACCCTGGTGTCCCTGGACTCTGACAGGTGAGGGGTGAGTGGGACCTGCTTGCTGTTTGTGGGTAAAGGTAAAGGGACCCCTGACCATTAGGTCCAGTCGTGACCGACTCTGGGGTTGCGCGCTCATCTCGCGTTATTGGCCGAGGGAGCCGGCGTATAGCTTCCAGGTCATGTGGCCAGCATGACAAAGCCGCTTCTGGCAAACCAGAGCAGCACATGGAAACGCCGTTTACCTTCCCGCTGTAGCGGTTCCTATTTATCTACTTGCATTTTGAGGTGCTTTCGAACTGCTAGGTTGGCAGAAGCTGGGAACAAGCAACGGGAGCTCACCCCATCACAGGGATTCGAACCGCCGACCTTCTGATCAGCAAGCCCTAGGCTCAGTGGTTTAACCACAGCACCACCTGGGTCCCTGTTTGTGGGTAGGGAAGGCCAAAAAGGTTTGAGCGTTGCCACCCATTTTAAATGGCTCTAAAAAGGAGTGTTAGCAAAGAGGATCAGTCACTGAACGGGATACCAGTCACAGTAGCCCTGTAGAGTTTCCAATTTCAGAAGCAGTCTTTCCCTGAAGATACGGGGGGTGCAATGGCAGGAGTCAGCATTGCTTGTGGGCTTCCCAGAAGCATCTAGTTGGCTGCGCTGGGAATAGGATGCAGGACTAGTCTGATCTAGCAGGGTCATTTTATGTTCTCATGGGAGACAAACTTCCTCTCATGACACAAAACCCTCTTCATTCTTAGCAGAGAATTGGGAGCCAGAAGTGTGCTAGAAATACCCTTTCTGTTTGTGCTGACCCTTGGTGCTTTTCTCTCCTAGTGATGAGGAGCTGGGATCAAGATGTTCCTCCGGTTACTCCTCTGCAGAGGCAAGTCTGGTGCATGGCTTGCTCCTTACAGGCATTGAAATTGACCTGCAGGTGGTGGGGTTTGTCTGCCTGTCTGTCTGACCTTCTGATGGTTAGTGAGGAAAGGCTTTTATTGCAGGTGGGGGTGGGGTGCAAGATGAACCTCAGATACTCATGTTGCCTGCTCATTAGTCTTGGGGTGCAAAGCCCGTGACCCTCCAGATGCTGTCAGCCTCCATCTCTAGCCAGCCAGTCGCCAGGGATGGGAGAGTGTGCAGTCCGGGAGCCCTTTCTTACATGCAATGTCTATGTGCGCATGTGTCCCAGTAAGCATGTTGTGACTGACCATGAGTAAGGAAATGTAGGCACATGGATGTGTGTGCACACATCTTCATTTTCTCACTCGCATGCTTGCTAGGAAGGAGAGCTCTCCAGGCCTTCCTTCCTTCTTAGGACTGCAGTCCAATCCTATAGGGGACGCAGTTCTGAGTAGATTAAAAACAACCATAATTAAAATGTACAATAGAAAAAACCAGTGAAGAAGCATAGCAAGTAAAACAGTGGGGGGGGGAAAGCAATTAAAGTAATTAGATCAGGAAGTTCAAGTTCAGGAGAATGCTTGCCTCAACCGGCGTGTCTTCAAGAGCCGGCAGAATGCCACTACTGATGGGGCTTTCATATTTTAGCACGGAGCACAACACACGTCACTGATTCCACCGGTGGAAAACCCTGCCTCCGTGTTACCACAAACTGATAACCAGCAGGCCGTGGCCAATTCCATAGTCCTCCAGCAGGTGTTTTCAACTTGTCCCTCCTCTTGCTTCTCAGGTCAACCAGGATCTCAGCCGCCAGCTCCTGCAGGATGGGTATCGCCTGGATGAAATCCCAGACGACGAGGACCTTGACCTCATCCCTCCCAAGCCTGTGTCATCCTCACCATGTCCCTGCTGCTTTGGGGAGTCTGCCTCCTGCTCCATCCAGTAAGGATCTAAAGAGCAGGACTGCACTGCACAGGTCAAGAACCCAGCACTTTCCCCCTTCCTTTCAGACGCCCGGAGGTCCAGCAGAGGCAATGGAGTCTGGCACCGAGCTTTGACCAAGCCGATAGGGAGCAGGAGGAGGGTGCTTTGGTGGCTGGGAAAGCGGGGCGCACCATTGCCCTGCTTGCACTTGTCCGGGCACCAAACAGCCTCTTGAAGCTCTTATCTGTGGTGCACATACAAGACTGTTCGGTGGAAACCCTTGGGAAGGCTCTGAGCCAGCTGGCTCCCTTGCCTGGGAATGCCTTTGGAGAAAGATGCAGATGGGAGAAGAGGACAGGGCGAGTGTTTTCCTCCTTAAAGGCAAACAGACAAGCTTTTTTGTGTGAAAGGGAATGAAGAATGGACTAGGACAAGTTAAAACTTTAGTTTACAAAAACTCTGATTGGGGGGAAAAAAAGCACAGCAATCACTACATCGGGTCAAAAAGATTTTCCTCACTTGCTCAGGATCCTTTCCTGGACTCCAGTGCTTGAGCCAACATCTCCTGGGGTCCTTGTAGGGCTGGACTAAGATGTTGCCATGTGGATTTCTGGGATGGAGAAGCTCCTCTATCAAGCTGCATGGATGGAGCGCCGCCTCCTAGCATCCTCGCAGTCTCTTGAACTCTCCCTCTGCTGGCTTTGCTGCCTGGAAGTTGCTGCTTTGATCCCTTTCCCTTGAGCTTTCCAAAGTTTCACCAGCTGCTGCATCGTCTCAAATTGACCCTCAGCATTTAGCCTGGTGAAAGACGGACCTACTGAACCCTTTTTCTTGGAGTGGGAGGGAGGTGCATTCCCCCCCCTCCCACAGATAGAGGGGGAGGGTTCACTTGCCTTGCCTTGGGAGGCTGGTCCTCCCTGGCAAAAGGGCCAACAAATCTGACATCCCTGGCTCCGGATGAGAATCCTGCTTAGTTTAGGTCATAGCTGCCTCAGTTTGACTGGAGAGCTGCTGCTGATTCCTCTTCCAAAGTGAATTGAGGCCAAGCAGAGGAGGAAGGCTAAGGTGCTGGCGCCCATAACCTCATTTCTGTGTTGCCTGCCTTTGTCTAGACCAGGTGTGCCTCCTAGCGCCATCCAAGCACTGCTGTTGGACTTCAGCTCCCATCATCCCTGACTGTTGGCCCTGCTGCCTGGGGTTGATGGGATATGGAGTCTCCCCAGTCCCTGGCGGGTACCAGGGTGAGGAAGCCTGATCTAGTGGGCCACAGGTCTCCCACCCCTGCATCAGTTCCCGTTATTCTGACTTAATTTCCCCATAATTAGGATTAGCTTATGCAGCCTCCTTTTGATTTCAAGCAGCGCATAGTGTGTTTTCCATGCACACGAAGTGACAGCTTGTGAGCGAGAGCTGCGACCTAGCCTTTCTGATTCGCTGTGGTTCACTTTATGTGGCAGTTGTGGAGAACAGGGAAGGGAGGAATTGCCAGCATTTGTGACAGTTGCTTTGTGAGGATCCCTGCTAGAATGCAAGTTGGGGCTATGATCTCCCCTCAATCTGGTGCTTTCCAGTTGTGGTGTACAACTCCCCATCAGCCCAGTGATTAAGGATGATGGGAGTTCCGGTCCAGCAACACCTGGAAGGCATTAGGCTGGGGGAGGAAGATGTGCCCTGTATATTTGGGCAGCCTCATTGAGTAATAAATCTGTCTGGGGACCATAACAGGCTATTACCTCTGCCGTCTAAATTGAAGCTTTAGTAGCAAGAGATCCAGAGGTCTCTGAAGGCACTAACACAGGCATCCCCAAACTGCGGCCCTCCAGATGTTTTGGCCTACAACTCCCATGATCCCTAGCTAACAGGGCCAGTGGCCAGGGATGATGGGAATTGTAGTCCAAAACATCTGGAGGGCCGAAGTTTGGGGATGCCTGCACTAACACAACTTGAGCAAGATGCCATTGCACTGTTGATCTCTGTTACTGTAAGTAGCTAAAAGTGGCAGCTGTTATTTTCTTTTCCCCTTCCTGGAAAACTTGCCAGTAGGAATGAGATAGTCTTGCCATACTTGGCAGACTTGATCCTAAACTGGAATTCTCTCTGCTCTAATTAACTGTTCCCAGGTGAGTGGCACCCAGGAGGCCGTTTCCACTTGGGTATATGTGCTTTGCTAGAATTATTTGTCAAGAGATAGGCCACGTGGCAGGCCATAACACAGGCTCAGTGTTTACTCACTGGGGAACATGGTTAGCAAGAGGCAGCCAAGTGAACTCTGCACTTTCCAGCCCTTCAGTAGAGAGAGTTGGTTGCTGGTGCAGCCACTGGATTACATAGGCAACTTTCCCCCACCCCCAGCTGCCTTTCATTTTCTATATTTATTTATGCTGCCTGTAGCATCCTCTGCCTGCAAATCCTCCAGAGACGACTTCTCCATGGTAAAAGGTTGATGTTCCTGGACAAGTTTGAGCTGTTCAGTCCTAATTGCAGTAAGCTTTTTATAAATAGTGCGTAACGTTGAAGTGGAGAGCCAGGACACTAGTAGACCTGTAGAGAGAAAACTGCCCGCTTTCTGCCGCAAAGTAAGCTTGGCAGGCTGACCGTGTTGTGTATGTGGGGGTTTCAGGGTGGAGAAAGGAGTTCAGTGATTGTAGGGCTATAGTGTGTTTAAAAAGCTGCCTTAAAATATTGAAATGCATTAAATGAAGTGAAATTGAAACACAAACCAACCTTGAAAGGCACAGAGGACAATCTTATTGGATATTAATGTTATTGTATATGCAGAGAACTATCTAGCAAATAGTTTTATATATACTGAGCAAGGGAAGTGTGTATTAATAAAACTCTAACTTGTATTCACAATGCTTGGATCCTTTTCTATGTGAAATGTTTGTTCCTTACTTGCATGTGTGTTAGCAAAGAGGCCTGCAGTAGGATTCCTCCTGGGGTCCACTCTGCTGGTGCAGGGCATGAGGCCGTTCATGGCACTCGTAAGGAGCCTGTGGTCTTCCTGGCATTTGTGGGACTCTGTCCAGCCTGCTGTTCTTTCTGCCTTCCTTGCTCCTTCAAGGTTTTGAATGTCCTAGCCTCCTCAACTTACTTGGACAAAGCTCTTTATTCAGCCTTTTGAAAATGCAATTTTAAAAGCAACTTTAGCCCAAGAAAAACATACACCAGACAGGTTGGTCTTGGGGCCTGTCCTCTACAGCACTTTCTTTATTTAGTCAACTTTAACTCGCTGCATTTGACTCTTAAACAACTGATGTTTTACACTGGTGGGAAGATTTTTTGTTTCTGAACCCATCTGAATTTCATCTCCCTGTTTCATTCTTTGTGGATTATTAGCCATAACTATAGCTGTGAAAAATGGAATACAGTACAATGGTAGCAGGAATACTGGCTTTTCCAGGGGTCTTTACTTGCACACACTCTGTACGTCTCAAACCTCCAGTTAATTTAGGAACAACATAGTTTGTATAAAGTGTACAACTGGGTCCACACATCTTGTAACACAAATGGTAAGAAGTGGTTGACCGTAGCTATAAAAACGTCAAATGCTGAAACCACAGCTCTACAATTTGCAGCGCCAGAGTCTGGAGTCAGAATCCATCTGACGGATGACCTCAAGATTCAAATTCTGATACACAACACCCTAAGACAACGCATGTATTCCGCCAGTCCCCCAACATCCTATTTCCTTTCACTTATAACTGTTATTTCAGTCTCTGCAATTTTTTTTCTCTCAAATCATTCTGCAGCAGACAACAGTCGCTCCTGCTTGGCACTCCGCTAGGGCAAGGACACACTCCTATTTGGCAGGACGCTAAAGAGAAACTGGGGCAGTTCTCTTTGCTGAAATATGCTGAGCCCCAAATGAGCATGCAAAATCAAACCAGAGTTGTCGAGTGGAAGTGGCAAGTGCACTTACCCTCCCTCTGTAAGCAACAACTTACAACACTGCAACTTCAAACTGAGTTGAAGGTAGAGTGGCTGGGCTTCCTGCTCCCCAAGACACAGAACTGAACCTATGACCCCCTAGATCTTGCGGGACCCCAACGCCCATCAGCCAGAATGGCCAATGGTTCTGGATGATGGGAGCTGTAAGCCAGTGACAACTGAAAGGCCACCTCCCTACCCTGTCCCTTAGCAACACTTGAATTTATAGCACTGATTTACCCAAGAGTTTAGGGTACCATTGTTCAATGAATTTTTCTGCAAGAGGGGGAAACGAGGGGTAGCACAGAGTGATTACAGTGGTACCTCTACTTATGAATGTTTCTACTTACGAATGGAGCTCCGTCCACCATCTTGGATGCGGTTTAGTTAGGATTTTTTCTACTTACAATTTTTTTCGACTTATGAATGTGCATTCGAAACACATTAAATTCGTAAGTAGAGGTACCACTGTATAACACTCGTTTTAGCTATTGGCACATGTACTTTACTTTGAAATGCCAGGTAAGTAGCTTCACCATACAGTGAAGATGTGGTAATCTGATGGATGTTTTTAAGGGAAGAGCCACTCTTAATAAGCTCTCCCTCCCTGTTGGTGCAAAAGCCAAACATGAGCTGCATTCCGAGATGATGCTACCATCATAAGCTGCAGTTCTACATGGCTAAAGGGGGACACAGGTGGGGACCTGCCAAGTTCAAAGCAGGCTAAATATAACAAGGCCCAGTTATGGGAGGTGACAAATGCAAAGGCAGATTGTTTTTCTGCCTCCGCTTAATGATACAGGTGAAACTCTGAAAATTAGAATATCGTTGAAAAGTGCATTTATTTCAGTATTGCAACTTAAAAGGTGAAACCGACATATGAGATAGATGCATAGCAAGATATGTCAAGCCTTTATTTGTTGTAATTATTTGTCGTTAGGTGGGTCAATTATAAATGGAATGTAATTAATGAAATGTAATAGCGATGTTTATTTTTGTATTATTGTAACTATTTGTTTTATTACTGTGGAATTTCCAAAAGAAAGCATTTGTAAAAATTAAAAGAATAAAAAATAGTAAGTTGCATTACTGAAATAAATGCACTTTTCGACAATATTCTAATTTTCCACGTTTCACCTGTATATGGCTCACACGCACCCCAAACTGGAGTGCCAATTTGATCATCTTATAACCACAGCCCCTGCAGGCCACAAAAAGCTGAACCTGCCTCCAAATTTAACACACTATTTGGGCAGGGGAACCCTTTTCCTGGTTATTTGGGAACAGATTCCAAACTACTGCAGGAAAAGCAGGTACTGGCTACGTCTGAATAGAAAGGAGCCTCTACCCTCCTTGGGCCTGAACACACACACAGGCTCTCTCACCGCAACCAATGTGAGGGGGGAGGAATAAAAGGAAAATTGGGGTGCCAGTTTTAATTAATCTCTTGGCCCTAGACTGGTTTGTCTTCACTGTGCTTTGTTTGGAGCAAACCAGCTCCATCAACCCCGTGGTGTGCTTGTTTCAAACAAGGAAAAGTGAAGACTCATACTGCACTTGGAGCTGGACCAGGAGCAGGTCTGTTCTTATCACAAGCAGCTATGGTTTATTGTGACACCCACTTGCAGCCAGTCGATAGAACCACTCAGAGCTTCCTACATGGTGCTGGAAAAATGCTACTGGGGGGGAAAGCAGATGGTGAAAAGCACCCAGAGAGGCCAAAGCAAAGGCCCTGCCCCCAGGCTTCTTGTTTCTGCCACCTGGCCCAGGATGGAAGTCCAGTGACATTGCACCTGAAAAGCCACCGGTGCCAAAAATGTACTACTGGCTTGTCCTCCCATCCCGAAATCAGGACTATTGGCTGGGGATGGGGAGCCTATATATACCTGCCAAGTTGCTGTCAGAGAAATAAGGGACTGGGCCGGAAATAGCAGACCGGAAGTAGCGCTGCCGCCATTTTGGGACTGGGCAGAGCATGCTCAGAAGTGACTTTTGATGCTGCTTTGCCCAGTTCCAAAATGGCTGCCACGCCAGAAGTCGCACTGCAGCCATTTTGGAACTGGGCAGAGCAGCATCAAAAGTCGCTTCTGAGCATACTCCGCCCAGTTCCAAAATGGCCGTCGCATCAGAATAAACCGGGGGAAAACAAAAAAAATCCGTTTTTTCAGCTAGGAACAGCTGGAAAAACTGGGATTTTCCAGGGAAAACGGGAGACTTGGCAGCTATGCCAGGAGTTGCTGGACTCCCAACTCCTATCAGGCTCAACCCACATGGCCCTGCTGTGGGCAGATAGAACCACTCCTAGATTAAGCAGCCACCTGCAGCTGCCCCTCAAGGAGGAAGCACTTTCACACCAGAGCATGCTGTCCACTACAGCCAGGGCAAACTTTGTCAGCCAGGCACTGGAAGCAACGATAGCCAACCACTCTCCATCGGCAGGAACTGGGGTGAGGTGGAGACAAGCTTTTGCCTGCCCCCCAGGTAAAGGGCAGGAGGCAGAATGTCCTGGCTAAGAGGGAATTCCAGGTGGCTGGGAAGCTCAAATCATTACCAAGCCCTTCTTCCAAACTTCCACCCTCTTCCCAGGGTGGTGGTGGGGGGGGGGTGAGAGAGGCACACGATTGACTGTGGTTGCTGGTTTCATAAGTTTTACAGCATTTTTAAAGTTCAGGGTGTGCTGCAGACCACTACCCCTCAAAAGCAGCATGGTCTAGTCCAGGGGGTGGAGCTGCTGGACTCTGACTCCCATCAGACCACGTAGCCAGTAACCATAGGAACTGATGGGAGTTGGGGCACACGGTGGAGATGGCAGAGTTTTTAAAAAACGACGAGGTCTACTGGAGAATTCCCAGCCCCATGTTTTACAGCAACCGTTACAGGAGCAGGAGGGTTCTCCCTAGATAAGAGTCAAGCTGTGTGAGAAACAAAGGCCCACCAAAGAGGGGTGGGGGCACCAATGCTGTGGGCTTTTGACACAGTGGTTTGATGGGTCAGGGGAGTAAGTGGCCCGTGCAGAGGACACAGAGCCGTTTCTACTGGAGTCTCAGCAGGAGAAGAAAGAGCCCTCGAGCACCCCATTTTATATGAGACAGCAGGCTCGGAAGAGCAGCATCCCATCAGGTGCGGACAGGTGCAAGGAGACGCTCTCATTGGCGGAGATGAAGAGCACAGAGCCGCGGCGGACAGCCATTTCTGAAGCGGCTGCAGTGGAGGTCCCGACAGCAGTTCCGTGTACCACCAACAGGATGCTGGCCGAGTCGATGGCCGAAATGAGGTACAGCTTGATGGAGGGAGGAATCTGCAAGAGAAAGCAGAACCCTTGCTCAGTAGAGAGGTGGGGCCTGGGGAATTTTAACTTCCTGCCTCACTAAGTAGGAAGCGAATGAGCCGGGTGTGGGACAAATCCAGAGGCAATGGCAGATCCTGACTTCCCTCCAGCCTCCAGAGTGCTCAACAGTGCAAGCTGGTCTCCATCTCAAGCCAAACTGAAATTTCAGCAACTGTAAAAGCAGGCAATGCCAGGCCCGTCTGTTTCTCGCCCACGCTAATCTCACGGGTGTCCTGTCCCACTTGTCTCTTAATGTGCATTAAAAAAGAGAGAGTTTCACACAAAAATCCCCATTTAAATAGAAGGAGAAAGAACCACACATGCCACCCCAAGCTCCTTGGAGGAAGAATGCCATTATAAATAAAGTTAGGGCCCATGTAGGGACAGGGAGGCAACATTGTAAAGTTTGCATTAACATGCAAAGCTTACCTAATTCACACTTTTCTGAATCAATATGCAATCTGAAAGCAGATATCCCTGGAGATCTGCTGTTCTCCAAATGTGTGGTGCACTTCTCCAACCAACTCATTTGAGGAAAGTGTGTATCAGTGAAAATAATGTGCCAACATGCATTATATTAGAGGAACAGTGTCCATAAATGTGTTTTACATATACACTGTTTAAAAATGAACTGCAAAGACATCCAGAAAGAGAGCAAACTGAACCTAAGATTCAGGGTGAGGGCAGAATGAGAAACCAAAGTGGGCGGCTCCATCTGAGCCAAGCTGCACAGGGGGCAGCTGCCGAATGCCACCTCGGCACTTGAAAGGATCTTGCAGCAGGAACAGCCTGCCGTCCTCAGGGTAAGGGAAGCCCTCGAGAAGCTCACCTCTATCCTCATGACAGAGAAGTCTGGGACAGGCGGGTCGTAGAGGTAGACACAAGGGTCCAGGCGGCTCTGGACGGGGCTCAAGAGCTTGGAGCTGCAGGGGGCTGGCGTGTAGTTGAGCATTTCGCACAGCGTGAGGACGTCAATGAACTTGGGCGTCAGGCCAGCGCGCACCGTGTTGTCAGAGCAGGCCATGCACTCGATGCAATCTGCGGCAAGGCAGGAAGGAAAGAGAAGCTGCCCATCAAGATGTGCAGAGGCAAGAGAGGCCCCCCAGAAACACCCTCCTGCCCCATCTCAAGAAACCTCCTTTTATCATTCCCTCCCTGTCATCTCAAACTAAGAGTTAAGATTGTTTCAGAGTTGGCAAGGCCCTCTGAGGCCACTTAGCCCCGCGCAGGATTCTTGCAGCTACAGCAGGGATGGTGAACCTAGTGACCTCCAGGCATCTTTGGAATACAATTCCCATCATCCCTGACCATCAGCTGTGCCTTGATGGGAACTGGAGTCCAGCGCATCTGGAGGAAGTGGCTGCCAAGGCATTCCGTTGCCAGAACAGCCATCGGGCGACTTCCTCTCTGTTTCCACCTTTTGCTCTAACTCCTGCCCTCCTGAGCAACAGAGAGCAAGTCTGCCCCGTCTTCTGCAAGGCAGGTCTTAAGATGTGGCTGCAATCTACCCTGCTTGATCTTCACAGACTCAGTGCACCCAACTGTCCTTTGTGGGACTTGGCCTCAAGACCTGCTCACCCCCCTGGCCACCTCTCCTCTGAGGGCTGTTCTAGTTTGTCAAAGCGCTAATTAAAATGGAGCGCCCAGACGCAAACCTCAAAGTGGGGAGCATTAGGCTTGGGGGCCATACGTGATCCCTTCCAGGTTTCTCCCATGGCCACAGCCCAGCCCTGCTCGCCTCCCCCCCCCCACAAGCACTCAATCCAAGCAGTTAAATCCCATAACTCTGGGAAGCTGCCTTGAGTGGAGATCTGGTGGCCATACAAAGCCTCTCTTTTGCTTCCACGCCCAGAAACTCACCTCCGCAGAGGTAGGCGTGGGGTTCATTGGCACCCAGGAACATGCACTCCCCGGGCTGCAGCTTCATCAGGTTCAAGAAGTAGATGGCAAAGCAGCCGATGTCTCCGGGGTACTGGGAGTGGAGGCGGAGGAGGAGTTCTCCACAGCTGGCCGAAGTCTCTTTCCCTGCATCTGCTGTGGGATGGAGACACATGGAGGGAGTCTGGTGAGCAGCAGCTGCTGGTTGCCAAGTTTCGCCTTATAGTAGAGGTCCTAACCCCCTGCAGAGGTTGCTCCCATGAGCCTCCCACAACACAGCCAACCATCAAGGGTGCCTGGAGTTGCAGTCCCAGGAACACCTGGAGGGCCACAACCTCTCCAGCACCCAAGTCTCACACCAGACCCACCTTCCTGAGAAATCCGCTTCACCAGCATGTTAAGCTGGTCCACAAAGACCTTCTTCTCGCTTTTCATCATCCGAGTGAAGCAGATGCGCAGTGCAGCAGAGACACCCCGGGGGTCTTCACCTACGCAGCGTTCCAGCTGCTCCGCCGCCACGTTCCCGATCAGGGCCCGGAATTCAGGAACGTCTGCAAGGAACCCAAAGGACATTGAGAATGGCTGCATGGAGTCTAGCCGGAATTAAGACTATATTATGAAGCATGCTGTCTATGCTGGCTAAAGAAAAGGATATCACTAAAAATTCTGAAGTTTTAGATCTTGAAGGTCATGATAACAGATATGGTTGGCATGAATATTTGTGGTACGAGGTTAAAGTACATAGAGCTTTCCTAAAACGTGTAGTAATGAAAGTAGTTTATGAAGTATGGGGGGAAAGTAGAACATCAATTAAAATAAAAGGTTTGAGGATAAAAGGGAACTGTTAACTGATTGGTTACGATAACAAAACAAACAAACAAACAAATAAATATCATTCATTCATTCATTCATTCATTCCCTGCCCATCTGGCTGGGTTTCCCCAGCCACTAGAATACCATCCGCTTAATGATATATTTAAGATAGATAAAAAGAATGGTGGTTTTTTTTAATGAAACATCTAAATTTGAAAAAGAACTGTTAGAAAACAAGACCAAATTGCTTTCTAAAATGTATAGAGTAATATTAGAATAGCATACGAAAGATGAACAGGTTAAATCAGTTATGATACACTGGGCGAGGGACTTTGGCTATAATATACAACTTACAGCATGGGAGAAGTTATGGGACTTGAAGTATACAGCATGTTTGAAAGAAAATTATATGAAAATGATGCATCACTGGTACTTAACTCCTAGTAAATTAGCTAAAATGTATAAAACAAGGTCAAATACATGCTGCAAATGTAAGGAAAAAGAAGGCACCTTTTAACATATGTGGTGGACTTGAAAAGTAGTAAAAGAATTTTGGGTGATGATATATAATGAAGTGGGAAAAGATGTTCAGAATAACTTTTTCTTTAAAAAAAGTTGAAGCTTACCTTTAAGGAATTCTAGGTGCCAAAATTACAACAGAACAGAAAAGACTATGTATGCGACCACTGCTGCCTGGATGTTACTAGCCCAGAGATGGAAAGAAGAAGAATCCTTACCAGAGAAGAATGGCAGATTAAGTCGATGGACTATGCCAAAATGGCAAAAATGACCAGAAGAGTCAGAAATCAGGAAGACCAAAACTTTAACAAGGAATGGGGGAAATAAATAATTTACCTTAAAAATCATTTTAAACAATTAAAATTATTAGTTGGATTGGAATAATAATACTCGTCGTTTAACGTTGAAGGGAGATTTAATAGATTTGGATTAATAGAGAAGATGCAGGAGGAAAAAGTTAATTAAGGACCCACAAAGGGGAGGAGGGAAGTCCAGAGGAATCTATGGAATTCTCTTTTTATTTTGGATGTTTGACAATTGTCTGTAAATTTCAAAATTTGAAAAACTAAATAAATTTATTTTTTAAAAAAGAGAGAATGGCTACATGGAGCCTAGCCTATAGTTACCAGACGTCCCCGTTTCCCAGGGACTGTCCCCAGATTTGCAAATCAGTCCCCATACAAAATCCATGGAAGTTGAAAAGTGTCCCCAATTCATTGAAAAAAATCTGGTAACCTTAGTTTAGCCACACACACCCCAGGCTGCTGCTGCTCCTCCACCTCTGGCAGGTCCCTGAGGGGGCACTTAGCAGCTTCTGCTTCCAGTTAAATCACAGCCTGTCATGTTGACCAAGCCCAATTAATTGTGTGGTCAATCTTAACTACAGCTTGCTTGAAACAAGCCAAATTCAAACTATAGTTCAAGAAGCTAACTTGAGTTCAACATACTACTATTAAGCAAAATCCCAGTTGAGGGCTGGAATGTAACACTAAACTGTGGTTAGCTGAAACTGAAAGCAAATGCTGCCAATTGCGCTAGGGGAGGGAGAGGATGGGCGAGCCTGCAGGGAGGTGATGCTTGTTTCCATCACAGCACGGTTCCAAGGACACAATTCCATCCCCAGTTGGGACACCCGAGTTCCTGTATCTTGCTGGTACTTCCTTCCCTTCCCCTCCCCTCCCCTGCTTACTCTGGAGAAAAGACACAATCTCCTCAACAGGCCGGAAGCCACACATGCCCTCGAAGGGCGTCAGGGCGATGGCCATCTCCGGCTTGTGGTTGGCATCTGGGTAGTGCTCTGGATACTGGGCATGAAGCTTCTCTGCCAGCTCCTGGGAGGGGGGAAGAGGGAGGGAAGAGGGGGGGACAGGTGTTGAGCCCCAGGCTCCAGTGTCACAGTCAGTCTGCTGGGGGGGGGGTGCTCTGCCATGGCTTCAGTGAGCCACAGAGCACCTGAGGAACCAGGCAACGCACCCGGGGTGGGCTAATACGTCAAGGATGGGGAAGCAAAGCAGGAGGAATCTGTGCTGCAACCCCAGAAGGATCTGACATTTAACCCATTAACATGAAACTTTGGGCTGGATCCAAAATGTTCTATTTGCCCATTAGAGGAAGGCTTCTTTGTGTCAGAGGAAGGGAACCTCTGGACCCAACAGATGAGCACCTTCCTGCTTCAACTGCTGATGCTCCTTCCGCTCCTGGAGCACCACAAGCTCCTTGTCCTTGACCTACGAAGTCCAGAGAGCTCAGCAGGATTCCATGCCGTTTGGCACCCTGGGAAGAAGGCCTTACCTTGGTGGGGTGAGCCTGGATGGACAAGGCTGAGTTAACAGACAGCACTTTGAACAAGAAGGGCAGCTGGCCCTGGAAGACCTCCTTGACCTTGGTGCCCAGGCAGTCAGGGTTGTCCATGATCCACTGCCGCAAGGTCTTCTGGGGGATGCGATTATCTAGAATCACGGCGTCTCCTTTGGGGTGAGCGCCCATCCAGAGCTAGGAAGAAAAGAACACACTGGTGATGCCCAAAACCTCTTAGCGCACGTCTGGGCAACCCGTGGCCCTCCAGGTGCTGGGCTCCAATTCCCATCAGCCCCAGGCAGCACTTTGAATTGGGCCCAGAAATGAATTGGTAGCCACTGCAGTCGAACCAGGATCGGTGTGATATGCTCAAACCATCCTGCTCCGGTGAGCAACCTGGCTGCTGAATTATACACTAGCGACCAAAGCAGTTTCTGTGCCAAAACTGGGCCAATCGAATTGGATCCAGAAAATCACTTTCTTCCAAAAGCGCCCGGATCCGGTCTGCAACTACTTGTTCCAGAACCTTGCTCAGGATAGGGAGATTAGCAACTGGTCGGTAGTTTGTTAGGTTTTCTGAATCCAGGGAAGGTTATTACCACTGCCTCCTTCAAACAGGCAGGGACGGACCTCTTGTAAAGAGGCATTGATCACCTCCCTGGCCCAGCCAGCTGTTTCCTCCCTGCTGCTTTTCATCAGCCAAGAGGGGCAAGGGCAAGGAGTTGCCCTGACTGATCCGTGCACCTTGATCCGAGTTCCCAGCCATATAGCGGAATTTGGGAATGGGCAAGGAGGAAGGGGAGGGGAGAGGAGGGAGACTGGGTCCAAGGGCCCCCAGGCAGGTGGCACTCACCTCCGCATAGGGCTTGCCTGCTTCGATTTGGATCATTGGATTGCTGCTTGCCAGGAGGCTGGCCACTTCACTATCCCGGCCCAGCTTGCCCCAGGAGTAGTTCTGCACGGCGCAGGCCAACGGGAACACTGAGTGAGCAAAAGACACAGGCACAGGTAGGAGGTCATGCGCAAGAACACAATGTGGGAAGCTGCCCCCAGTCGGCCCCACAGCTCCATCGCTGTTGTCAGGATGCTCCCTCTCAGGGTAAGTGAGCCCACCTCACCCTTACCCTGCATCTTGACACAGGCCTCCCACCTGCACATTTAAAGCAGGATCACTCTACGTTAAATAGTCATGAGTTCCCGCAAAGGATCCTGGGAACTATAGTTTGTTAAAGGTGCTGAGAGAGCCCTAGTTACCTTTCAGAGCTACAGTTCTCTCTGGTTTTCACAGCTCTGGTTTTCATGGGGAACTTGGGGAAACTGCAGCTCTGTGAGGGGGAAGAGGGTCTCCTAAAAACCCTCAGTGCCCAAATCAAACTACAATACCTAAGATTGTTTGTTGGGATGTGGTGGCTGATATAATAATAATAATATTTTATTTATACCCCGCCCATCTGGCTGGGTTTCCCCAGCCACTCTGGGCGGCTTCCAACAGAAAAATAAAACACAATAATCTATTAAACATTAAAAGCCTCCCTGAACAGGGCTGCCTTCAGAGGTCTTCTAAAAGTCTGGTAGTTGTTTTCCTCTTTGACATCTGTTGGGAGGGCGTTCCACAGGGCGGGCGCCACCACCGAGAAGGCCCTCTGCCTAGTTCCCTGCAACTTGGCATCTCGCAACGAGGGAACCGCCAGAAGGCCCTCGGTGCTGGACCTCAGTGTCCGGGCAGAATGATGGATATTGGAGACACTAATAGGAAAGAATTAGATGGTTTTAAGAGCTTTTCTTTTAAAGGCCTGAGAGAATAAAATAGATTTGCCTGGCCTTAAAAATTTACTGTTGGCCAACAAAGCCCCTGCGAAAAAGGCCCTATCTTCCTTGCAGGTTTTTATGCAGAGGTTGGGTGACCATCGGTCGAGGGCATCAAGGTTGCGCGTCCTGGATGGCGGGGGTTGGGATGATGCTCGGAACCCCTTCCCACCCCCGGAGCGGCGCGGGAGGGACCCGGGCTTCCCCCGAGAGGCGGGAACGCTCCTGCCTGCTCGCTCCGCGAGAAGTCCCCCTCCCCACCCGGAGGGGCTCGCTCGTGCTCGCCGCCGCTTTGTCCCGGAGCCCCTCCGTCCAACGCGGGCGTGGGGAGCGCGAGGAGCCGCCCTCCGCCGCCCCCCGGACCCCCCAAGGCGGGCTGGCAGACGCCCCCCTTTGCCCCGGCCTCGCTCACCTCGCAGCTCCGCCATCCCCGCGATGCTGCTCTGCCTCGCTGTGCCCCGCCTCTTCCAGGCGCCGGCCGGCTTACCGGGCACGCCGGGAAAAGTAGTCCGCTGCTCCGGATCAGGTGGCTGGGAAGGGAGAGCGAGAGCGCCTGTCAGTCTCAGCCGGGGCCAGGCTGCTGCGTCCTTGAGCTGCAAGCAGGAATTGCACCGGTGCGGTGCAGCAGCCACACAGGTGCAGGTGCCCCGAGGCCGCCCCTTAAACGCTCCGCAGCGTCGCAAAAGGTTTATGGTCAGACTCAGGAGTGAGCGGTTAGATTCGAACCCGGATCCGAGCCTTCTCCCGCACTCTCAACTGATCCACGCCGAGTGGCGTGTTATAGATGAGGGGTTGGTGGTTTTCCCCCTGGAACGAGTGAAAAATAAAGCTTTCTTGTGTTCCAGGGAACGTGGTTCTTTTGCC
The DNA here is from genome assembly GCF_965207765.1 of Zootoca vivipara. Taxonomy (NCBI): domain Eukaryota; kingdom Metazoa; phylum Chordata; class Lepidosauria; order Squamata; family Lacertidae; genus Zootoca; species Zootoca vivipara. Next base: position 5,751,446 of record NC_142583.1, on the reverse strand, counting down.
GGGGGCTGGAAGGGGCAGCCAGGCTAGGGGCGCTATATTATGCATGAGGTGCCGGAAATGTATTAATGCAATTAATTAATCAAGCTCTTGCAACATTTAGGTCTGGCAAGTATCAAGCGTTTTCTCAGAAGTAAACCCTGCTGCAGCTGGAATAGTCGGTTAAGACTCTAACTCTTAATCTCAGGCTCATTTCACAAAAGATCCCTGCATTGTCGAGGTTGGACTAGATGATCCTCGTGGTCTCTTCCAGTTCTACAATTACAGTATATCATTTTATTGAGTGGGACTTGCTTCAAAGTGAGTGTGCATCACACCCAAAAATGCACCACATGTGGGGCTGCCTTTGCACAAAGGGTATGGGGGGCAGGCAGAGGCCAGGGCCCAGGAGGGGCCAACAGTTCCTGCAGGGCAGTTGCAGGCTGTGCTTGTTGCCCCTTCCCCCCCCCTCCTGTTCTTCCACAGCTGAATCACTTCCTATGAAGCTTCTCAAAGCAACATCACAATGCAAAACATAGAGATCACATATATAATGACTGTTCAAACGACGACATATACACAAACAGTTTCAAATCCAATACAAATATTGACCACGACAAAAATCTCAACTTAGAACTAGGCTTGTTGGAAGAAGGTGCTGATCAACCATTCAGTGGTTTCAGTTTAAAAGTATTGGTTTTGGCCAGTAAAACCCCAAACTGGGTGCACAGAGATCCAGCATCTGGGACTCGTTTTGCTTTTATGAGGAAGCTGGAGACCATCACTTGCATCCAGCTGCTGCAGAGTCAGCTACAAAATGGTGAATCTAGGAGGGGAGCCGATTACCTGCTGCAGGTATCCCACATGCTGTGCAATGCGATGGCACCCACATATTCAAATGCAAACCTGTTATTCTTTATATTTCCTATTTTTATATTCCACTTTTCCAGCAGGGAGCTTGAGACAATGTAAATGGATCCCCCTTTTTTCCTCCACAACAGCTCTGTGAGGCACATCTACATACAACTAAGACTAAACCTGCCATCCTAACCCTGGCAGTACACCCCATGGAATTGCATAGGACTTCCTTCTGAATCGATGTGGCTAAGACTGCCCTGCATGTTACTGCAGATCAGAAATTCTAGCAGCCTATATTTTTAAAGTAGGTGGTTAGAATATTGCAGTATGTATTTGTAGATTTCTGTGAGTTGCCTTGCGTGGTTTTTAAGAAAGGCTGCTAAAGCATTTGATGAGGAGTATGACGACCCACAACAACCCTTGTTGCTATTGATGGGAGAGGTGAAGTCAAAAACACTTTTGGGCCTACTGCAAACTGTTCAGCAACCTTCAAGCTGACCTTGGTTCCCCTTTTCCTGCTCACTCTTGCCCCAAAAGGCCTTGGCCCGGGGGATCTGAAGGAGTGTCTCTTTGTGTGTGAGCCTGCCTATGTATGCTAAGGTTGCCTGGAAGGGCCCTGGCCCACCTTTGGGGGTTCTGCAAGTGACCATAGGGGACAGGGCCTTTTCTGTGGTGGTGCCCTGATTTTCATGTTCATCACTGTTATTAATTAAAGTCCAAGGAATAGCCTCAAGCAAGCTTGCCTGGCCCCTTCTTTAATACCTTTCAGGCATGAAGTAAAGAAACTACTCAGAGGAAATGGGGGAGATATAAATGTAATTCAATTCATATATACGGTAGTGTGTTGCTGTTAGCATTTTGGCTGCAATTCTACATTCACGCTTACCGAGTTAAGCAGACTGCTGCGCACTACGCGGTACACTACGGTACCTTGAGCGCTCTCGCCGTTAAGTGCGCATGCCCAGAAGTCAACTTCCCCTTCATCTTGAGATCCTTCTATATTTTCTTCTCCATCTCCTGAGTGACAGAGTGAGAGCGCGAACAAGTGCGCGTTCTGCATTTGCGCATGCGCCTTGCTACCTCCACGCCCCCTTTCATCTGTGGCTCGATGAGGTCACAAAGGAGAGAGAGAGAGAGAAAGCGTCTTTGTCACGTGGTGAAGGATTGCGCCTGCGTCTTGCGGGTAGCTCTGCGCAGGCGCTTGAGGAAAGAGGCGGAGGTGCGGGGTAGGAGACCCCTGGTCCCGGAAGTGTGCCGTTTCCAGGGAGCGGACCGGGTTGAGAACCGGTGCGGCGGAGCTGAGTCTCGGAGAGCGGCGGCGGCGGCAGCAGCAGCCATGTCGGCCTTCGACACCAACCCCTTTGCCGACCCCGTCGACGTCAACCCCTTCCAGGTGAGCGGTGTGTGTGTGTGAAGGGAACACCTGTGGCCGCGGAGGGCGGGAGGCCACAGGCCACGCCCCGCATGGAGGGAGACCCACGGACGCCCCTCGGCTCTGGCCCCCTCGAATGCAAAAGAGCCCCGGGGTGGGGGCGGGGTAGAGGGCGGCAAACCCCCTTTCTGCTCCTTGTGGCCCCAGAGGTGGCAGGGCCTGAAGCGAGCTGGACTTAAGTAAGCTCGCTCCGTGTAGTCTCCTAGCCAAATGGGGGATCTTGGCCATCGAACCAAGAAGCTCTGTTTCTCATCGCCCCTTATAGCAGGCACCCCCAAATTGTGGCCCTCCAGATTTTTGGCCTACAACTCCCATGATCCCTAGCTAACAGGACCAGTGGTCGGGGAAGATGGGAATTGTAGTCCAAAAAATCTGGAGGGCCGAAGTTTGGGGATGCCTCGTTTAGGGGTTAGGCCGGGTCAGATGGATAACAACTGGGGAGATCTAGGAGTTTGGGGATTTGAGCTCCTTGGAGGAAGACTGGAATGAAAATGCAATGAAAGAGGGAATTGATAAATAAAATAAAAGAGGTCACATGTCTCTTCATTGCCCAGTGAACATAACAGGCCCTCCAGAAACAGGTGTTTTATCACAATGAACTGCAGGAATGGGAAAGGGAAGTTATGGATTTAAGCCCAAGGTAAGTTACAGGTGGGATTTCCAGTTTGGCCTGAGACAAGATTTGGGGCGTCTTCAGTTATGAATGGCCTGTAACCTTAATTCTAATAGAAAATCAAAGCCTGTGCTTTTAAGATGATCCATCTCCTTAACACATGGGATCATCTGAGGATGGGGTGGGGGCATGTCCACCCTTAAACACAAATTTTGTCTTGGCAAACAGGTTTTTCCTTTGAGGACCAAGTGGCAGTGAGGCAGAACTGTATCTTCATTGTTGAGGAAAAGGAGTGTTTGCTTACTGTCACTTTTGAGGAGCTGTAATTTTTGTACACTCTGGAGTTTGTAGCAATTTTCTTAATTCTTTGACTTGTACTAGGCAGAGCTTGCTGCTGCTCCATTTCTGCTTGCTGCTCCTTATCAGGACAGAATCATGAGTAATGTTCTGTAGTAGTGTTGCAGTTTCCTTTCCTGAGCTGCTTTGTCAAGAACTAACATCAGGTTTTTGATACTACGCTGCATTATTTCTTGAAAGGGGCAGAGTTGCATGTGTGCATACTGTTAACAGTTCTACTTGATAAGTACACTTTTTAAACTTTAGATTATAAGCCTTTAGGTAGGAATTTCTAGGTTTGAATTCATGCCCAGTGCCCAGTATCCTTTAGGCACTTTTACAGTTATTATATGACAACTTAACCATGCATCATGCACAGTGCATAGTGTGCTTTAGGCACTTTAGCAAATAATAAATGACAATTTACCAACACGTCGATTGCAAATGTCAGCTGCTTCTGTCATGCAGGGGTGAAGGACCTGTTGCCCTCACTAAATTGTTGGACACCCACCTCCCATCTGCCTCAGCCAGCATGGCCACTGATCAGTAGCAATGGAAGTTATCCAGCAACAACTGGAGACTGCCAGGTGGCTACCTGTTGCAGAGCTGTCTGGCTGCCAGGCATCCAGCTTCATTGATCTGAACACCTCTTTGTGTGATGGGGTGAAACTGAGTGCTAATTCTACTGTTGGTGTGGGAAATCGTAATCCTTTTGGCACAGCTTCGACTCTTCTTCAATTTCTCCAATATTGCTTTTTCTGTTAGCACATCACTGTGATATTGCTACTTTGCTTTGACTCTGCCCTCCTACATCTGATGCTTCTCAGGTGTACATGAGATGCTTCTCAGGTGTACATGAGATGGGCAGAATGAGAACATTACTGCCCACTATGAAAGCTCATAATGTAGTTCTGATTCTTTTAGGACACTGAATTTGCAGTCCTAAACATATTTGCTAGGTAGTCAACCCTACTGAATGCAGTGGAACTGACTTCTTATTGAACACACATAGGACTGCACAGAGAAGCTGGACTGCTCTCCTCTCTGTATCTGGTTAATTCAACCTGATGTGCCTGGGTTTAAAGGAGCATAATTAATGGCTTAAGTTGGTTCTTCAGGGTTAAGCCGCGGAACTTGTCCGATTACAGAGTTCCTTTTTTGAATCCATCTTTATCAACATTTATGACTTTAAGCATGTCATAAGAATCATTAATTAAAATGCATACACACGCAGAACAGATTATATATTTTACTACCTTTTGGGTGTTTACTTGGAAATAAGGCCAACTAAATTCAGTGGTAATTTCAAGGAAATGTGCATAGGATTGCACGCTTTCTCTAGCACAAGGGTGGTGAACCTGTAAACCTCCAGAGCTTAGATTCCCAGCCTGCATAGCCAATGGGAGTTGTAGTCCAGCAATAAAGTGCTGCAGGTTCCCTGCTCCTACTTCAATATAGCCAGGTTGTGTAACTGGGAGATCTTGCAAGAGCCTGTGGTGAAGCAGCACATAGTAAATGCAGGTGGCATGACTTTTCTTTTTTGAAGGGCTGATCTTACATGTGAAATTAGGCTTGTATACAGCACTTTCACACAAGTTGTTTGTATGAGTTGTAGCGAGAATCCCTGGAACCAAGGGTGTGTGTGTGTGCTTCTGACAAAGAGCTTGCTGTGTGAAGTAGCCCCTGTGTCTTCAAGAGGTTTCCGAACTGCTGAAGGCATGTATTAATCTGGCCTAATAAATGCCTCCAAGTTAGCAAGTCAGACATGCTTTCCAGGAAAGGACTTCTTCTTTTCCGGCAAGGATCCTCAGTTGTTGAAGCCCCCAAGTAGGAAGGGCTGGGCTGCTGGGATGAAGCAGTTGTAGCAATTGTGTTAGGTGGCATTGGTGCAAAACAACCTTGTCTTGAATAAGCTGGTTTTATATATAGCCAGTGCAGCAAACCTGTGGTTCTCCAGGTGTTCTGGACTCCCAACTCCCACCAGTCACAAACAGCATGGCCAAACGGTCAGGGATGATGGGAATTGCAATCTAGCATGCTTGGACATTCCTGCTCAAGTGTTGCATTCTCCCCCAGCACTACAGTGTTTTTTCTTTTTCCTTGTTGGAACTTTATACGAAGCTCATGGGCATTGTCTTCTCTTTTCAGCTTTCAAGGGAATGAATCTCCCTAGGAGCTTTTCTATTCCCAGAGTGTCACTCATATTTTACTAAACAACATTGGCAGTGTTGGCCATCTCTGAAACATGCCTTTGTTTATCAAGGGAGTTGGCAGGTGGCTCCCAATTCAGCGTTTCAATCTTGGAGACCTGGGTGTGGGTGTGCAGAGCGGAGTGCAGATCAAGCTATTCAGGAAGCTGCAGTTCTGAACTCCCATGTGGGAACCAGGCTTGCTTTGTGGCAATCAGCTGTTGAAGCCTTCCAGTTTAAAGGGCCGGCAAACTAGCTAACAATAGCATAGAGACCTTTCCTGTTGTTCTGGTTACTAAAAGGTGTTTTTCAACATTCTTTTCCTTAGACTCTGTATGGTGTTGATCCTTTTATACTTAAGTTTTGTGTGTGCTTTCTAAGGCTGTAATTTTTAATTGATTAAAACCTTTTTAATTTAGTAAAAAGGCAATTGATCAACAAATTTTCAATAAATGTATTTAGTGCTGTTCTTTTGTTTAAAGTAAAAACCACAGATAGGCGGCAGTGTTTTGGAAGAGGCACTTCCTACTTCAGTGCCTCTTCTAGGATGGTACCTGCGTTCACCACAGGAAACAAAGACTATATGTGTTTCTCCTCTTCAAAATGTTTTAGTAATAGGGACACTTTCACAGATTTTATCCAATTAAATTGCATAGATGCTGAGCTAGCACTGATCTAATCAAACATGATTATTTGCTTTTCTCTCCTTTGATCAATACTCCCCTCCCACCAAGTACCCCCTTTTTCCTTCTGGAGTTGTGTCTGTTTTCATTATAAATACTTGTAATTTTAAAAAGAGGAAAAATGAATACTCATCATCACCATGGGACAACCCTAGGGTCTTATTTTCTTTTTCTTTCTTTACACATAAATCTGAGAACAAATGAAAATTATGGGGGGGGATGGTGGTGGGGCAAGGGGATAAAATGATAAAAATAAAAGAGCTGGGATGGTTTTTTCCGTAGTACCACCTATGATCTGAGCAGTCTGGAAGTGGTGAGTGATGCCCCAGTTTAACTGTGTGTCTCTGTGAAGGTGGACCAGATGTCCTGGTCTGGGTGCTGGTGTTTTACATAGCACTGCAGGGGTACCTCGGGTTAAGAACTTAATTCGTTCTGGAGGTCCGCTCTTAACCTGAAACTGTTCTTAACCTGAGATACCACTTTAGCTAATGGGACCTGCTGCTGCACCACCGCCGCACGATTTTTGTTCTCCTTTTGACGCAAAGTTCTTAACCCGAGCTACTATTTCTGGGCTACCGGAGTCTGTAACCTGAAGCATCTGTAACCCAAGGTACCACTGTACAGTCATACCTCTGGTTACGTTCGCTGCGGGTTGCATACATCACGGGATACGAACGCACAGGACCTGGAAGTACCAGAACGGGTTACTTCCGGGTTCAACAATTTGCGCATGCGCAGAAGTGACAAATCGCGCAGCGAGCATGCGCAGATTCGGCGCTTCAGGTTGCGCACTGCTCAAGTTGGGAATGGGGCTCCGGAACTGATCCCGTTCGCATCCGGAGGTACCACTGTACTTTGTGTGTGAAAGCAGCTGATAGGTTTTTCTACCCAGGAGTCATCCATGGTACTGCACTTCCTTTTGATTCTACTTTTTGAGAACAAGTCATTCTGCCCTGAGGGCAACTCACAGGAAGCATTCAAGGGACAGCATCTGCCTTCCCATAGTGGTGCTTAGGAGATTTTTCCCAACCCTAAATTGCCAGAAAGGGGTCACCACTAGAAAGCTTCCTTTCGCTCTGTTTCTTGGTATTTCATTGAATCGGCTCTTCTTCCCTTCCTGTAATTGCTACCAATCTATATATATATAAAATGTAGACACTGTGTGTGCGAAGGTAACACCCTTACACCGTAACTGCTGAACTGAATTGCATCAAATTAGGGCAAAGCATGTCTTGCCCATCAGGGAGGGATCTGGCGTAAAAAAATCTTTTTCAAAAAACCACACCTTTCACACCTAAAATAATGATTAAACACACAAAAAAGTGGCACACAAATTATACATCACCAGCAGAAGCTCTGAAGACTCCAGCAGCATCCAATAGAAAGGCGGATCGTGCACTGTCACCAGCAAAAGCTCTGAAGGACGGTGGCAAATAATGATGTCATCAACCGAGCAACTGAAACCACTTCACTTTTAATAGCTAAAAGTCTAGATTAAGACAAGCAGTGTGCTCACAACAGCTTCACGAGAACACAATTATCTAGAGGGAAGATATCACTAGGAGGAGGAAGAATTGGGGTGGGAAGATTTCTAAATGCAAGCAAGAGGCCGTATTTTAGTGGTTATGTGCATTATATATGGAAGACCCAGGTTAAATTCACTTGGTGTGGTTGGGAAGGTCCTCAGTCCGAGGCCTTCAGTGGCCCCTGCGAGTCAGGTTGGAGAAGACTGAGTCTGGGGAACCAGCGGCCTGAGTCTTGTTACAGATATTCCTGTCCCTAACAGTCTGAAAAAAGCAGCTTCTTATGTTCCACACTAGGCAATATTCAAACCTATCCATTCTTAAGGAAATCAGCCCTGAGTGCTCCCTGGAAGGACAGATCGTGAAGCTGAGGCTCCAATACTTTGGCCACCTCATGAGAAGAGAAGAATCCTTGGAAAAGACCCTGATGTTGGGAAAGATGGAGGGCACTAGGAGAAGGGGACGTCAGAGGACGAGATGGTTGGACAGTGTTCTCGAAGCTACGAACATGAGTTTGACCAAACTGCGGGAGGCAGTGGAAGACAGGAGTGCCTGGCGTGCTCTGGTCCATGGGGTCACGAAGAGTCGGACACGACTAAACGACTAAACAACAACAGGCAATATTTGAAAAGCTAAATTGCTGGTGACACCAGTGATGCTGCAACTTGCTTCCAAAGCAGAATAGACTTGAAGTTTTGCAACAGGAAATACAACCATCCATTTTGCATCACAGCCGGAGCTTTGAACGTCTGTCTTTGTCTTCTTTCCATCAAGCTCTGCAGCCAAAGTCTCCCCTCTGCCTGGTGTAGTGCTCTGGCATCAGTGCAGCTTGATCACTCAAAAATATTTGTAATGGCTGCAAGCCTGCCTTGCTGCTCTCTCACCTCCCATCAGTTCAATGCTCTGGTCAGCTGTTGAAATTAACCAGTTGTCAGGGGGTTTGGGGGATGGGGGGGTGGGTTTCTGGCGACTCAGGAGTGCCACCTAGCAACCAAGCTGAGATTTCCAGTCAAGTGATTTGCAAATGATATCTCAGCAGGAGAGCTGAGCTTCTGTTCCCTTTCAGGAAGGCTTTTGATGTTATGAGAAGAGGAAACCTTTCCATTGTTCTTCTACAAGATCCCTCCTCTTCAGGGAGGGGGGGGGAATTTGCGGGCGGGACCCGCTCTACGCACTGAGCAGGGGGGCGTGTTCGGACCCCTGCTCTACCTATACCTGCTCCGCGCTCAGAGCCATGGCTGGCCAATAGGGCCAGCCTGTTGGCGGGGTTGCCTGCTTCAAATGAGCGCAGCAGCCTCCAGATCGCCCCTTTTCGCTGCTGCTCCTCATCGGATCTCCTTGGCTCGGGTGGCGGTAGGCATTGGAATATGGAGTTGTCTGGTGTGTTCGAGGACTGGTTGTGGCCATCATCCAACCCTCCTCTTATAGGGGAATCCCCTTAAGGGATCCGGCGGTCGTGGATCCCGTCCGATGCCCTGCTGGTGGCTTGGGCCATGGCACGACCCCCGGTGACACCAGAGGAAGCTTTCAGTTGTATTTGCATCAACAGGCTCCTTCCTCGGGGTGTTAACCTGATATGACCCCCCCCCCCCGCTGAGCGGGGTGGAGTCACGCTCTTGCTAGCGAGTCCAATGCCTAAGCCAATACCTCTCACTTACTCTAACCAATAAAGTTGTGGCCTTATTCTACCCATTAACTCAAATACCATGTGTCACTGTGTCTTTATTTCTCGCGGGGGGCGGGTCCTCAAACCGCAATTATCATGAAAAAGCAAACTGGGAAGAAGCTCTTTCACAAAGTTGCAGGAGGGGCGATCTGGCTGATTTTACCCCCACTCCCTCTCAGTCTTTTGCTAAGGTGCTGTTGCTAAGACTGTGCTGTGGTTTGCAAGCAAGCAAGCAAGCTGCAAATACTTAATGGATTGCTTCTCTCTTTTGGAGGGGGGGAAGCAGGAGGGGTGGCTGATTATTAAGGGATCTCTCTTGGTGATCTTGCTTCTCAAAAGTGAAATGGTTCTAGCAGTAAAGCAGTGCTTCCTTTCTTGCTTTGCCTTCCATTTCTTCTCCTAATAATATTTTTGCTGGCTGGCTTGGAAGAATAAAGGTTTACTCGCTTTATTTGGATTCTACTGCATTTTTCCCCAGGAATGCAGGTTGAGCATGGGGGTGGAGAGAGCACGCTGAAAATTATGACAAAAATGAGTATTTTTGGGCGGGGTATCTCTTCCTGTGTAACTGGCCACTCTGAAGTTTGCTTTTGTGCATCTGATGGTGTGTTTGGTATGGAGGGAGGGGTGTAAGTAGAATAAATATTCTTATATTTTGAAATATATAAGATCTAGTTCTTGGTTCCAGTCCTGCATATACGGTAGTGACCTCCAGTGAGATTTACTGGATGTGTGTTGTCTGCTTTTTTAACCTGTCTGCAGCACAAGACAGAGCATCATTCTAGCCCTTCCTGGAGTTGAGTTAGCAAAGTTGGCTGATGATGCCAAGTTGTTCAACATAGTTTTTAACTACAAGAGGATGTGAGGCGCTCCAAAAGGATCTCTCTGAACTGGGTGAATGAGCATTAAAATGATAAATCTGATTCAGTCTGAGCAAGTTTTAAGTGATGCATGCTGGGGCAAAATATCCTAGCATTGCATACATGCTATTGAGGTCTGAGATGGCAGGACTGAACAAGAACCGAGATCTTAGGGTCATAGTGGATAACTCAGTTAAGATGTTGACCCAGGTTGTGGAGTGGTAAAAAGAGGTTACCAGTAACTACAGTATATTTTAGGGATCATTAGGAAAATGATTGAAAGTAGAGCTGGAAATATAATGGCCTTATACAAGTCTATGGTGCAGCTGCACTTGGAATGCTGTGTGCCATTCTGCTCACCATGACTCAGGATATTATCCTGCTGGAAATATTTTTTTAGAAATGGTGTAGTATCACCTAACTGTAAAGGAAGTGCTTTCCTTTACATAAATTAAAAACATCAGAACTAGATTTCAAAATATTGAAAATAGTCACGTTATGTGGGCCTGATGGACAATTCCACCCATCACAGAAGCTGGTACCCAGGAGACCAGGGTTCAAATCCCCACTCAGCCATGAGGTTCACTAGGTGTTACTGTCCTAGGTAAAGGTAAAGGGGCCCTTGACCATCAGGTCCAGTCGTGTCCGACTCTGGGGTTGCGGCGCTCATCTCGCTCTATAGGCCGAGGGAGCCGACATTTGTCCGCAGACAGTTTTTCCGGGTCATGTGCACAGCATGACAAAACTGCTTCTGGCGAACCAGCGCAGCGCACGGAAACGCCGTTTACCTTCCCGCCGGAGCGGTCCCTATTTATCTACTTGCACTTTGATGTGCTTTCAAACTGCTAGGTGGGCAGGAGCTGGGACCAAGCAACGGGAGCTCACCCCGTTGCAGGGATTCGAACTGCCGACCTTCTGATAAGCAAGCCCTAGACTCTGTGGTTTAATCCACAGTGCCACCTGGGTCCCTGTTACTGTCCTATACGTGCCTAAATTTAAGTCCTACTGTTCTCTCTGTATGACCTGTTTTGCTATAGCTGGTTACAATCCTCCAAGTACCAAAAATCGCAAAAAGATCCAAATAAATTCTCTATGAAAAAGTAAATGGAAAGTGCTGCTGCATTTGCAAGGGGGGGGGGAATAGCAACAACCACTTGGTTTTTGTGCCCTTAACTCAGGTTCCAGGAGCCATGTGGCAAATAGCTTTTCTATTCTAGTTTCTACACTGGCTCTGGTTCATCATTTTTCTGATGTGATGGCTACCTCCTTAAGTAAGTGCAAAAACCTTACTGGGTTCCTTAGTTTTCCCCTCTTGAGTCTGCATCTATTAGCATGCAAGGCAAAGGAATATGCAACCCAGCCCTGTGGATGCTTACTTAGGAGTAGAGGGAGCCTCCTTATACCATTGGTCCATCTAGCTCTGCACTGTCTACACTGACCGGCAGCATCTTTTCAGTGTTTCAGGCAAGGGACATTCCCAGTCCTACCTGGAGATGTGGGGGATTGAACCTGGCATAGTCTGCTTGCGAAACAGATACTCTGCTGTGTGTAGGTCCCTCTGGCCAACAGGAGCATCCTTCCTAGTACACTTGTATCAGACCACAGCCTTTGTCACTGGTTGGCTTGCACCTGTTTCTTCTTCCGGGAGTGATTCATGAGGTTGTGCAACAACATGCTTACGCAAGGAGTGTCAGGACTCAGGCTGTTTGCCTGCAGTTATTCATTAAACGAGAGCTAGCAGTGTGCAGATGAAAGCTGAGATGAGACTCGATTTTTGCCCAGCACCCATAGGCATCCTCTCTCTAGACTGAATTGCAGCACAAGCTCCCCTCTCCCTTTGTTGCTTACAGTCTGATTCTCACTGCTTGGTCATGTCTGAGCAGTTTAATCTGATTCATTATTCATTTGGAGGCAAGGCCAGCCACTTCTATTTTTTGCATGTTTGGATTTATAGGACAGTTTCCAAAATATGCTCTACAGCTGTAAACAAAGCAGTTCAGAGTGAACTTTCTCCTGGGCACTCGAGGGATGCTTCACCTGGGCATTGGTGTGGAACTTTGTCACAGTGGGAAAAGTTTGTTATGATCCCATGGCAAAAGGGGTCCTGCACCCCCTGAATGGAAAGGGACACCACTTTCCCATCTTAGTCCTCTGTAGGCAAAAACTCTGCTCCAGGAATCCTGCATTTCCTCCCTCTCCAGATCCCTTCATTGGCTTTCCATTCTCCCCTGCATCCAGCATAAACCACTTTCAGAGTGAGTCAGAGGGTTTCTGCAACTTATCATTTGACCCTTGTTTCTTCTTATGTTCCCATTTGTGACCTCTGCCCCTCTAACACAGTCGCCCTCAGTTGATCATCTCCTGCTTCCTGAAACAATGCTTTACAGCTACAACCCCATGTCAATTTCCTCCTCGAAACCTTGGTTTACCTTAAACTTCATTCTCTGCCCAGTTAAGCTTTAAATTAGTGTAATGACAGTCAGCCACATTCTCCTCTCTCTATTCCTTACTATCTCTATTCTGGACAGTAAGCTCTTTGGGAGCAGTGGCCTGTATGTTGCTTGTATAACTCTTGTAAAATCCTATGCATTTTAAATAAATAATAATGAAGTATGGTCAAGAGGGCATGTGGATTTGGTGTTTTTCTTTCACATTAAGAGTCAGTGAAGCCATTGTAGCTGGCTGGGGAGGAGGGCAAATCCCACTGTGCTTGAGTTGGGAGTGAGCAAGGACAAAGGAAGTTCACAGGCAATTTTTACCAATAAGGTGCAGCATGCATGCATGCCCTGTCTACCGGTGTGAACACCCAACTGCACATACTTATCTGGAGTTCCCATGTGTTAAATAGCATTTCCCCCTCTTCTCTTCCAGGATCCTTCAGTCACGCAACTGGCACACGCTAACCAGGGTGGCCTGGATGAATTCAACCCCTTCTCTGAGAGCTCCCGGCTGGTAAGTGCAGCATGGGGTCGGGCCCTGAGCCAGCTAGCAAGGCTGCCTTCATGGAGGGATCTATTTGGAACTGCCAAGGATCAGCATGCTTCACTTTCTGGGCCTACAAAGCACCACTCACTTTCACCAACTCCTTCCTTTCAGTGCCTCTTGGCACTGGGAGAGGCTCAGTTCAGCATTTGTTTTATTATTGCACATTGGCCATGTGCTATCACAGAAATGCAGAAAATACAGCACAACGTATATTAATAATGTAGATTTGGAATTTTGCATGAATTGGTTTCTAATAGTAAGTTGACCAATGTTTGTTGTCATCACAGCGGTCTTGGGGATAGTTCACAAAGATTTCATACAAGTAGCACAAAAGGAGATAACGTTAAGGTGTAAGTTGCAGGCTTGAGTCATAATCCTTGGCTTCTGTTTGCCAGTAAATCAGTCTTGCTAATAAAAGTTCCCCTAAATTGACGGTTGCTTGGAAAAAGATTTGTTTCTAACTGATTCTCTTTGAAAAGGTAATACGTAGCATCCCTGGATTCTCCTGGGCCACGGAAACATGGATGGGCATAATATGGAAGTCAGACAATTCTCATTTCCAAAACAACTGTTGGCATCAGATTAAACCCAACTTTCATTCAACAGCAGTGCACTCGGTAGCCTCTTCAGGCTACCACATGCAGGTGACTGAATGGGCTGGCAGAGGGGAGGTGGATTACTCCGTCCCTCCTCCGTGGCCTGCATGGAAACTAAGCAGGTTGGCGGAAGAGGGACAGAACATGCTTCCCCTCCTCCAGCAGTACATTTGACAGAAGACAATTCTTTAGCCTGTGTTTCATGGCTGCCAGCAGAGCCAAGAGCTTCCCAGGCAGCATGACTAGCAGGCTAGTCAAACAACAACAAATATGCTCCTGGTAGTATCTTTTGTGGTCTTAGTAATAAGGTTGGACTGGAGTAAGTGCTTTTCTGGGGCACATTTGCACTATACAAGCAGTGCTCGTCCCTCATAGCCTTCTGATGTTTTCCTTTCTCTTGACTCAGACGAATGTGGCTCAGACAGTTCCAGCTGCTCAGCCCACTGGGCCTTCGCAACCTGCTGTGCTGCAGCCTTCGGTGGAACCTACCCCGCAGGTAAAGACCTCCCACCACACCTGGGTGGTGCCCTGAGGGCTGACTGATAACGAGGAAAAGTATCGCTTAAGCTCTCCTCTTATTGGGATGCACCCAGCTCCCTCTTGGCAAGGACTGGGGCGGAGTGTGCTTTACAAACGTGTTCCCTGTGACCCAAGATCCAAATTCAAGACTTCCAAATTCCTTTCGGCCTGTGACACCCCCTTGACTAGAATGGCCCAGGCTTTAAAGCTCCCTGCTGCCCCATGCTTTTCTGCTAGTGGCAACTGATCAGGGTTCATGGGAGTTGTAGTCCAGATGAGCACCTGGAGAGCCACAGGGTCACTAGCCCTGGCCCTTGTGACTCTTTGTGTGTGTCTTTGTTTGTGCATGTGTGAGAGAGCACACACACGGCTCCCCTTCTACCCCCATCTCACCTGTCCTTCCATTTTTGTGTGTCTCATAATCTAATCTGTTAAAGAGCCTTAGTGCCTTAGTTCCAGTGAGTGATCAGGCCAGACCCACCAAGTGAGTTTAGACCCAGCCTAGTTGTGTGTTGCAGCTGCTGCTTAGACAGGCCAGCAAGTACCTGACTCCTAAGTTCATCTCGGCAAGCTCAGAAGGCTCAGAGAGGCAGAGGTTGCTCGGAGAAGACGGCAGCTCTCAGGGTAAACATCAGGTAAAAAGGGAGGGCAGGGAAACCCACAGGAAGGTGCGATGTCTCCCCAATATATTGATCCTTTTCTGATCACAGAGTCCACATCCACACATTTAGTATATGTGCTGCCGAAGTGAGCACCACATCCACACATTTAAAGCACTTTAAAAGTCATAGGTTTTCCCTAAAGAATCCTAGGAACTAGTATTCTTTGGGTGAAGCCGTGTGCTTTACATGTGCACAGTGAGTGTGGCCAAAATCATACAGAGTTGGAAGAGACCTCTGGTGTCATCTAGTCCATCCCTCTGTGGATGAAGGGATTGGTGTTCAATGTTGCTTGGAATGGTCTTTAAAATGTAGGAGGTCCCTTGCATGGAGAAGACGGAGAAATGCTATTGGGTGACAGAGAGAAGCTGGAATTGCTCAGCACCTTCTTTGCCTCTGACTTCACCCACAAGGAAAGCAGTGCCCAACCTGGTGATAACAGAATAAATGATCCAAGGAGGGAGCTGCAGCCCAATATATTAAAAGAGGTAGTAAGGAAACACCCAGCTACTTTAAACGAATTCAAATCTCTAGGGCCTGGTGAGCTGCATCAAAGGGTACTAAAGGAGTTTGCAGGTGTGATCTCAGAGCCTCTGTGTAGAATCTTTGAGAATTCTTGGAGAACAGGTGAGGTCCTTGCAGTCTGGAGTTGGGCAAATGTCCCCATCTTCAAAAGGGGGGGGGGAGAAAACCCAGGTAACTACTGACTGGTGAGCTTGATATTACCAGGAAAGGTCCTAAAACAGATAATTAAACAGTCAGTCTGTGAGCACTTAGAAAGGGTTGCTGTGATTACTAAGACATGGGTTTCTCAAAAACAAGTTGTGCCAGGCAAATGTCTGTCTTTTTCTTTCTTTCTTTCTTTCTTTCTTTCTTTCTTTCTTTCTTTCTTTCTTTCTTTCTTTCTTTCTTTCTAAGTTATAAGCTTACTGGATCAGGGGAATGCTATGAATGTACTGTATCTTGATTTCAGAAAGGCTTTTGACAAAGTGCCCTAGATTTCCTTGTGGAGAAGCTGGCAAAATGTGGGCTAAACAAGCTAACTGTTAGGTGGCTTTGTAGCTGGTTGACTGACCAAACCCAAAGAGTATTCACTAATGGTTCCTCATCATCCTCGAAACAAGGGACAAGTGGGGTGCTGCAGGGTTCTGTCCTGGGCCGGTTGTTACTCAACATCTTTATAAATGACTTGGGTGAAGAAAATGAGAGGATGCTCATCCATTTTGCAGATGACACTAAACTTGAGGGAGTAGCTAATGCTGCAGAAGACAGAATTGTGATTCAGTATGACACCTGGGACACCTGGTTTGCCAGTAGTATGTGTGAAAAGGATCTAGGGGTCTTAGTAGACCACAAGTTGAAGATGAGTCAACAGGGTGATGCAGCAAAGAGAAAAAGTGAATGCTGTTCTAGGCTGCATCAACAGCAGTCTAGTGTCCAGATCAAGAGAAGTAATAGTCATGCTCTATTCTGCCATAGTTAGCCCATGCCTAGAATACTGTGTCCAGAATCCTGGACACCACAATTTAAGAAGGATATTGACAAGCTAGAACATGTGGAGAGGACTGCAACCAAGAGGATCAAGGGTATGCCTTATGAGGAATGGTTGAGGGAGTTAGGTATGTTTAGCCTAGGAAAGAGGAAACTGAGAGGAGATAGGATAGCCATCTTCAGATATCTAAAGGGCTTTCACATGGAGGATAGAGAAAACTTGCTTTCTCCTGCTCTGGAGGGTGGGATTCAAACGAATGGCTTCAAGTTACAAGAAAGGAGATTCGGACTAAGTATCAGAAAGAATTTTCTGACAACAAGAGCTGTTCAACACCGGAACAGACTCCCACGAGAGGGTGTGAACTCTCCTTCCTTGGAGGTTTTAAAGCAGAAATTGAAGGGCCACCTGTCACCTATGTTTTAGTTATGATTCCTTTATCATGGGGTTAGCCTGGATGACCCTTGGGGTCCCTTCCAACTCTACAATTCTGTGAGTAAGCAGAAAAACATAATTAAGGGAGATATTTTGCAGGGCATGGGGAATGGCATGTTTTCCAACAGTGAGTAAAATGTTGATGAAAGTTCCCATTTATGCAGCTCTAAATATGTTTTGTTGCATCCATGAGCTGATGGTTCTTAGAAGGAACCTGGCTGCAGTGTCACCAAAAATTATGACATCCATCCTTGAAAAAAACTCAGTGCACTCAGAGATAGTGAACTTTTCTCTTTAAGAGGGGAAAAAAACAGTTTCTAGACTTCATTGGTTTCTAGTAAAATTCAGAAAACCTATGATCAGAAAATTAAAAACCAGGAAGGGTTTAACTCTGCGACTTCAGACCACTCTGCAGAGCGAAAGTGCAGGATCTGCATAACCAGCCACTGTGCATGGCTTTTGGGGGGCTGTTTTTTTTTGTCATAAAGTGAGACCTCCCAAGCATTGCTTACATTTCGTACGACGCTCCCTCTTGATGTCAATATATTTGGAGCCTCCGTTTTCTTTTTAGAGACTCTCACTGTCTTTGCTTTGAACCTTGTGCTCTTCATTTCCCCCTGATGATTGCTGCTATTCTTGTTTCCTTCCACACAGGCTGTGGCCTCAGCAGCTCAGGCTGGGCTCCTTCAGCAGCAGGAGGAGCTGGAGAGGAAAGCAGCAGAGTTGGACAGGAAGGAGCGTGAGCTGCAGAACAGTGCAGCAGCATTCAATCGTGAGTCTTCATTTAACATTTCTTAAAACTTTTCTGTGCCTCCCTTCTGTTGTTGTTTCACCTGGAGTCAGAATTCTTCCAAGCAGTATATATGTGCAAATCCAGCAGGCTGCCAAACAGCAGAGGCAGCTGCCTTATTCCAGGTCATAAGAACATAAGCAGAGCCGGTTGGATCAGGTCTTTTCATGTCCATGTCTTGTGTTTTGTAACCCACAGAAGCTCATTGAAACAAGTCAAACATGTTGGAGTAACTGGACACCAGAAGGGGATGATTTCCTTCATGGGTGTAAATTACTCTGTGGCTGAGCTAATCATAGGTGCGATGTCAGCCAAGCCAGTTGCTATGGCAACAGTCCAGTGCCCTGACTATATCTGTGATTAATGCATGTACAGTAGACTCCCGTGGTGTGTGTCTGTTAGTCTGCAGTTTGTCTGTCTGTCAGGTAGTTGGTTAACCAGTTGGTGTTACTTGTCCGGTCTTGAATTTCTGAACTTATTTAGAGCAACGGAGATACTTGGCATTTGTAGGTATCTGTATATATCTGTATTTGTAAAAGCCTCAAGGCTAACATATAGTACCTACATCCAGAGCTATTTTACCGAGCCTTATCTTCTGCAGTAGTAAACTATCAGAACCTTTCTCTGCTTTCATGTAGTGACTGGTACTGGGAGCAACTTATACGGTGTGGGTATCTCACCTGAGAATCCCATCAAACACCTGAAATTCCTTTTTTTGGAAATATTCCATATAAGAAATAATCAATGCAAAATTAAGTTCAGTGTGTTTAGTGTTTGCTTTCCTTCTTTTCTTGGCAGCAGAATTAGCTCCCTGTAGAATCATATAACTGTGTTATTACAGGCGGCGACATTTTGTGTGGGGATTCCATTCCTTGGCAGAGCGCACTCCCTCTTCCATGTCCTAAAGGACCCCGTGCGTCAGCAGTTGCACATCATTTGCGCATGCTGTAAAATGGTTGCCTACATCATTTGAACCCTCCACTTTCCCCATATCAATGTGCGAAACCTCCCTTTGCCCTTGCAGCGAAACAGAACAACTGGCCCCCACTTCCCAAAAGCTGCCCGGTCAAGCCATGTTTCTACCAAGACTTCTCTGCAGATATCCCAGCCGACTACCAGCGGACTTGCAAGATGCTATATTACCTGTGGATGTGTGAGTAAAACTGGCGATGGCGGCTGGGAAGCTCTGCTCAGGAGAGTGGGTAATTGTCACAGCACAGCCTTTTGGCTCTGGAAGTGCTACAGTAATTAGAAAGGGCCCCAGTGCCCAGAATGGCACGTCCTTCTAAACTAGACATGATGTTGTTTATGTCTTTAGTCATCTGTGGCTGTTGTGCTCTGTTTTTAACTGAAACAGTAACACTCTTTCCTAGTGTGGACGTAATGGAGAAACCTTGGTTATCTAAAGGTTTCCTGACTTATCCCAGCATACAGAAGAGTGGATGGGGTTTCTGAAGGGCAGAGCATGCCAAGAAGCGGTGGGGGTGGGGATGGGAAACTGCATGCATGCAAAGCCAAGATTGGGTTGTCTGAACCAGACTTCAGACTGTTGGAAGGAGCAGTGCCAAGGAAGTGAATCAGTCTTGTTTGGCATAATGAGCGCTGAACTCTGAGGTTGCTGCAGTTGTTTCTGGTACAGGGTGAGCGCGCGCACACATACACGATATCCTGGATCTGTGTTCATAGACGCCTCACTCTTTACAAAGGTCGCTTACTCACTGATTGACTTTGCTGTTGTTTTATCCTGGACAGTCCACTCAGTTACACTGCTGCTGAACCTGCTGGCCTGCCTGGCGTGGTTCACAGACAGAAGCGAAAGAGGGGTAGACTTCGGCCTTTCCATCCTGTGGTTTGTCATATTCACCCCCTGCGCTTTCCTCTGTTGGTATCGGCCAGTCTACAAGGCTTTCAGGCAAGTACCACATCCCAGATTGGGAATTTGATCTTCATTGTACATGGTTGATCATAATTTTCCTTGGGAGAACTTTGCATGTTTGTATTTTTATTGATGAAAGTATTTCTATACTGCAGTATCAGGGTGGTGCACAGGGGCGTAGAAAGGAAGGGGGCGATAGGGGCGTTCCGCCCCGGGCAGCGCGATCCCAAGGGCACCATGGCGGCTGCCTCCCCGCCCGCGCTGGGCGCCCCCGCAGGCAGTGGTCCACGCCCCCAGAACGCGTGCCACACCCCCAGAACGTGCGCCAGCCCAGCCCTTGCATGCTCTCCGCCCCCCGGTGCCGGAGTATGAAGCTCCGCCACTGGTGCATTCTGGAAGCTTAGGATTCGCTTCTGAATGTGTGTGTCAGGCATGTTTCAAAGCAGGTTGTTTTGAAAACTTTGGAGTTATAAAACCTGTTGAACACCATATACACTAAATGTTGAGGAGAAATTTTAGTGGTCACATGCTTACCTGATTTGTCTCTCACTCTTTGGCCAAGGATTTCAGAGTATGGTAGTCCCTCAGCAGCAACAAACTTGTGAGGTTGGTTAGGGTAAGGCATCTTTCCACAACCTGATTCCCTCCAGATGTTTTGGACTAGAACCAGAACTAGAACAGAGCCAAGCTGGCAAAGCCCTGGAGGCGGGTGTCTACCCCTTGCCTTGGTGGCACAGCTGGCCAGAGGCTTCTTCACTGGCACAGATAATGGGCAAGTTGCTCCCTTCCATCAATAAGCTTTGCGACACCATGGATCTATAGGGCCAGCCATAGTCTTGGTGAGTAAACTTGTAGGCTGGGTGGGGCAAGTAGAAAGGGAGATGATGTTTGGCGTACATAAGGAGGGTTCGCCTCTTGCCCCAGTGCCTGGCTCTAGGTTGGCTGTGCTGGGACACTCACTCTCACTGCTAGCAAAATAAAATAAAAATCCTTCCAGTAGCACCTTAGAGACCAACTAAGTTTGTCATTGGTATGAGCTTTCGTGTGCTAGCAGAAACAGTTTCCTTCGGTGACAGAAACCCTGTGTCTCTTCCAGTCACTATACAGGATCTGGAGGTTAGCAACAGCTTGGCTTAGCACCCTAGCTAAGAAGCATCCCATAATTCCTCTTGTGCAACCCTGATGATATTTGGCTTGACATCGCCTGTTCTTTCTCTTTGCAGGTCTGACAGTTCCTTCAGTTTCTTTGTCTTCTTCTTCGTATTTTTTTGCCAGATTGCCATCTACATCATCCAGGCCATTGGCATTCCTAACTGGGGCGTCAGGTAGGTCTGAATTGCTGCCACCCTGGATGAGAGGCAGTCCTGGGCAGAAAAGGGCCTCTTTGGATCCAGGCACACAGTTGCCTGTGAGGCCTCTGTAGCTGTGCTCTTCTAAAGCTTCTCTCTTCTATTCTGCGGCTTCCACAGATCCCAGCTGAAGCGCCTCTAACTCCAATGCTTCCTGCTCTTAAGTCCTTCGCCTGAAAGGCACGTATCTCCTCTAACCTTTCCTAATGCATCGTCGTCTTGCCGTCATTTCCCTTGCATGCTCTCCCTCGCCTGCCTGCCTGCCTTCAGCAGTCCCTCTTCCCTTGCCTGGCAGAGACCTCTCTCCCCACCCTCCACCGCCTTGCCTGCTCTCACTTGTTCAGACCGGCACCACATTGGTGAGATGCAACAGCAGTATCCATCTCCTCGAGAGATGCAGAGTCAAGATGAACTCTGCTGGTGGGGAAGGAGAGAGGAAAGATGGGCATGTAGGCTCTGCAGGAGAGAACACATGTGCCGTCCCAGTTGTTGCCAAAGAGCAGCTCCCATCAGCCCCTGCCGCATGGCCTGGGAGGAGGGGGAGCTGCATCAGGAGGGCCACAGGTTCCCTACTTGCCAGTCTATGGGGTGTCTTTCTGGGCTCAAAGAAGGGACCCCTTGCAAATGAAGGAAACTTTGTCCATATATCTGCATGGCTCCACCATTGCCCTCTGCTATTCCCAGATGTTGCTGGACTACAACACTCCTCATCCCTGACTACCAGCCATGCTGGCCGGGGCTTATGGGAGTTGTAGTTTAGCAAGATCTGAAGGGCAGCAGATGGAAAATAGGCCAGTGGGAGGTGACGAGGGACTTGCAGAGGTGGCAAGTGAAATACAGGTGGCAGCTATTTTGCGTGGGGGTTCTCTGCCTGCCCCCCCCCATGTTGGTGGAGCATGCATAAGCCTGCCCCACTCTGCCCTTGTTCTGCCCCCTTCTGGGTCCAAAAGGACTTGTGCGTTGGCAGTTGCACATCAGCTGGATGCGTGCAAAATGGTCCGCGCCTCTTCTTAAGTGAGGTGTTGTGACTTCGGCTCTTGTTGCTTAGAGCCCACTTCATCAAGTGCTCAGGTAGAAGAAAAGTGAGGTGGGATCTCTTTCATTTCATGGTCTTCTGTTTCCTTTATTTACTACTTTCTCTCCCACATGTGTGGGTGTGTTTGAATGGGAGAGAGTGATCTCAGCTGAATGCAACATTTCATGCAATCTGATGACACACGCTCTTTTCCACATGAGCTTCTGCCACAATAAATTGCACTTCATTAAGAGGCCACAGGACTCCATGCTGTTTCTGTTGCAACAGAATGACCCAGCTTCCCCTCTGAAAGTTGTCTTAAGGGGACATGCAGAGAAGGGGCAGCCTATACTTGTCCCTGGGATGGATTCCAGGGAATGATCTGTCTTCCCAAACTCTGCACGATGCTAACCTAGTTTCAAAAGGCAGAATCTCAGCAATCCATGTGCTACATGTTTAAGCTCCAGTCAATGAAAGAGACAAAGTAAGGCCCCAAAGTAATCCAGAAAGTTGCTTCAAAGTGTACACTACACACTGTAATCTGTGAATAATCTTCAGTATTGTATGTGGCAGTTTTAGCTTCAGGGGCCCTTTCAGGTCAGACTTGGTGTTTATTTTTCAATGTAGCCTGGAGAAAGTCCTCTGGGCTTTGTCATGTTCCAGCCATCCCTATCACATTTAGTCATGCTCAGAACTGTCTTTCTTTCTTTCTTTCTTTCTTTCTTTCTTTCTTTCTTTCTTTCTTTCTTTCTTTCTTTCTTTCTTTCTTTCTTTCTGCTTGACTTTAGAGAGTTGTTTGCTTTTATGATTTTAACCAAATCCGATCCTGAATAGCAAATAATTTCCCCTGTTGGCCTGTTCTCATGATTTCCTCAGAGAAGGTCTTCATCTCCTTCAATTGTAGCCCAAATTATGAAATTTGGATTAACTACTAAATGTTCACGGTTGCTTGTAGGCTGTATCTGCTGGCTTGGGTTTCCAAAAGGTAGTGACAGGGTATTTGTATAAATAAAATATAATTTTGGCATTACATTTTAGTCTACAGTCTTATAGGGACATTTCTTTGCACATACAGTACCTTCACACTTTCCTGGAAGTAAGTTAATTGGACACAATATGATTCTTCCTTCTGGGTAAACATACACCAGTGCACATCCATGTAAAGTGGTGGTTTCACATCTGTACAGGAGAGTATTTGTACTTTTTATATTTAAAAAGTCCTTAATAGATGGTGTGGATTCTAGCGAAGCTTGGTTAGTCTTGAACTCTGTACGATATTGGCATTGGGCACACTGGAAAGGCAAGATCCATGTGAATTTTTGTAGATAGCTGCTGCCTCAAAGAAGCTTGGATTCAGGGGATGGCCATAGCTCAGTGGTAAGCGCATTGCGTTTGCGTGGAAAAGGTCCTGTGTTCAGTGCTCCAATATCGGCAGTGCTGAGCCAGATGGGCGCCACGGCCTGATTTTGTATAAAGCAGCTGCCTATGATATTTTCCCTTCTCTTTGTCTTTGGTCATTGCAGACAATGATAGACATCCAGGACTTTCCAAAATACAAGGTTCAGTGAAGCTAAAGCAAAACACATTGATGTGCAGAATATGGCCTCCGTCACAGAATTTCCTTTCCTTAGAAAATAATTTTGGTTTATTTAATACACGGTTTCTCGATTAAAATCAGTTCAATATATTTCTCATATCTGGATAAAGGAATGTTCTTTTAAAGGACTGAACTGCAAACAAAATATTTGTGGCTAAGGGTGAAAAATAATAAAATTTATTAACTAAAGTGTGCAGCTGAGTTTATAAAAGCATAAAGATTGTGGATATGGAATTTGTGGGGCAGCAGAAAGTTACCAGCTGGGTCCCATCCTGAACTGTCCAGCCATAATAGAAACTCCCTACTCAAGATACAGTATATTCAAACATATGAGTTGCTGGGGGCAATGGCTAGAAAGGACCATTGTGCCCCTGCCTGCTTCTGGGTTTCCCACCAACATGGTCAGTCACCTAGGTAAGCAGAATTCTGGACAAGGTGGGCCTTTGGTCTGATTCAGAAGGGCTCTTTTGCAATTTACGCCCATAGAGTTTGTCCCCCTAAGCACCACCCACAGTCTTCTTGCGCCTTTCCTAGCTCACCCGGGTTTTTATCTCGCTCTGTTCCAGCGGCTGGATTGCAGCTCTCTCGGAGACTGGGCATAACTTGGCAGTGGCAATCATCATGATAGTGGTGGCTATGTTCTTCACCGTCTGTTCCATTCTCGCTCTCTTCCTCTTGAAGCAGGTGAGTTGGGGACCGGGTGGAAATGCTGCTCGCTGGTTCCAGGGCTGCAGCCCTTGCTATGCTGCTTTACAGAAGAGAACCAGGAGCAGGAGTTTTGTCCTCGCTCATGCACCCTGTCTCTCCTCAGTGCCTCCAATGCCTACTGCTGATGGGCTGATCAGCAGCTTCCGCAGTGGATCAGTAACATATCATAACCTGATATTTGAGAATTGCTATTTAGAACCTCGGAGGTTGCATCAACACCTTGAACTTGGTCTGGAGACAAATTGGTGGCCTGTGCAGATGTTTTAAAATATATGCTATTGGAGAGAGTGGCTATGGAACAACTAAGCCTTCCCTGACCTGGCGCTCTCCAGATGTTGTTAGATTCCCACCCTCATCAGCCCTAGCCAGCGTAACCAGTGGTCGGGGGGGTGGGACTGTAGGGCTGCAAGTTCATCCCCTTCAGTGTCACCAGGAGGAGGAGTTCTGCCTGGACCCTGCCTGGCGAGGAAAATGTGCTGCACTCAACACTGATATTGCTGGACCACAGCTGCCACTTCCCTGACCATTGGCCATGCTGGGTGGGGCTGGTGGGATTTGGAGGACCACAGGTTCCCCGTCCCTGCCCTAAACAAATTCCCGTGGCTCTGCCAAGGCATCTATTTAATTCAGGCTTGAGACCCACAACCTAGAATACCTTCCATGTGACACCCTGCAAGAGAGTCAGTTCAAAACATTCTGGAAATGCATCTGATGCAAACGAGATGCTGCGACGTGTGATTTGGGTGTTGGGTCAGGAAATCCAGATTTAAATCCCTGCTCATTCTCAAAGCTGACTAGAGGACCTTGGGCCTCACCAGCCTACCCCATGGGTGGTTCTAAGTATAAAGGGCTGGGGGTGACGCTGTATGTTGTGAGCCATTTTGAGGAAAGGGGGGATACCCCCCCAGGTTTAGTGTAAGCTCTCTTGGGAGTGTCCCACCTCAAATTGGGGATGGCATATTCAAATGTTTTCCCAAGGAAAACAGTGACCTGCATAAGGAAAACTAGCATCCTGAGAGGTGGATCATTTTCTCACTTGGTCACCTCGCTGAAATGCTAGTTTCTTACATGTGTTGTGCTGCTTTGCTTTTTGATTTGATTCAGACATGATCCTTAACCTGCCTTTTGTGTGTACACACACACACACACACACACACACACACACACACACACACTTACACTGCACATTTGGTGTTCCAAACAGGTAACAAGATATCCATGGGCTGTGGCTCTCACTGCTCCTGGTCTTTGGTCTCTGGGTGGCAGATGGGAGGTGCGGCAAGTAGTGCTGCACACCGGCTGCAGAAGCAGGGAAATGGCCCTGCTGACGCCTTGTCTCTTCTGCTCCTCAGGTCCACTCTCAGTATCGCCGGACGGGCGCCAGCTTCCAGAGGGCCCAGGAGGAGTTCTCGCAAGGCATCCTCACCAACCGGACCGTCCAGAACGCTGCTGCTGGGGCCGCCTCAACTGCTGCCCAGGGCGCTTTCCGGGGGAACTGAAGTCCCCCAGACAGGGCGAGCGTCTTGTTCTCTTCCACACGTGCTCTCACCACTCCCTGGTCTTCCACAGTTCAGGAGGCTCTCTCCATGGGTACCAGTCTTGGCACCGAGATACTTGCCGGAAGAGGCATATCTTGAGCTTTGTCCTGCCTGCATCTGTGTCTCTCTGGTGGGAAGGGCCAGGGCAGTGTATGGTGTTTTTTCTTCCCCACCCCCAATCTTGTAAATCAAATATATTTCCCCATTTAGACTTGGGTGTGTACATTTCCTTCACTCCTTCCTTCTATTGCAGGGGTTTGGGGGAAGCCAGATTTGCACTTTTTAACTTTTCTTCCACTAGACGCTGCCATGAGGAATGGACTTTTTTCTTCCTAACATCAGTCCTTGGGGTGCTATCAGAAGTCGCTGCACTTCTTGCTTTTGTGTTTTAATTAGTTGCTGATCTTTCACTGGCATGGTAAGGGATGTTTGGGGGCAAGTTTTGGTGTACACGTCTACTCTGTGATCGAAGGGAGTGCAAGTGGAGAAATGATTTGCCTTCTTGCTTAATTCTTCCCTGCTGCTCAGTTAAATGTAACTTGACTGGTAGAGCATAAAATCCCTCCATCCCCCCACCCTCAGCAAAAGGTGGCTTCCTGTGGATTCTTGTGGGTGCATCCTTCACCCTAGCCTTAATTTTTTGGGTGTTGGGGACTCTTCGCCCACTCCATGACCACCCTGGAGGTTCCTTGCTTGCAACACTGGTTTTTGGATGTAGGGATGGAGTCTGAGTCATCAAATCGTCTTTGAGGGGAAGGGGCAATCACCTCTCAGCAGTCTTTTCAGTATTTGCTGTGATCCTGCCCTGATCTCAGTTGATATCCCAACTTCTGCCCCAAGGTGTTCTCCTCTTCTCCAGCCAGCCGCTCTCTCAGCACTCCAGGGAATGAGGAACTCTAGAAAGAAAACAAGAGTTGTCTGAGAGAAGGGGCAAGATTAGCTGAAGAGCCTGTTTGCTTAAGGGGGGGGGGACTTAACATAACCACCGTCTGGCTGGATGTGTGACATGGCACTTAGTTGTGATCCATGGAAAGAGCCTTCATTGGCGGTGATTTTGGTATAGCAAATGAATGGCTATTTTCACCATACTTCCATGTTTTTCTACCCCAGGGGAAGAACCCCATTATCCTGAGAAGGTTTGAAGTGGTGGCGTCTCTGCCCTTCTCTCTCTCTCTTTCTCTCTCTCTCTCTCTCTCTTTCTCTCTCTCTCTCTCTCTCACACACACACAAAGGGAATCCCTAGTTTTTGTTTGCTTGTCTCCTTGAACACAAGCTATGAAGAATATTCATCCCCTTAAGCTTCACTTGAGTGAATTGGAACTGCAGGTTAGGCCTTGGAGTCTGTTTGAATGGGTGGTGCAAACTGTGAACCTTGTAACTCCCATGGACTGAAAGGGGCAGGATTGCGAAGGGGGAGGGGGAGGCAGTAACTTGACCAGGGGCAGAGAAAGGAGCATGTGTCAGAACCAGGAGCTGAACTTGGGCTTCAGAAATGCCTCGAGATACACTGGGTGTGTAACTGGAAGCTCTGTTTTAGCCTATTTGAACAAAGGGGTGTAGAAGAAGCAAGAACCAGCCACCCTACCACCTCCTAAACTGCATGCTTGCTTGCTTGGACTCTTGTCTCCAAGAGGTGTGCTTTGTCTTGGGAAAATGTAGATGACCAGGAATATTGCTCTTAAGTCACTAAAAGATCTGTCACTCATGGCTATTTCTCTAACACTTTGGCTTAGCTGATCGGAAATGCATATGGGGCTCCATGAGCTGAGCTGCCTGCAGGCTGCTTTCAGTGGAAGCACAAGGGAATGTTCAGAGGAGTAAGACACTGGAAGTCTTGCTGACGGGTTTTCTTTGCTTTTGCTTGTTTTCACAATCTCAGTGTCTTTTCTGAAATAGTTCCTTTTATTGTTTCCAAACCTCTCTCCTGGAGGGTTAACATAGCCCATCACATCCCAGAAAAGTGTCTGCTGATGTCGTGTCTTTTTCTCTCTCCCTCCCCACCTCCCCCTTTTGAGTAAAAGTAATGATGGCAGAAATGAGATTTTTTAAATGTCTTCCCTTCCTGGGTGTATTTTCCAGCTCTCTGATTTTTTTCATGTAAAAATGTATATGTCGAAACTTTTTGTGCTCAGATACAAAAATAAAAATGTCAAGACTGTTAGTACATGCTTGTGGATCAGACTGCTTTTGAAAATCCATGTCTCTGCCATTTAAGCCAAAGGGTCGGCAGCCAGTGGGTATCCAGATGTTGGACCCCCAGCCAGCCCCAATTTATTTATTTCTCTCTTTTAGGGGCAAGGGCCACAGGTTGCACATGTCTGCTGTAGGGGCTGGCACTTGTCAGATTAAACAATACGGGGCTAGACGCACCAATGACCTCAAGTTATGTTTAACTCAGGTCTAGCCAAGGAGCCTTTCAACATCTGGAAGGGACCACAGTTCCCATCAGCCCCAGTCAGCCTGGCGCACTGGTCAAGGGTAGGGAGAGGACCCTGGTCGAGCACTTCAGCTGACCAGCAGTTCCATGCATTACTCAACAGCAGCTGGGCACCCTGAGAGCAAGTGAGAATACAGGGAATGGCCATAGCTCAGCCCCAGCAGCTTTCTGCCTGAAGTTCCTGCTGGCCAGCAGTGAGTGGATGGTCCAGGGACTGGATGTGGCCCAAACAACACGGTAGATGGAAGAGGATTTTTTATTTTGAAGTATTTACTGTATTTAATGCAACACGTTAGTTACGCAATTGAGCCTTTTGCAGAGAGCGAGGGCTGGATGTCCCCAAAGGGGGGGGGGTTGGTGGTGGTGCGTTAAGTCTTCCTTGCTTTCAGCATTACAAAAGTACTACTTTCCAAATCAAATTTTTGTTCTGTGATTATTGTAAGTTGCTTGGAAATGCACATGCAAAGCTAATGCACTGTTAATATTTTGGAATTTCAAAGGCTGAAGCAGGTTTTGGCCAATGCAATTTTATTGCAACAACCACCTTTCTGCTTGTCCTTCAGACAACTTCTCAGAAGTCCAGCACTTTTCAACATTTATTTTAAAACGTGTTGAATACGGTTACCCACAGGGACATGCTAAAAAACACCGATCAAGAGCCACTCTTAAAAAAGTTTAGTACCAAAGACAACCGATCACAGCAGCGGACGGGAGCCTGAAAGCCGCGTCGAGATCGAGGGAGACGGACTTTCTTGCCATCGCGCGCGTTGTGTTGAGCTTGCGTCCAGTCCTCTTCCATTTTTTACAAAAGGGGGGGTTCAGCATTTCGCAGCGAGGCTTATTTGAGCCAGAGCTGCTCAGCTTCTGCTGATGCTTCTTTCCTTCGTCGACCAGATGCGAATTAGGGGGACGATCCAGGGGTCGCTTCTCCTCTTCCCCGCCCCTAAAGCAGACGCGCGACCGCGGAGGCGGAGTTCCCGCGAGCGCTGCACCGCGCCGCGGCTCTCCCGCGGGTCGCCGCGAGGGGGCGCCCGAAGGCGGGCTTCTGCCGGCGCTGCTCCGCCTCCCGCGCGGCCGTTCCGGACTCCGCCGACCGGGAAGCCAGGCGCCCCCGCGGGGTCCCAGAGAGGGCCGGGTTCCGCTCGCCAGCCTCCGGGGGCCGCATGGGGTGGTCGCCGGGATGGCCGGCTGGGCGCCGCCGCAGCTGGAGGACTTCATCCTGACCGAGAGGCTGGGCAGCGGCACCTACGCCACTGTCTTCAAAGCCTACAGGAAGGTAGGGGGGAGGGCCTCGGTTGCGGGTGGGCGCGAGGTCCGGGGTTGCGGGGCGCAAATGCACGAGGCAGGGAATCCTGCCTGGCCCAGAGGCCGCGGTGCGGAGCCTCCACGCCCGGGAGCAGCCTACCTGCCAGCGCCTGCTGCCAGCAGCCATGGCGGAGGCTCGGTGAATCCTCCGGGTTCGGAGGCAGCCGCGGCAGGGAGAGGACTTTCCCGGAAGCAGTTTGGCTGTCCGCTGTTGGAGGCAGGACGCAGGGTGGGTGATGCTGGGTGTGTGAGGGCTGTGGGCGTAACACTAAAAGAAGACACCCTAAGTCAGGGGTCGGGAGAACCCTTGGCGCTCAGGATGTTGCTGAACTTCGGCTCCCACCGTCCCTGGCCCTTGGCCGTGCTTGCTGGGGCATCATGGGAGTTGGAGTCCAACAGCAGCAGGAGGGCCAAAGCTTCTCCCATCGCTGCCCTGCATGGTTTGGGTCCCAGGTGTCTCACTCTGGCCAGAGGCCAGATGTGGCCCTTCAGGCCTCAGTAGCCTTAAGGGCTTCCTCCAGCCTCCAGCCCTCATTGACCCTCCTTTGCATCCTCCTTGAATGTTTTCATCTGCTTGGAGTGTGCGTCCTTGTACCTCTTGCTCCCTTGGATGATGGAGATCGAGGGCAGGCATCCCCAAACTTCGGTCCTCCAGATGTTTTGGACTACAGTTCCCATCATCCCTGACCACTGGTCCTCTTAGCTAGGGATCATGGGAGTTGTAGGCCCAAACATCTGGAGGGCTGCACTTTGGGGGTGCCTGATCAAGGGAGTGTAGAAACTGCCCTGTCGCACAAAGCTGTGTTTGTTGCTCTGCCCACTTTGGCCTCTGGCCTTGCCCATCAGAAGGGAAGGCGGACCCTGGTGTGGAAAAGACATTCCCTCTCCTGATCTGAAGGAATGCCCATCTCCATAGCAACTTCCCTGGACCTCGCAAGACCTTCCCTGAGATTTCCACCGTCAGGACTTGAAGGTGCTTGTGTTGCTGACATTCGTTTGCGTGGTGTTGTGTGTTCTTTTCCTGGCTAGAAGGACGTCCGGGAGGTTGTGGCCATCAAGTGCGTCAGCAAGAAGAGCTTGAACAAGGCGTCTGTGGAGAACCTCTTGACGGAAATCGAGATCCTCAAGACCATCCGCCACCCGCACATTGTGGAGCTGAAGGACTTTCAGGTGGGGAGGGGAGCCCGGCTGGGCTGGGGTGTCAGCCAGGAAGACTCTGGAGCCTCCAGCTGGAAAACGGGGGAGTTTTTATTCCTCGGATGTGTGACTCATCCGATAAGGTGGGGAACCTTTGGTGCTCTGGATGTTGCTGAGATTTATGTGCCACTATATCATACAGAAAACAATATCAAAGTAGTTTACAATAATCTCACTATATAAGAAAGACACATTAAAAATATGAAATTGGAGACTGTCAGCTAACTATTATGGAAAGGTGTATTATGAATTTCATGCATGAGCCTGGCAGAACAGCAAAGATTTCAGCAGGTGCTTAAAGGCCGAAACGGAAGGCAGTCCTTAGCGTGGTTTAACAACCGACCTCTTGGAATTGTAGCTCCAAGAGAGGAATAGGGGTCTCGTAACAACACTTAGCGCCCCTTAAACTTAGCGCCCCTTAAACGACAGTTCCCAGGATTGCAGTGGGGGAGAGAGAGGGAAACCACAGCTGTTTAAAGTGGTAGGATATTGCTTCAAATGCAGAGTGCAAATTGCACCAGTGAAGCTAACTTAGCAAAAGTTATTACCTTTAATACCACCTCCAAAAGTCAATTCCAATTATGACCTTCACACCTGGAAAATAAAAATGCCTCTGCCCTTTGTTTGCATGTGTCTACTATGGGGGTAAACTGAATGTCTCCTGGTGGGGGAGTTCCATGAGGCACAAGAATGCTTGCTTTGTGTCGCCTCCTTCCTGAGGATTGTAGTAGAGGAGACACGTAGTAAGGGTGATAGATGATCTGCACAATTAAAGCCATTTATGTGTTAATACTGGTTTGAGACACCCACTTTGCTGACTCTTGAGATTGACAGTGCAATTCTATTCATGCTTACTCAAAAGCAAATTCCAGAGTTTTCAATAGGGCATATTCCCAGGTTCCTGTGCATAGGATTGCACTCAATGGCATCACCCAGCTGCTTCCACATTTGTGTTTGCATTCATAAGGACTAGGAACTTGCAAACAGAGAAATGAACTTGATGGAGATAGGACAGGGTTTGTCTTTCTAGAAGCCTGATAGCACCTGCCTGCCTTTTAGTGGGACAAGGACTACATCTACCTGATCATGGAATTTTGTGCGGGGGGTGACCTGTCTCGCTTTATCCATGCACGGAGGATCCTGCCGGAGAAGGTGGCTCGCATTTTCCTACAACAACTGGGTAAGGAGTTGGAGGGGAAAGGAAAAGAAGCGGGGCATGGAGCTCATAGGTAGAACCATGCAGGGCAGCGATGGGAGAAGCTTTGGCCCTCCTGCTGCTGTTGGACTCCAACTCCCATGATGCCCCAGCAAGCACGGCCAAGGGCCAGGGACGGTGGGAGCCGAAGTTCACGTTTGTGTGCAGGAAGTCCCAGGGTTAATTCCTGGCATCTCCACTTTAAAAAATCTCAGCCGTGGGGTTTGGATTCAAACTGTGCTGACAAACAAAGCTATTTCATCTGCAGAACGGCAAAACCATTTGCAAAGAGAAAACATCCATTTGTGGGTGCGGCTCAAACTGTGCCTGCAAACTTTATTTGGCTGGAGAACCATGTTGCAAAATGCAGAGAAGTGTGGAATTTCAAAGGATCGCTGTGTTTCCCTTTACATCTTGGCTCGAGATGTGTGAAAGGGAGTTGCATTTTCTCCCCTATCTCTGTGCCATGGCGGGTACCAGAGAAAGGAAAGGAAATCTTGGAGGCAGAGGAGTCTGTTTTTGGGGGGAAGGAGACTGTTGGCTGGAGAGGGATGCCTTGACAGTCCCCTGCCACCTGCAACATGTGCTCTCTCCTATTTGTCCCAACAGCCTGTGCCTTAAAGTTCCTCCATGACAAGAATATTTCCCATTTGGATCTGAAGCCTCAGAACATCCTGCTGAGCTCCTTGGATAAGCCTCACTTGAAACTGGCAGGTTGGTGTGGGGTAGGGCTTGCCCACCAGGCTCGGGGGGGGGGGCTTCTTTTGTGCTTTCAGGCCACCAGGCTCAGGTGCTCCTCTCCCCCCACATTATTTTTCTCGTTCATGTGCCAATCTTTTATTTCAATCAGTCAATCCCAATGGCTAGTGTTATAGCCACACAGAGGGTCAGAGGTTCCCCTTGCCTGCTTCAGCTATTTCTGTACACCTTTTGGAGATATTTTTAATGTATAGAAATAGTTAGGATAAATCATAATAGATAATGATAAGAAATTAAAAATACCAAATGCAACAAAGTAGAAAACTATAGCAATACAGTCACTGATACAGTGGTACCTCGGTTTATGAACACAATTGGTTCCAGAAGTCTGTTCATAAACTGAAGCGTTTCATAAACTTTCCCATTGAAAGTAATGGAAAGTGGATTAATCTGTTCCAGATGGTCCACGGAGTACTTAAACTGAAGCGTTCATAAACTGAAGCGAACTTTCCCATTGAAAGTAATGGAAAGTGGATTAATCCGTTCCAGATGGGTCCGCAGCGTTCGTAAACTGAAAATTCGTAAACCGAGCTGTTCATAAACCGAGGTTCCACTGTAACTGTAACGTACAATAGGCCTGAGTAGGGCTAGCTTTCCTCACTCCGCAGCCAGCAGAAAATCTTAGGGAGATCCACTTTCTTTCACCAGCCTGCTCAATCCCCAGTGTGGGATTTCTGGTTGCCTGTGGATAACGGGCCAGTTGATAAATGCAAGGTTACAATGTCATGCCCGATGACAATTTTTCTGGGTCGCCTTCCCCCTACCCCACCCCCCCATGCCAGATTTTGGATTTGCCCAGCACATGTCCCCAAGAGATGAGAAGCACGTGCTGAGGGGTTCTCCACTTTACATGGCCCCCGAAATGGTGTGCAGACGGCAATACGACGCCCGCGTGGATTTGTGGTCCGTGGGGGTGATTCTCTATGGTAAGTCCATCTTTCGGTTTTGAGGGGAGGTTGGGGCTCTGCCTTGACTTCCCAGGCACTGGCTAAAGTCCATGCTGAAGCTGAGAGGCTGCGCAAAATGAATGGGGAGGGTTGAATAATAGAATCACAGGATTGGGGAGCTGGAAGGGCCCCCAGGGTCATCTAGGCCAACCCCATGCAGGGCAGGAATCGCAGCTAGAGAATCCCTGGCGGATGGCCATCCGACCTCTGAAACCTCCAACGAAGGAGATTGAAATACCTATACTAAACACACACACACACACACACACACACACACATCGCATATTCTTATGTTCTGGATAAGGTGCAATGGGAATAAAATGGCAGAAAGTGCTGTGTGTAGCTGTGATCTCCGATGGGCTGGAATTTCAATTGTTCTTTTGAAGTCCTGAGTATACAAAGGCCTGCCTGTATCAGGGTTCTCCCCCCTCTTTGCCAGCATTGAGGGCTAGAAACTTAGCTCATTTTTAAAAGGGAGAGAAGCAAGCGTCTAGTTCTGCCTGGGGATTGCCTGCTCTGCGGTTGCTCTTGCCTAATCCTACATCCGCCTCCCTGCCCAGTTTCTGACTATGCCCCTTCCTGCCTTCACTGGCCCCCAATGCTTCCATTTTTATGGATGCTGGTGCCAATAACTATAAAGCTGAGACTGGTATCCATGGCTACTTGCCACAATGGCCTTTTTCTCTCTCCTCCATCGGAGGCTGTCTTGGGTTCTTGCGACAGTTGAGCACTGCTGAGCATTGGGGCTGGGTGGTGGTAATTCAGGCTAGCATGTGACACACATGTGGCTCCCTGTCTTATTAGGGGACGGGGGCTTATTTCCCTTCTCAGAGGCTGTGTTTGGCCGGCCACCTTTTGCCTCCAAGTCCTTCACTGAGCTGGAGGAGAAGATCCGCAGCAACCAAGCCATCGAGGTAACCTTGTGGCTCCTGGGGGTGTTGGTATCTGTGCAGTCCTGGGGAGGGACTGAAAGGAGGTTCCTTTCCCTGCCCTGCCATCCTGACCCCCAGCTCCACCACCACCTGCCACCAAGTATTGTTGAAATAGATTTGAAGATTCCCATCACAGATCTCCCAACTTCCTGCCAAGATTGGTCCAACTTGTCACACCTGTAGGGTTCCATTTGCAGGCAAAGATGAATGTAACTTGGTCTGATCATCTCAATAATGTCATTCAATGGCTTGGCCCGGTTCAATCCAGACCCAGGGCAAAGGGGGGGGGGGGTAGGACTGCTGTCAGGCAGAGTGTGGGGGATTCTGCCTCCCCCTGCCCCTAATTGGTCCTCAGACTTTTTGGGACCTCTCCCTCCCCCCCCTTGGTTCCACAGACACCCCCAGTGCCCCGACCCTACCCTATAAAAAGCAGTATTCAGAATAGCCATTACCATGACCCAGTAAGGAACGTAATAATACAAGAAAATTCAAAACAGTAATCATTAATTGCACATATATCAAAAATCCAATTAAAACACTTTAGTTTAATTAATTCAGCAAATCTGACAGTCATTTACACTTCCAGGGTGCCCCTAGGGAACCCCACAGCCCACTTTAGGAACCCCTGGATTAGACTGTAAGCTCCTTGGGGCAAGCACCTTCCTTTTCTCCTTTTGAAAATACATGTTATTCTCTCGAGAGCCCCATGGCTATGCAAGTACCACCGTGGGCCAGTGGGCCCACAATCCTTGGCGTGGCACTCCAGCGTACATGAAGGGATTGCTTCCCCCATCCTGTTTCCAGCTCAGCTCTGCCGGTGCCCAGAGGTGAGGTGAGGTTGGGAGCTGCTCTACCTGTGTCTCAGCCTTCTGCCTTGCCCCCCCCACAGCTCCCCAGCCGCCCCCGCATCTCGCTGGAGTGCCGGGACCTCCTACAGCGCCTGCTGAAGAGGGACCCCCAGCAGCGCCTCTCTTTCCAGGAGTTCTTTGCCCACCCCTTTGTGGACATGGAGCACATGCCCGGCCTGGAGAGCCTGGGCAAAGCGGTGAGTGGGAAGAGGGCTAGAGAGAGCCTGCGGGGTGGGGTGGGGGGTTTGCAGGATGTGGGTCTGGGTTACCAGCTCGGCACTGGAGCTGGTGAGGTGGGGGGCTGCCCCCTCCTTTGTAGGCATGAGGGCAGCCATTTGGCGACGTGGAGGGGAACCATCTTCTGAATGTGGGCATAGAAATGGGTCAATTTCCCCATCACCCCAAACATTGCTCCGTGTCTCTTTGGGGGCATTACAACAGTCAAGATCTTGTTGAGAATGCTGGTTCTCAGAGGCAAGAGTTCCTGAACACAGAGGGATGCAGCTGTACAATTCCCTCCTCCAGATACTTACCCAAGAGGAAAGGGGCCTTTGGTCAGCCCCAAGGGCCACATTGCCTTCTGGGCAGCCTTCCAGGGGCTGTACGCTGGCGGTAGGCAGCAGGTGTGACCCTCAGCCTTGGCTCACACCTGAATTCAGCTGTTATTTTACACACCTCTCTCTCTCCAGGCAAGCAAGAGGCATCAGCTCCAAGTCCAAGGACGCTTTCCAGTCAAGCAGAAGCATGGGGAGAGTGTGGGCCAGGGCCAGGTGGCGGGGTGGACTGAGGAGGGCCCTGAGGGCCTAGTGGAGAGGTTTGGAGGGCCACATATGGCCCCCAGGCCTAAGGTTGTCCATCCTCCGCTTAGCCCAAGCTGAGCCTGCCCATGGTCCTTGAACCAATTCCCCTCTTCCATTCCTCCTCTCCCGCTATTTATCCATCCTGTTTCTCTTCCCTTTGCAGTCGTCTCTCGTGATGGAAGCGATAAAGAAGGACCAGGAAGGAGACGCTGCTGCTGCCCTTTCCCTCTACAGCAAGGCCCTGGAGTACTTTGTCCCTGCCTTGCGCTGTGAGTGGCCCAGAAGTCTTTTTTGTTCCCCTCCTTGCAAAACTGCCTTGCCCCACAAGTGCCACTCAGCTGCTTTGATTGGCAGAAGCAGCCAATCAACGTTAATGGGGGCCGCAAAATTCCCGTTCCGTATTTGTAAGAGGCTGGTTGATGTCCCTCCGTCTCCCTATGGAGCTCAGAGCTGGCGATGGGAGACGGGGAGTTGTACTGGGATCGTTTCCCATTTTCTTCGCTCACTCCATGGACTTTCCCCCTCTCCCTAACCTGCCTCTGTCTTGTCACCCTCAGACGAGGTCGATGTCCGCAGGAAGGAGGCGATCCGATCCAAGGTCAGTTGACGGTCCTCCTTTTCAACCAATGGGAAAGCTGTGAATTGGGGCGCCCTTGGGCAGAACTGTAAATATTGGTGGGTGCATGAGGTCATGGTCAGGGTTCAGCCAATGAGGGAGCAGAGCAGTGGCAGCTGGTGCTCATTGGGCAGAAGGCTGGGCGGTCAACGGTAGGCGAAGCCCATGACAGGCGGAGATTTGTTCTCGCTTTGATCGACTTAGCCCAAAGGCTGCTCAGAAGAGCCGGAATTTAGTCTGATGCCTTGGAATCCATGTCAAGGCCCAAGCTTGCAGGCCTTCCTGAGATGTCACACCACCAGAACGTAAGCAGAGCCCTTATGCTGGATCCGGCCAGTGGCCCATCTAGTCCAGAATCCTCTTCTTGCTGTGGCCTGCCAGAAGCGCTGGATCTGAGCCCAGCAGCACCTCTCCCTGCTTGTGGTTCCCAGCAACTGGCCCCCAAGAGCAGGCTGCCTCGGGCAGTGAAGGTAGAAGATAGCCTTCGTGGCTGGGAGCCGCAGGGCTGGTGCCACAAGCAAGAAGGCCCTGCTTTTCTCTTGCACCTCTGAGAGTGACATTTCATGACTGTATCATGTCGTTTCCTTGTGCTTAGGTGAGCCAATACATTTCCCGAGCGGAGCAGCTCAAAGCACTGGTTGCTTCCGACAACAAGGCCCTCCTTCAGCAGGGCTGCCCTGCCAGGGACATCTTGAAAGGTAATTTCCAGAGCAGAGGGCTGAGTGGGGCACAGGGGGGTGGTCTTCTTTTTGAGAACAGCAGCCAAGAGCACTCTGCACTTTGCAACATGTTTTCGTTAGGAAATAGGAGTCAAACCAAAAGGCCCTTTGGCTCAATGGCAAGTCAGTGCCTGAAATCCTGGAGAGTCATTGCTGCTGGTCAGTAGGTAATACTGAACTGGATGGAGCAATGGTCAGACTCTGCATAAGGAGGCAGCTTCCTAAAATGTTGAACTGCAGAGTGTTCCTGTTCCCGGTCCTCAGCCTTGTCCTCCATTCTGTTCCTCCTGCAGCCAAGTTTTCTCTCCTCCATCCCAAGTCAATATTTTATGTCCACTGAACGTATTCAGCCCCACTGGGTTGTTAATGGGGTTTCCTTTTCCCAAAGGTTTTTTTTTAATGCTACTGCAGGAATCTGAGGATTCCCAGCAGCCTGCTGGTTCCCCCTCCTTGGCACAGCTGCTTCCATTTCAGCTGATAAGAACTGGCAGTGAAAAAATTGAGGTCGCTATCGGTAGATATCAGGTGCAGGGAACCTTTGGCCCTGCAAATCTTGCTGAGCTGCAACTCTTGTCAGCTGCAGCCAGGCACAGCCAACGGCCAGGGATGGTTAGAGTTATAGCTCAACAACATCTGGAAGGCCAAAGGTTCCCTCACCTGGTACATGTGACGATAATGCCACACGTGTGCATCACATGTAAAAAAAAAAAAGAGCAAAGTCCCTTCCCCCCCATGGAGCTTGCAGTTTAAAATTTGGCGTGGGGAAGACAACCAAAGTTGTGGGGATGAGATGGAGGCAAGGTTAAGCGGAAATAAGTAGTGAATTCAGCAGTAGGTAGCTGGGCTTCCTTACAGTGATTGGGGCTAAGGCAGGCATGTCAAACCTGCGGCCCTCCAGATGTTTTGGACTACAATTCCCATCTTCCCCAACCACTGGTCCTGCTAGCTAGGGATCATGGGAGTTGTAGGCCAAAACATCTGGAGGGCCGCAGGTTTGACATGCCTGGGCTAAGGCAAGGGAGAGGACTCTCTGGCTTCCAGATATGTTTCTACATTCCAACTCCCATAATCCCTGATCATTGTTCATACTGGCGAGGCTGATGGGAGTTGGGGAGGGCGTAGTTCTCCCATTCCTGTGCTCTCTTCTCTGAAAGTTCTATGGGCTGCTAGGGAATGCTGTCCAAAGTCAGTCTGTGAGCCTTTTGTCTTTACATATATGCTGTAGTAGCAGAGCCCCCACCCATGCGACGGTCATCAGCAATTTCCTTTCCAAGCAAAACCAGCATATTTCGCTGCTGTTTCGAACACCTAAGAAGCCTTCTCTTTCCAGTCTCTTAACTGCATGTACTCATTGAGTTGTTTGCTTACCTCCAGCAAAGCCAGTGTGGTGTAGTGGTTAAGAGCGGTAGACTCGTAATCTGGGGAACCGGGTTCGCGTCTCCGCTCCTCCACATGCAGCTGCTGGGTGACCTTGGGCTAGTCACGCTTCTCTGAAGTCTCTCAGCCTCACTCACCTCACAGAGTGTTTGTTGTGGGGGAGGAAGGGAAAGGAGAATGTTAGCCGCTTTGAGACTCCTTCGGGTAGTGATAAAGCGGGATATCAAATCCAAACTCTTCTTCTTCTTCTTCCTCTTGTTGTACTCTCACTTGTCAGGCACTTCCAGCCCTGGTCTCATCCTTCCTGTAGGATGCACGGCTGCTGGTCTCATTTTACGGATGGGCAAGTTGAGGCAACCTGTGGCTTAGCTGTGTTGCAAACTACTTAGAGCAGGCATCCCCAAACTGCGGCCCTCCAGATGTTTTGGCCTACAACTCCCATGATCCCTAGCTAACAGGACCAGCGGTCGGGGATGATGGGAATTGTAGTCCAAAACATCTGGGGGGCCGAAGTTTGGGGATGTCTGACTTAGAGATTTTTTAAAAAAATATGAAGTAGTATAGTGAACCAGGACCACACCAGTGGGCAGGCACCTGGACTGGAACTTCTTCCTGTTAGGTTTTTTACTTGCAGGCAGGTGTGTTTGAGGGGCTGTAGTGACTTGCAGAAGTTTCGAAAGTGCCGCCCTTTCCTTTGCTTGCAGCCCGAAGTGTTGCAGCCCACTCTGTCCTCACAGGACTCTACCACCTTGCTCTGCCGCATCTGGATACCGCTTGGCCTCGCCTATGCTGGATCACACTCATTTTAATTTAATTTATTATTTTCTGCAGAGATGTCCAGGGATAAGCCTCGCCTCTATGCTGCTCTGGAGGTGGCATCGGCCGCTGTTGCTAAGGTCAGCCACCAGGGGGGAACAGAGTGTTGCTGATTTGCCCATGGGAGAGCCCTTGACTCCCAACCTCTGTCCTGAAATGAAAGCGGGAGTCTGAAATTGCATTGTGATGCTTCTGAGTCTCAGTGGATGGAACCCACAGGAGGGGAGAGGGCTGCTCTTGTGCATGATTCCTGCTCACGCGTTTCCCACGGATCTCTGGCCAACCATGGCGAGAGCAGGGTGCTGGAATAGATGGGCCCCCACTGACCTGATCCAGCAGGCTCTTCTCATGTTCTTGCCTTATGTTCGTTAGGGGGAAGACGGCTGTTTGCTCCTTTTTGAGCCCTGATGGAGTTGCTCTGTGTCTCTCTTCCAGGAGGAGGAGGGCAAAGATGACAGCGAAACCCTTGATCTCTACCAGCAGAGCCTGGGGGAGCTGCTGCTCATGTTAGCTGGTAAGGGGGGGGCTTGTGGGGGGGTGTAATACAGGTAGCAAAAACAACCCTGCTCTAGTAAAAACCCTTTCCTTTAAAAAAGGATTCCATTCCCCAAAGCCTGCAGGAATAAAACTATTTTCACCTGCTGGCGGGAGGACATCAAAGAGGGAGCCAGTCTGGCTCCTCTAGGGAGGGAGCTCCAACGTTGTTTGGGAGCAGCCACCACCAAGAAGGCCCTTTCCCACGTCCCCACCAAGCGTGCCGGGCCGGGGGGGGGGGCGGGCAGCGAGAGAAAGGCCTCTCCCAGAGATCTCTGCCCCCCTCCACCTTCCAGGATTGATTGATCGATTGCACTCCTCTGCCACTTTCCATTCAGTCAAATCCCAAAGTAGCTTACCATGTACAACATAAGTCATATTGAAGATTTAACAAATCACCAGCAAAGCAAAGCAAAGCAACTACAATCCATAAAACACCATTAACGAAAATATGCCAAACATCACAGTTACAGCATGAATCATATTAGTATATGGTTTTCTTTCCTTCCTGCCTCCAGCTGAGCCTGCGGGAAGGAGACGGGAGTTGCTGCATGCTGAGGTCTGTAACCACCTGGTCCCTGGAGCTGCTTGGTCCCTTTGCTGCTGCTGCTGCTGCTGCTGTTATTTAGGGGCAGGGGGCGGGGGAGCCCTATAGGGTGCATTTGGGGAGCCAGGGTGCCCATCAGGGGGCACTAAAGGACACAGGCAGCAGAACTGACGTGGTTCAGCTGTGGTGGACCAGCAGCAAAATGTTGCAGTGTGGGACACTCCCGGTCCAAGATTCTAGCCACTCCAATCTACCCCCTGCAAACTTTAGTCAGCAGCCTGTCACTTCTGAGCCCCCTGTTGAGCTTTTTTGGGGTTCCCCACCGTCAGGGCATTTTTGCCCCACTTTTGTACCTCTGCAAGCCTTGGGGAAGCTTGTGCCAGTTTGGCTACGTAAATGATTGGCACTCACAGCGTGGACATTGGAAACAGGGAATTGTTATTTGTCTGGTTCGAGGTGCCAGGCAGGAGGGTTTCCACATGGTTTGCCATCCAGGTGCTGACAAGACTCCGGCCTGCTCAGCCTCTGTGTTGGCATGACCCTGCTTTGAACTGGGGCTCCTTGTCCTTTCCTCCTAATCTGACTGAGTGAATGACTGTTTGCAGATCCAGACACTGATGGGCCGAGCAGAATACCTGAAAGAGCAGATCAAGGTACAGGGGGGCACTTTGTGTTCTGTGTGGGCTGCAATGAGGGCATGCCTGGGCATCACGGGGCTGGCAGAGGAGGCTTGGCTGGGGCAGGGCATGAAAAAATAGATTTGGGTGGTTTGTTTCTACATTGCTTTATTTATTATTATTATTTGTAAAAACCCAGCCTCAAAGCAAAGATAATCTTTTCTCAAGATTGGCTGAGTGCCATAGAGTTGGAAGGCCCATCCTGCAATGCTGGAATCTCAACGGAAGCATCCTTTGCAGAATCCGTGCTGTGGGAGTGAGGTGGCCTTTGGGACTCCGTTCCTGCCTGCCGTGTGCTTGGTCCCTGGGCTCACTTCCCAGAAAGGCTCATTGCCTTTGGAAGAAGGGCCTCCTTGGAAGCCCCCTCTTGGCCTGGTGCACGGAGAGGGGGCCTGTGGGGCCCTCCAGGCACTGCCAGACTCCTACAACCCCTGGCACTCGCCTTGTTAGCTAGGGCTGGTGGGAGTTGGGTGTCCCTAGAGGGCTACCTGCCCCCCTACCTTTCCCCCTTCCGGAGATACAATTCCAGAGCCCATTCATTTGCATGTTCAGAGACAGCAGGCCATTGGCTGAGAGCTCTGGAAGGAGGCAGGAAAGCACTGTTGCCTTAACATCCTTCTTCAAGAATATGCAGGTCCTTTTGAAATACTTTAAATAAATGAAATCTTGCCGGCTTCCTGGCTCATTCCCTGCTGCATGGGGCATAATAGTGGCCCCCCTTGGACTTTTGGGTAAGGAATCTACCTCTGAATGCTAGTTGCTTTCTCTCTCTCTCTCTCTCTCTCTCTCTCTCTCTCTCTCTCTCTCTCTCTCTCTCTCTCTCTCTCTGTGTGTGTGTGTGTGTGTGGTACTCCAGTGGGGGAGGGCTGTTGCCTTCCTGTTCTCCTCATGGGCATCCCAGAGGCCCCGATGGAAACATGATCCTGGTCTTAGATGTGGGAATGTTAGGGATGTGGGTTAGGATATATTATTAGATAGATCCTATCCAAGCTTGTGTTAGCAAGCTTCCAATATCAGCAGAGTGACATTCCCCTTTTGTGCGCAGCAAAGCGTGAGCGTTAGGTTTGTTAGAACCTCTGCAACAATATTATACTTCAATATTATACTTCCTGGCAAATCCCCTTTGTCCCTCTTAAAAGAAATACACGACACAATAGTATTAAAATAAGATAGAGTTTACTCACATGACATCCTGAGTTAACAGCATAATCTCAGAAAGGCAGGCTTACGTAGAAAAGTTACAAATATATACATCTGGAGACTACTTAGTAAAGTGAGGCTCCATCTGGTCTCTCTCTTGGCAGCAGGCCAAGAGGGAGAACCATCCTAACTGGAGATTCTCTGGAGATGTGTTCCCGTTGAAGGAAAAAAGGCTAAGAGAGAGAATGGCTGCTGGCTAGGGGCTTTTGTCTGCCAGCTAATCCATCTCATCTGCATATCTGGAGGAACAGGAACTGAACTTAGTCAGGTGTCCCTTCAGGTGAGTTCCTCTTAGTGGACACTCTAGGAACTGTTGTGACTTGTCTGCCCCAGTGTTCCATCCCACATTAGATGGGCTCTTGCTCTGATCCAGCCAGGCTCCTCTTGCGCCCTCAGAGGAGATGACCCACCTCCCTACCTCCTCTCCCTCTCTTCCTTCTCCTTTTCCTCCAGATGAAGGAGTCGCAGTGGGAAGCTGAAGCCATTGGCAAGGAGGGGATGCTGGACTCTGTGAGAAGCTGTGAGTGCCCGTTCTTTTCCTTACCAAGCCTTGGCTGGGTTCTGTTGGCGTTCTTTATTCATAGACTCATAGAACTGTGGGACCTTCAAGGGGCATCTAGTCCAACCCTGCAATGCAGGAGTCTCAGCTAAACAATCCCTGGTGGATCACTTCATAGAATCCTAGAATGGTAGAGTTGGAAGGGAGCACAAGGGTCATCTAGTCCAACCCCCTGCAGTGCAGGAATCGTTCGCTCAATGTGGGGCTCAAACCCCTGACCCTGGGATTAGGAGTCTCGTGCTCTACCGACTGAGCTATTCCTCAGGGTCTCCCAAAGCATTTCTCAGCAGATATTTATACTTTAAAAAGAGAAAGTGACCATCCATGGCTACTAACCTTGACGGCTTTGTTCTGCCTCCTGCCGGCTGCCTTTTACCTCCACGGCCAGAGGCAGGAAACGCTTCAGAATCCTAATTGTTGGAAACTGCAGGAAAGGAAAGTTGCCCATGTGCTCAGATCCTGCTGGTGGGCTTCCCACAGGCATCTGGCTGACCCCTGTGAGAACAGGATGCTGGGACACTGGCCAGATCCAGCTGCAGGGCTCTCCTTGCATTCTTTAACGCAGGACAAATTTTCATTTTTCCTATAGCTGTTCCCAAAAGCAAGCTGGAACGAAGGCTCAGTAAAGGCCAGGCATCATCTCGCCTCCCTGGGATATTTGTGCAAGCAAATCGGGGCAAATGCTGGAGTGAACAGGCCCGGCACCCACTGGGAGTTGCTGGGCAAAAGGCAGGGAGGCAATTGTGGCAGGCGGAGCCACAGTTCATGAGAGGTGGAGCTGGCTAATTCTAGCTTTGAGTCTACAAGGGGCATCACTCATAGAGTTGTAGCATTGGAAGCCAGCCAGCCAGCCCCCCCCCCACCACCACCATGCAGGAATCACAAGTGAAACATCCTGGACAGTAGGCCACTGAGACTAAGGAGGAGCCTGACCGGCATAACCACGTACCTGGGCTAGTTGGAAAGTAAGAAAAGAGGCAGGTGTAGGCTGACTGAGAGTGGCGAGGCAGTGTGCCCTTCGCCCAAATGGCCTACTATGCTGAGCAGGTAATCTGGGGGAGCCCAGAGAGACACAGAGTTGCAGCTCTGC
The DNA here is from genome assembly GCF_965207765.1 of Zootoca vivipara. Lineage (NCBI taxonomy): Eukaryota > Metazoa > Chordata > Lepidosauria > Squamata > Lacertidae > Zootoca > Zootoca vivipara. The sequence goes on along the minus strand of NC_142583.1, from coordinate 5,707,199 downwards.
AGCCCAGCCCAGTCTCCCCACTTTCGGGTTCTGACTCTGCCTGCCACCTGGTGCCTGCGACCACCAACGCCTGCCCTCCCAAGCGAATCTGCAGGCCGGTTTTGTAAAATAAAGTTTCCCCATCCCTGCTGCGGGTCATGTGCGGTGAACAGTTTGCACATGCGCACATGTGAGCTATTTTGAGTGGAAGGGAATGGGGTCAAGTGCCTCGTGCAGGTGTGCAAACGATACTTTTATTTTGCTTAAGTCTCAGTTGAGGGTTGAGTCTGCAGACTTCGTAAGGTGAAAGCAAGGGTTGCCCCCCCCCCGTAAGCAGGACTAATTGTTCCATTGCAGGGGGGCTGGGTGTGTGGAGAGGGAGAGTAGGGTGGGCGGGTTGTGGGGTGGGATCTGGGTTGTGGGGGGGGGTGTATGTGTGTTACTATATAGACAAAAAACTAGGAATTGCAGAGCCCCCATTTCAGTGATCTGCTGTGCTATGTGGAGTGGAACAAAACCCTCATTTTGGGGGGGGGGAATCAGACACAGCAGGGCTGCCTGTGAGGTTTCTGGAGTGGGGGGTGGGGGAGGTGGCCACATAGTTCCTCCTTCCCAGGGAGACAGGAGACCTTTGTGTGCTTCTCCTTCCAGTTTGGGAGGGGTCTGCAAGTCGCTGCTCCCCCTCCCCCTTTTGAGCTTGGCCGGTTAATTGGAATTAACTGCCCTGTTGGTCCTCTCTCCCCACACTTTCTTTCCCCGCAGCCGGGCCTCAGGAGCATTCGACTTCCCCAGGGGAGGAAGGGGCAAAGAGACCTTTTCTTCTCCCTGCCAAATGGCCTGGAAATCACAAAGCCTGGGAGCAGGGGCCCGTGTCTCTCTCCACCCCTACATTTGCACGCTTAATGAATGGGGTGGGGGAGGCCTCACTCTGCTTTGCCCAGGGCAGCGGGGTGGGGGGTGGGGAGGCAGGCTGGTGTCCAGGACCCAGAGAGACAATCCTTTGAAGGGGGTGGAGAGGAGGAGAGGGGAAATGCTTTTCCCAGGAGCAGCCACCATGCTAGGCAAGCAGCAGTCGTGGGGATTTACTTTTTTATTATTTTTATTAAAGCAAATTTTATTTTAGTTTGGGGGTGGGGCCAGAAACACTCAGCCTCACATTTGACACGGAAATCTCCCCAGAGGCTCAGAGGGTGCGTTTTATGATGATGATGATGGGGATGGGTTTATCGTTTTAATCCTTCATCTTTGCTTGCCGTAAGCCCCTAAGCCTGGGAGAAGTCAAATGAGGTAGATGGGGGTCCCGGCAGGCGGCAGCAACTGCATCTGGCCAGAGTCCCAGCCTGAGCTTGTGGATGGGCTTCCTGGGCTTAGTTGTGTCCCCTCGCCAAGTGGCTGCATGTCAGTTTCACACACACACACACACACACACACACACACACACCAGGCTCACTTCTCTGGTTCACTCCTTAATCCGACAAGGCACAACAGTTTATCGCATCAAGGCATTTGCATCCTGCATCGCAAGGGGGTTGGACTAGATGACCCTTGGTGTCCCTTCCACCTCTGCCATTGCTACTTTCCCCTTCCTCTACAGTAGCCTTCCCCGTGTATTTGTTTTTGGTTGGTCACCGCGGGCAGTATTCAGTGCCAGTCCTACTCAGAGTGAACTCACGGAAGTTAATGAGCAGGGCTACCTTAGGACCATTGATTTCAGTGGGTCTTCACTACAGTCCATTGCTTTCTTGGCCGGGGTGGTAGTAGTAGGTAGCTAATACAGACTTGCAAGGGAAGCCTGCTTTAAAATATTGTTGTGTAATGACACATCTGCTCATGGTGAGAGTCAGCCCGTACCCATTCCTCCCCCAGTATTCCCACCTTCTGTGAGTTGCAGCCAGGTTCCCCCAAATGTGGTGTGTTTCAAGGAGGGAACAAAGGAAGGAGGAGGGGGAAAAACCTCCTTCTTGCAGGAGTGCAAGTATGTCAAGGAGATCCATTTGGCCCTGAGCAGAGCAGCTTTCCACATACAGAGCAGTTCTTGAAATAATCATTTATCACTTATTAAACTAATGATTATAAAATAATAGTTAAAATATTGCCTCAAATTATACTGCCCACTTCTTGAGCAACAGTAGGGAGCCTCACGCCCAGGAGTTGGATGTGGCCCTCCAAGCCTCCCCGTCTGGCCCTCGGGGACTCTCCCAAGCCACAGCCTCCCTGGCCCTGCTTTGCACCTGGCTAGAATGTGCCCCCGAACTCAGAGCCCCTTCCTTCTCTGGGGAAATTTGCATTAACTGTTGGGCCTGCTTTTCCCCTGGCTCCGCCCACCACTGACATGCAGCCTGTAAAATAATAATAATTAATAATTTATTTTTTATACCCTGCCCATCTGGCTGGGTTTCCCCAGCCACTCTGGGCGGCTTCCAACAGAAATTTTAAAATACAATAATTTCTTAAACATTAAAAGCCTCCCTAAACATGGCTGCCTTCAGATGTCCTCTAAAAGTCTGGTAGTTGTTTTGCTCTTTGACATCTGGTGGGAGGGCGTTCTACAGGTTGGGTGCCACTACCGAAAAGGCCCTCTGCCTGGTTCCCTGTAACTTGTAAAAGGTTGCTCAGAATGGACTGTGGCCCTCGAGCTAAAGAACCGTCCCCTGAGATTGCTGCGTCTGACTTGAAAGTAGGGATTTTCGTTTTCAAACAAAGATGTGAATTCATTTTGATGCTAGTCAGCTTCTTTTGTGTTTTCTCTTCTGCAGCCTGTACCTTGCAGTAGTTCCCTGGACAGTGCCCAATGGATTCAGCCCCTCGACCCCCACGAACGACAGGCGGTCCTCTTGCCTGGACACAGTTTATGCATTGAAGATTCGCGGTGGCTGTTGGCGTGGAATTGGGTTTGGGCTTTGAACACACACACACACACACACACACACACGGAGGGAGGGAGAAGGGAGCATTCTTTGTGAAGTGTGAGGTTATTTAAACAGCCATTGCTTGTATAGTGTAATTAATTTATATACTGCAAATTGTAATTTTGTTGAGCAGCGTTAAGTGTAAGCGGAGGCTCTTCTAAGCAATTTAATGTACAGGAATCAAGCTCAGGGCAGCCACATGCCCCTCTCAGGAGATGCAAAGCATGGAATCAAGAGGGGGGGCTTTCGAGAGTCTGATTGTATGGGGAGGGTCTTTGCTATAATGGTTGGGGTTTTAGGTTCTCTGGTAGGGGGAAGAGCTGGGCTCACACTGAGCACTTTACTGTCTTCACCTATAAACTGCTTTCTACTTCATGCCCTCGAGAGAGACGTGCTTATTCCACCAATTTTGTTAAGCACAGGTCATAGGAGGGGAGGGAGTCGTTCTGTTCAGTGAAAGAGCTTGATTAGACTTTTCCTCCCCAAGAGGGAGGAAACTGCTGTGGTTACATTATCCACTAAACTGGGACGCCCCACAGTGTTTTATTGCTGGGGGGGGGGAGAAAGGGAGGGGGCTTGTAAAAGAAACTGAGCCTAGGAAGCTGCCTTCATGTAGTCAGACAATGAATCTGTCTAGCTCAGTATTGTCTGCACTGACCGGCAGCTGCTGCCCAGTATTCCAGGCGGGGGGGGGGGCAGGCGAACCTGGGACCTTCTACACACAGAACGTCTGCTCAGCTGTGAGGCCCTTCCCCCACACGGAGGCAGCGGGGAGAGACAGAAATGCCTTTGTTTTGCCTTGGCTGGGCCCACAAAGGCTGCTGTAGCAAAGGCTAGCCAGGCCCATCTGCCTTCTGTGCTCCCAGGGCGGTTGCGGGAGGCTATTAATAGAGCTCTGGGAGAACCTTGCCAAGACCCGGCTTGTCTTAGCCACAGATGATGGAACCCCCACTCCGCCCCTGTCATGGTTTGGGTCGGAGAAGCTTTTGATTTGTCTGCCTTCAGCTCTCCTCCTCCTTTCCCCACCCCCCTTGAAGGGGAGGGTGGGCATTTTCCCCTCCCCCTTAACATCTGGCTTGTGCTGCTTCCCAAGACCCTCGAGGTCTTTAGCGAGGCTGCGCTCTGTAGAGTCACAGCGCTGCCAGTTGAAGCCTCGCTCAAAGGAAGCAGAGCGACAGCAAAGATGATCCTGTATGAAATCCTCTCTGCAAAAATCTCTCCCAGGGTGGCGCCCAGCGTGAAGGGGAGCTTGCCGAGGTCTCCCTGCCTTAGTTCAGCACCGTCGTAAAGCATCATTTCAGCGGCACCGACCAATGAGCAGTTTACACCTTTCGTCCTGCGCAATTAGTCCCCTTGACTGCTGCCTTATTTTACACCATCAGCGATGCAGAAGTGCCACACCTGCAGTTCTCTCTGAAGCTTCTGCAACGGGGTTTGTGGCACCCTCCATCTCCTGAGGTCTCCTAAATGCTTCTTTACCTGTGACATAGCTTGCTCACTCCCTTTCTCTCGTGCAACATACGGCCTTGTTCTCTTCCCACCCAGCAGTTTCCCTTCCAAGAACACTATATGATTTAACCATTTCAGTCTTCAATTATGCATGGAAATGTGCAGAACTGAATTTAGGGCAGCAGGAAAACTGATCAGGATTCACAGATTCACTCATCCCTTCCTCTCTGCTAGTGCTCGGCTGCCCACTGCACCAACAAGCTGACCTGGTGACCGATGCCCGTTGCAGGCCGGGGGGGGGGCAACAAAAGAGGCAGCGGGTGGTCGAGCGAGCAAATTCTAGTTTTGTCCCATTCTGCTCCCTCCTGAGCCTTACCAGGGTCAGTGCTGAGCCTAAGAAATAGGAGAAAGCCGGCAGGCAGGCGGCCACCATGGCTAGTGACGGCACAGACGCTGTTATGGATTCCCACAATGCCCTAGAATCATAGAGTTGGAAGAGACCACAAGGGCCATCCAGTCCAACCCCCTGCCAAGCAGGAAACACCATCAAAGCATTCTTGAAATATGGCTGTCAAGCCTCTGCTTAAAGACCTCCAAAGAAGGAGACTCCACCACACTCCTTGGTAGCAAATTCCACTGCCGAACAGCTCTTACTGTCAGGAAGTTCTTCCTAATGTTTAGGTGGAATCTTCTTTCTTGAAGTTTGAATCCATTGCTCCGTGTCCGCTTCTCTGGAGCAGCAGAAAACAATCTTTCTCCCTCCTCCATATGACATCCTTTCATATATTTCAGCATGGCTATCATATCACCCCTTAACCTTCTCTTCTCCAGGCTAAACATACCCAGCTCCCTAAGCCATTCCTCATAAGGCATTGTTTCCAGGCCTTTGACCATTTTGGTTGCCCTCTTCTGGACACGTTCCAGCTTGTCAGTATCCTTCTTGAACTGTGGTGCCCAGAACTGGACACAGTACTCTGAGCTTGGTGCCTTTCCTAGCTGCCTGCCCTATGGGCACTTGTGAGACTTCAGCTCCCATGATCCATGGCCATTGGTCATCTTTGCTGGCGCTGCTGATGGCAGTTTCTGATTTGATCCCGGAATGTCCCGCTTTCCCTTAGGGTGTCCCTATTTTCATTGGTGCATAAAACTTATGAAAATAAAGAACAGTGAGCACCAGAATCTTAGTTTATTTTTAAGGGAAGGGCCACAGCACACTGGTTAGACTGAGCAACTGCTTTGCATGCAGTCCTGGGTTCATAAAATCAGAATGGTAGAGCTGGGAGGGACCCCCAGGGTTATCTAGTCCAACCCCCTACAATAGGGGTTCAGTAACCTCTCATCCTCTCTCCATGTCCTACATTGACTTTACAAACTTCTATCATGTCACCTTTTTCTGGCCTTTTCTCCCAACTAAAAAGTCCCAAATGCTGCAACCTTTCCTCATGGGGGGAGTCATTCCATCCCTTGGATTGTTTGGGTCTGCCCTTTTCTGAACTTTTTCCAACTACTGTATCCTTTTTGAGATGAGGCAATAACAAATCTATGTGCTTTGACTGTGTGAACTCAAGGCCAGATGTTTCTGGCTTTTGTCTAAGACCAGCTTTTGGGGTTCCTGTTAAATCATCCCTTTCTCTGCCACCATGAGAACTGAAATAGAGGAGACCTTGATGGCAGAAAGTGAGAAGGAATTAAAGAACCTTTTAATGAGGGTGAAAGAGGAGAGCGCAAAATATGGTCTGAAGCTCAACATCAAAAAAACCAAGATCATGGCCACTGGTCCCATCACCTCCTGGCAAATAGAAGGGGAGGAAATGGAGGCAGTGAGAGATTTTACTTTCCTAGGTTCCATGATCACTGCAGATGGTGACAGCAGTCACGAAATTAAAAGACGCCTGCTTCTTGGGAGAAAAGCAATGACAAACCTAGACAGCCTCTTAAAAAGCAGAGACATCGCCTTGCCGACAAAGGTCCGTATAGTTAAAGCTATGGTTTTCCCAGTAGTGATGTATGGAAGTGAGAGCTGGACCATAAAGAAGGCTGATCGCCGAAGAATTGATGCTTTTGAATTATGGTGCTGGAGGAGACTCTTGAGAGTCCCATGGACTGCAAGAAGATCAAACCTATCCATTCTGAAGGAAATCAGCCCTGAGTGCTCACTGGAAGGACAGATCGTGAAGCTGAGGCTCCAATACTTTGGCCACCTCATGAGAAGAGAAGACTCCCTGGAAAAGACCCTGATGTTGGGAAAGATTGAGGGCACTAGGAGAAGGGGACGACAGAGGACGAGATGGTTGGACAGTGTTCTCGAAGCTACCAACATGAGTCTTACCAAACTGCGGGAGGCAGTGGAAGACAGGAGTGCCTGGCATGCTATGGTCCATGGGGTCACGAAGAGTCGGACATGACTAAACGACTCAACAACAACAATTGAAATTAACATGCAATTGCAATGGATCTGCTGTCATTAAGACTAGCACCGAGTGCAGTCCCTTCTTTCTTCAAATATGGAAAGTAGTACTAGGTCCCCCAAAAAAGTGCAGGATAGCAAGGCTTTCTGTGTCTGGATCACAACCGCAAAGTGCATTGTGCACAACCCACTATTTGCTGCCCCTGCTATGCAGGCAGGTGGAAGATCGTGGCAAAGCACATGCAGTCTGTCAGTTCACAGGCTGCTCCCGGGATTCCAGTGCAGCAGAAACAGCCTGCAGATCCCACTTCAGGTGTGGCCTATAAAGGCTGTGAACAGGTGAGCAATGCCTGGAAGCAATTTCCTGCTCACTGGACAAGTCACTGGATATTTTATGGCAGCTGCTATTTTTGAACTGCTAACCTGCTGAGACTTAGCTGCACTCCAAGAGCTGTGGGGTCCGGAAATGTCCTTTGGTCTTAAGTAAAGTTTCTTGGCTTTAAATTCATTTATGGGCTGGCAAGTGAAGCCTCCCTGTTGCATCTGGGAGTTCTTTGGAAGGTCGTCAAGAGAAGATGTCAACCATCTCTTTATTAAGTCATCTGCCGCCGCCACCACTCTGGCCAGCATTTGGGATCTTGTCTTTCTAAATGGTGCTGGAGGAGACTCTTGAGAGACCCATGGAGTGCAAGAAGATCAAACCTATCCATTCTGAAGGAAATCAGCCCTGAGTGCTCACTGGAAGGACAGATCGTGAAGCTGAGGCTCCAATACTTTGGCCACCTCATGAGAAGAGAAGACTCCCTGGAAAAGACCCTGATGTTGGGAAAGATTGAGGGCACAAGGAGAAGGGGACGGCAGAGGACGAGATGGTTGGACAGTGTTCTCGAAGCTACGAACATGAGTCTGACCAAACTCCGGGAGGCAGTGGAAGACAGGAGTGCCTGGCGTGCTTTGGTCCATGGGGTCACGAAGAGTCAGACACGACTAAACGACTAAACAACAACAACTTTCTAAATTTGCATTGCTGCAGACCTCAGGTGCATGTACAGAAAAACGTTTTACTATGCATATTTTTGTATATAGAATGGCCTCAAAGGCATGAACATTTTGTTGCTGCTAAAGAGTCAAGTAGCATTAAGGACCAGGCTGTATGCGGATATCATGAAGGGTATCATTTAACATTCCACCTGCCTTTGGAAAATTGTTTATGCGTAGCAGCTGTTTTCTCACATGGTTACTGGGACATCAGGGGGTGGGAGGGATTTAGCCCTTCTCTCCCGTGCTACAGTCCCAACCCACACACAATTCACACCCACCCACAGCTCAGAACTGCTGCTCATCCCAGGTGAGAAACTTCCATCAGCACTAGCCTTATACTGTATATATAATCTCCAGTTGGTGCTAGCAGTTGACTACAAGGCACCAACCCAGTTAAAGGGAGAGGGAGGAAAAGATCACTCATTGGTTCTTGCCATGCTGGCCACTGTTGAGGCAACATGGAGTCCTGCCTGCCATAACCTCCCTGCTCCTCCACAAGAACCTTGGCTGGGTGTGCAAGACCACCCTCCCCCCGCAGTTGCCTTCAGGGTGAGCAATGTGCTCTCACTTCACCTTAGAGCTGTGGTAGGACATTGGAGATTTTTAAAGCAGAGGTTGGATGGCCATCTATCATGCTTTAGTTGAGATTCCTGCATTGCAGGGGGTTTCCCTAGATGACCCTGAGGATCCACCACAACTCTATGATCCTATGGCGGTTGAGGATATTAATGCAGAGGCAAAGTCAAAGCACTCTGCAAATGCACAGATACTCAGGGGCTCTCCTCTCTCTCCCCGCAGCAGTTAATGTAGGGGCTGGGTGGGTTGAGGAAAATACTGAATTGCACTTTGCAGCAAGGAAAGGTTGGTTGAAAATTGCTTAGAGTTGCCTTGGGTAAGGGAAAAAGTGACTAACAAATTTTAATAATAATAGTTATAATAATGGGCATATTTGCTTATCTTGCATTGTGTCATGCGAGGCGCTGGAGCCCTGCTGCTTCCTTTCTGATCTGGCTCAGCCCAGCCACATATTCCACAGCTTCTGAAAGTTCACTGGGCATTTTCTCTACCTTTCAAGCATCTTAACTTAATCAAATTGGGAAAGGAGTACGACAAGGTTGTATATTGTCTCCCTGCTTATTTAACTTATATGCAGAATTCATCATGTGAAAGGCAGGACTAGAGGAATCCCAAACCGGAATTAAGATTGCCGGAAGAAATATCAACAACCTCAGGTATGCAGATGACACAACCTTGATGGCAGAAAGTGGGGAGGAATTGAAGAACCTTTTAATGAGGGTGAAAGAGGAGAGCGCAAAATATGGTCTGAAGCTCAACATCAAAAAAACCAAGATCATGGCCACTGGTCCCATCACCTCCTGGCAAATAGAAGGGGAAGAAATGGAGGCAGTGAGAGATTTTACTTTCTTGGGCTCCTTGATCACTGCAGATGGTGACAGCAGTCCCGAAATTAAGTCGGGAGAAAAGCAATGACAAACCTAGGCAGCATCTTAAACAGCAGAGACATCACCTTGCCTACAAAGGTCCGTATAGTTAAAGCTATGGTTTTCCCAGTAGTGATGCATGGAAGTGAGAGCTGGACCATAAAGAAGGCTGATCGCCGGAGAATTGATGCTTTTGAATTATGGTGCTGGAGGAGACTCTTGAGAGTCCCATGGACTGCAAGAAGATCAAACCTATCCATTCTGAAGGAAATCAGCCCTGAGCGCTCCCTGGAAGGACAGATTGTGAAGCTGAGGCTCCAATACTTTGACCACCTCATGAGAAGAGAAGAATCCTTGGAAAAGACCCTGATGTTGGGAAAGATTGAGGGCACTAGGAGAAGGGGACGACAGAGGACAAGATGGTTGGACAGTGTTCTCGAAGCTACGAACATGAGTTTGACCAAACTGCGGGAGGCAGTGCAAGACAGGAGTGCCTGGCGTGCTATGGTCCATGGGGTCACGAAGAGTCGGACACGACTAAACGACCAACAACAACAACTTAATCAAGCTTAATCAAGCTTCTAAGGATACCAGTGTTTCTGCAATCAGCACCAAACCCCAGAATGTCGGAATGTAAACTTTGCCCAAGGCAGAGGTAGCTGACATGGTGTTGGGCAGATGTCTTTGACATCCCTGACCACTGGCCATACTGGTGGGAATGGTAGTACAACAATCTCCAGAGGACACCTTGTTGAATATCTCAGGTCTTGGAGCATGTCAACAAGAGAAACGCGGACAGCAGTGATGTCACTTTTGTCAAAAAAATTATAAAAGTTGCACCAAAACATTGCCCCTAAAGTTCTGCATCTTCTCTCCCACAAAGATGGTAAGTCAAAATGCATTAACATTATTTGGTTACCATTTAGTTCCTACAGGTCTCCTAACTTTCTCTATACAACATGTCCAAGTTTGTATATCGTACATACTGTATGCCCAAAAGGACAGCAGCTGATGCAGACTTTGGTCTACACACATGACAACTGAGCGACCCGTAGCCCAGCCGATTGTGCTCAAAACTGTCAAGGAAGAGCCCAGCCTGGCAAAACTCAGCCACTGGCCATAAGTACCACCTTGTATTACCACCACAGCCACCGCCTCAGACAGGATGAAGGCAACACCATCTGCTGGCTTCTCCATTCCTTAAAGGTAAAGGGACCCCTGACCATTAGGTCCGGTCGTGGACGTTTCTGGGGTTGCGGCGCTCATCTCGCTTTACTGGCTGAGGGAGCTGATGTTTGTCCACAGACAGCTTCCAGGTCATGTGGCCAGCATGACTAAGCCGCTTCTGGCGAACCAGAGCAGGCACACAGAAACGCAGTTTATATTCCCGCCAAAGCAGTACCTATTTATCTACTTGCACTCTGCCGTGCTTTCAAACTGCTAGGTTGGCAGGAGTCTCTATTCCTTAGGCACAGGTAAAAAGCCTCCACCAGGAAGAAGGTGGCTCCACTGCGCCTAAGGGAAGCTGCGCCCGTTTGATGTGTCTAAAAATACTGATGCAGCTTCTTAGTGGGAACCATCTGTGGGAGGTAACAAAAGGAAGTATTACTTTGCTGAAGTGCGGTGTAAATGCACTCTCTTGCAAGGCACTTAATTTTTCGTTTAGAAAACCGAAATCAGATTATTCTTATCGATTACATTCACAACTGCGTTGAGGCCATTCACACGTTCCCGGAGAAGCTAAGGGCCCAGATGGGGCCATCCAGATGGGGAAACGTTCTGGCCCTCGATCCATGTAGCCAAGGAAAACACGCGCCACCCTGCAGCCGCTAGCAACTCGAGGGGTGGGTGGGTCCTGTGAAGCGCCCACTGCCCTCGTCCCATTTTGAGCAGAGCCCGTCGGGGTGAAGGGCAGTGGTGCAGAGGGAAGGCTCTTCGGGTCATAGGCTCACAGGGCTGCAGAGTTGGGAGGGACCCAAAGGTCATCTAGTCCAGGCATCCCCAAACTGCGATCCTCCAGATGTTTTGGTCTACAACTCCCATGATACCCAGCTAACAGGACCAGTGGTCAGGGATGACGGGAATTGTAATCCACTCCAAAACATCTGGAGGGCCGTAGTTTGGGGATGCCTGATCTAGTCCAACCCACGCAATGCAGGAACCAGGGCCCAGAACGCCAGCGCCAAGGAGAGCCGCGCCCGCGCTCAAAGCTCCTCCGAGGGCCCCAGCCGGGCGCCCGTCCGCGCTCCTCGTCCTCGTGCCCGTCGTGGTCGTGCTGCTCTTGCTCCTGTCCGCCGAGAACCAGGCCGGACCCGAAGCAGAGCCGGTCCACGTTGGCCTGGAGGACCTGCCAGAAGGATCGCTCAGCGCTGTCGCGGCCGCAGTACTGCCAGAGCAACGGCGCCGTTGTAGAAGCCTAAGTTCAGGCGGAGGCAGCCCGCGTCCTGCCTGCACGCGTTGCGCCCCTGAGCCAGCCAGCTCCGACTCAGGTTTAGCCGCCCCGGCGATGCGGTGCACTGGCTCGGGCAAGCCGGGCCGCCGCTTCCTCCCAGGCCGAGCTCCTCCCCGGCGGCCACAACTGGCTGGCTGGCAGGCCGCCTGGGACTAGCTGTAGGCGGAGCCGCAGGCCGGCTTGTCGTGCTCTGCAGCGCTTCCCAGCACGGCTCTCCGGCGCCCCGGCTGGCGAGGGGCTCCTCAACACTGGCGGCGGCCAGCTCGGAGCGCGTCTCGAGAGGGCTTCCTTCCCGCCGCCCTCTCGGGCCCCCTCGTCGGTTCCGACGCGCCCGGGGGGGAGCCCCGCTTGCGGTTCCCACGCCATTCGGAGCCGCTCTCGCGGCGCCGTCCCCCCGTCTGGTGCAGCTGCTTTGCGCTACCGCGGGGTCAGTCCAAGGAGTCGCCCAGCGTTCTTGCAGGACTCCTCGGGGCCTCCGGCCGGCTTGCTTGGCCAGGGCACGCTCCTTCACTAGCTGCAGTTCAGTTTAGTTCCGTCGGTCTGGGCTCGGAGTCGGTTGCAAGTCTCCGGGCGCGTTGGTGGGCGAAGCGGAACCCGGGCGAGCGCTCCCCGCTCTCTCCCAGAGGTTTGGAGTTGCTCCGCAGAAGCGGCCTCTCCTTCGGGCACGAACAGAGCGGAGGGACGCGGGTTGGGGGCTCCTTCCCATTTATCTTCCTTGCAGGCTCTTTGTTCCCTCGAAGCACCCTCCCCCTCCCCTCCCCCTCCTCTTTCCCGGCCGACCTCTCCGCCTCGCTCCCCCCCACTCCCCGAAATTCCGGTGTGGTCTCTCTTCGGGTCTCGCCCTGAGCGGGCTGCAGCTTCCAAGCGGAGGGCGGAGCTGGAGAGAGAAAAAGACACTGTTTTATAGGGTCCCCTTATATATTGGCGAGGCGAGCATCGCCCCCGTGCTTAGACGGTGCGCTCGTCCGTCCAAACTGGAATAGCCACCTGTCTGAATAGAGAACACTGCATTAAAGCTCCTGAAATCTCGTGGGGTGGGATAGGGAACAGAGTGGGCTGGTGGGGGTGGGGGAGGCTGGGAGACCAACAGTAGGTGGCACTAGAGAGCCAAGGGCAGGCAGAGCCCGGCCCCCTAATCCTAGTTTGCCCCCCCCTTCCTCGTTTGCTGCGAGGGCAGTACTGAGATTAACGAGGAAGAGGCATCTGACAAGGGGTTGGCTTATAGAATTGCAGAGTTGGAAGGTACCCAAGGGTCATCTAGTCTAACCCCCTGCAATGCAGGAATGACACCAAAGCATCCCTGAGAGATGGCCGTCCAACCACTTTAAAACCTCCAGTGAAGGAGAGTCCTCTGCCTTATGAGGGAGGCAGCTGGCCAAGGGCAGAGCAAGCTGGTGGGGCAGGCTTCCATTTTCTCCAATGAACCAACCTCCGCTGGTGGAGGAGAGTTACTGATGTAGGATGGTGCCTCGTACCAAGTAAAAGCCAATGGTTCACCTGACTCAATGATGTCTACGCCATGGGTAGTCAACAGAATGAACTCCAGATGCTGCTGGACTACAGTTCCTATCAGCCATCAGGGACAATGGGAGCTGTAGTCCATTGACATCTGGACAGCACCACTTTGGCCACCGATGGCTACACAGACTGGCAGCAATGGCGTGCCAGGTTTTCGGACAGAGTGTCTTTTCCCCAGCACTACCTGGAAATGCTGCCAGGGTAACTTCTGCAGGCAAAGCAGGTTCTCTCCCAGTGCAAATGCCCCTGAACCTGCAGCCAGCTCTAAAACTGTCTGGAGTTCTTTGATAAATCAAAGTGCTAGACCAGCTTTCAGTCAGGGCCAGAGAGAAGGGAAATGAAGCTGGAGGTCCAGAAAATCCCACTGTCCCCCAAAAAAGAAAAGAAAAGAAAAAAGAAAATGGTGACAATCTGCACAAAACTTGGCCTCCAGCTATAGACCCCCCCTGCCCCCCACAATACCTGGTTCCTATGCTGGGAAGTGAATTAGATTGTGCTGAAATGTTTCAGGAAGTCATGGGCGTAGCCAATGGGGGCAGGGGGCAGCTGCCCCCATCAAGTAAATAAATAAAAATACTTAACTGACCCATCATGTTGCAGATAGCTCAGTCCCCGCCCCGTCCCCCAACATAAATGCTGGCTGTTGTTGTTTAGTTGTTTAGTCGTGTTCGACTCTTTGTGACCCCATGGACCAGAGCATGCCAGGCATTCCTGTCTTGCACTGCCTCCCGCAGTTTGGTCAGACTCATGTTGGTGGCTTTGAGAACCCTGTCCAACCATCTCATCCTCTGTCGTCCCCTTCTCCTTGTGCCCTCAATGCTGACTATGCCCATGCAAGCAGTCCCTTTTGTGATCAGCTTTGCATGCCCAAAGGCATGTGACACTCAATTGTTGTTTCTGTTGAGAACTCATGATAAATCCCTCCCCCCAAGTCAAGTCTTAGGCGGTGGTGCAGCTTGGTCATTTTAGATACTGGACTTCATGGTGTTATCAGAATGGGGGTGAGGCTCCTTTGGCGGATTGTGTGTTGCTTCACTTCAGAATGTGGCATCATGCACACAGAGAGAGCCACAGCAGGCCCAGGCTGCCTCCGAAGCCCAGCCACACCAAGAGGTGAGGCCAGATTCCAGATGACCTGGAAAAGCTGTGCTGGACGGTTACTTGGTATACATAATAAACCATCAAATAAGCTTCTTCGCTGCCCTGTTGCCACATGTAGCTGTGCTTATGTGCTCTATCTGGTGAGTTATTTGCCATCATCCAGCCTGCGTCATTGCATAGAGCTCCCTAGGACACCAGAGCCCTGCACAGGGTTCAGGAGAGATGATGTCAATAGTCTTCCACATCTAACCATTCCGCTCTGAGATGAAACCTTCCACAGGATCACCTGGTCTGTCCAGGAACCGCATCCAGGAACCCATCAAGATCAGTAGGCTTCTGGGGGCAGGCCATCTTAATCAGCCCCCCACCCCCACCCCTGCAGAGGACAATGGCTACTGTGAGTCCAAACTTCACCAGAACCAGAATGTCCCACCATGGCAACGGAGTCACAGACAAATACCCCACATCCCATTTCCAGACTACTCCTCACCACATTTGGAGCAAAAGTCAAGTCAAGGGTATGTCCTGCTCTGGGCATCAGGCCAATGAAAACAGTCCCACAGTCTCCATGGACGCCAGACGATCCTGGGCTATTTTAACCACAGCCTCAGTGTGGATGAAGAAGTCACCCAAAATTATTGCCCCGGATTCTTCCAACACCATGTTCGAGACTACCTGGATCAAGGAGGCTGTTGGGTAGTACACCAAGAGCATCTCTAACCTGTCTCCAAGGCGCAGTGTCAGATGCAGGCTGCCTGGACCCCACTCCAAGGCAGCAACCTCAGTTCCCCGGCCTTGTAGCCTGGGTTGGTGCTGCACTGAGCATTCTGTGGGACAAAGGTGGATAAGATCCAGCCCACCCATCTCTCCCACTCATGACTCGGCAATAAGTGCCAGGTCAGAATCCTCGCTCACAATTATATCATGAATGACTCTGGTCTTATTACATGCTGGCCTGGCATTTAGCCCCACTACCAAGGTATAGGGCACAGCAGTAGAGCACCCAAGGGGCTGTGGGGGAGTTGGATATAGGCACCAGATTCAAGCACCTGTTACCCTGTCTGTTGCTTTTCTGTCCTCCCCACCCCCAGCCATCCCTACCTCTCATCTCCATTACTGAGATACAGGATGCCACTGCCTCAATATCCTGGCCATGTGCAACTCTTCTCAATGCATGTTGCAAAAGGATTTCAACTATTCAGAAGATCAAGCCTGCCATGTAGATTGAGCTATTAGAGAAGGCTAAGTTCAGATGATGGTGGTGCATGGGTATGTGTGCTTCCTTATAAATTAAATACCTGCCCTAAACCACTACATTAAATCCAGAACTTTGTGTAGAAGACACCTTGGAGAGAAGCTGCTTTGGTGCACTTTAGCAGTGCCTTTTTCCTGCGTTGCGGTGGACTCAAACTTTCCACCCACCCGTGGGTCTCCAATTCCATTCCTGAAGCCAACTGGAGAGCAGATTGTGCGTCCACATGACAAAAACACAGCTCCTTTTCACACACAAGTGACAGTCTGGTTCATTTTGGAGGTGTTTTATCATGAAAGGAGAATGAACCAGCCAGCTAGTGGAGCACTCCATCAGACTGGCTGGGTTCAAATTCTTTGGATGCAATCCTGCATTTCTTATTGTAGAGGGTTTTAGGGGGGGCAGGAAGATAATGGGATTATTCTCCTTAAGCTACATAAGATGATGCATCCTTACAATGCATAATCCCTTGAGATTATTTTTTGTTGTTCTTGTTACATAACCCTTTGATCTAAGAATAATAAAATAGATGATGAGAGATTAAGTCTTTGTGAAAGCTGTCCTCTCTTTAGGGTTTTTTTTGGATTGAGGGTGGGGGCTCACAGTCTCTGTTGTTGTTTAGTCGTTTAGTCGTGTCCGACTCTTCGTGACCCCATGGACCATAGCACGCCAGGCACTCCTGTCTTGCACTGCCTCCCGCAGTTTGGTCAAACTCATGTTCGTAGCTTCGAGAACACTGTCCAACCATCTCATCCTCTGTCGTCCCCTTCTTCTAGTGCCCTCAATCTTTCCCAACATCAGGGTCTTTTCCAAGGATTCTTCTCTTCTCATGAGGTGGCCAAAATATTGGAGCCTCAGCTTCACGATCTGTCCTTCCAGTGAGCACTCAGGGCTGATTTCCTTCAGAATGGATAGGTTTGATCTTCTTGCAGTCCACGGGACTCTCAAGAGTCTCCTCCAGCACCATAATTCAAAAGCATCAATTCTTTGGCGATCAGCCTTCTTTATGGTCCAGCTCTTGCTTCCATACACCACTACTGGGAAAACCATAGCTTTAACTATACAGACCTTTGTAGGCAAGGTGATGTCTCTGCTTTTTAAGATGCTGTCTAGGTTTGTCATTGCTTTTCTCCCAAGAAGCAGACATCTTTTAATTTCGTGACTACTGTCACCATCTGCAGTGATCAAGGAGCCCAAGAAAGTAAAATATCTCACTGCCTCCATTTCTTCCCCTTCTATTTGCCAGGAGGTGATGGGACCAGTGGCCATGATCTTGGTTGTTTTGATGTTGAGCTTCAGACCATATTTTGCGCTCTCCTCTTTCACCCTCATTAAAAGGTTCTTTAATTCCTCCTCACTTTCTGCAATCAAGGTTGTGTCATCTGCATATCTGAGGTTGTTGATATTTCTTCCGGCAATCTTAATTCCGGTTTGGGATTCATCTAGTCCAGCCTTTCGCGTGATGAATTCTGCATATAAGTTAAATAAGCAGGGAGACAATATACAACCTTGTCGTACTCCTTTCCCAATTTTGAACCAATCAGTTGTTCCATATCCAGTTCTAACTGTAGCTTCTTGTCCCACATAGAGATTTCTCAGGAGACAGATGAGGTGATCAGGCACTCCCATTTCTTTAAGAACTTGCCATAGTTTGCTGTGGTCAACACAGTCAAAGGTCCCACTTTATTTCCACAGTCTCTAGTCCCACTTTATTTCCTTCCTCCAGTTACATTCAGCCAATAGATCTGACGCCTTGAGGGCAGTTCCCTGGCAAATCTGGCCATGGTGTGTTCCCAGCCCAGTGGCGGAAAGGCTA
This sequence comes from Zootoca vivipara, assembly GCF_965207765.1. NCBI lineage: Eukaryota > Metazoa > Chordata > Lepidosauria > Squamata > Lacertidae > Zootoca > Zootoca vivipara. The sequence continues at coordinate 5,689,833 of NC_142583.1, read as the reverse complement.
ACGGGAACTGATATCTGAAGAAGTGTGCATGCACACGAAAGCTCATACCAATGACAAACTTAGTTGGTCTCTAAAGTGCTGCTGGAAGGAATTTTTAAATTTTGTTTCGACTACGTCAGACCAACACGGCTACCTACCTGTAACGGGAACTTAAACAGGCAGCGGTTTCTGCAATTGCAGTGCTCTGTCTGGCAGCTTGGTTGGAATGTGCTTGGTTGAGGATCGAAGTAAAAGAGAGAGAGATGACAGCCAGACCAGTGCTTTTGTGTACCTGCACACAGGTGAGGCCATGCACATCTCTAGTTACATGCCGAGGAAGTCTGTCCCAGCTCAGGAGAATCAGGAAGTTCCGACTGGCTGGTGCAGACATCCCCTTCTATGTCCACTCTAGGGATGTTGAACTTCACTGCTCTTGTGTTTCACATCCCACACTCCATGGCTTCCACCAGCCACCATGGCTGATCTACCTCCATGGTGGGAGGCAGTTTGCCTCTAAACACCAGTTGCTGTGAACCACAAGTTGTTACATTCAAGTCCTGCATGCAAGCTTCCCCTTGAGGCCCCTGCTTGGCCACTGTGAGGACCAGATGCAGAACCAGATGGACCTTTAGACTGATCCAACAAGGCTCTTTGTACACTTTTATGCTTACGGCAAAATTCTTGCAATCAGTCAGACTTCTACCTTCTGTGTGCACAAGTTTTCCTCCCTTGTGGAGTTGATAGCTGGTCCCAAAGCATAAATCTGAACACTACACTGGAGAGATGTTCCATAAACCACCCTCCAGTCCCATCTCATCCTAGAAGCTTTTTATTTCTTAGCTCCAAAAAAAGAATGCAGGTGGTATAATGCAACAGACCATCAGTGACAGGGAGATTTTCAACTCCCTCTTTGCTCTGAAGATGCCCTTTTGGGATTTTAAAATAAAAATACTCTCCTCCTTCTGACTCTCCTGGGCTCTGGCAAGTAGAAAAGTCAGCTTTGCCCCCTGTGCTGCGGGTGATGTGGCTGGCTTCTGTCCGAGTGAATCCTAGTCATTGTGCACTGGGGCCTGAATTTTTTTTTTATTATTTTTTTTAAAGCTTGCAAAATGTCACTGCACATACCGAAGCGCATGATGTGCCTTTTGCAGCAGCTGAGTGAGCATTTCACATCCAGCACTTGCCCTGGCAGTGTGGAATCAGCCTGGGTAGCAGGCATCCAGGACCCACACAGGGAAGTGGCTATAAAAACTTATAACTTTATATATATATATATATATAATGGGTGCTGAATAAAAACAGGCTGCCTAGAGCAGTGTTTCCCAATCAGTGTGCCTCCAGATGTTTTGGGACTACAACTCCCATCATCCCTAGCTAGCAAGACCAGTGGTCAGGAATGATGGGGGTTGTAGTCCCAAAACATCTGGAGGCACACTGGTTGGGAAACACTGGCCTAGAGGAGTCCAGAGCATGGCCAAATGTCAGAGGAAGACCAGAGAGATCCAGATTCAAATCCCTGCTCAGCCATGAATCTCACTGGGTGCCCTCTTGGGCCAGTTGCCTGACCTGTGAAGATAGTGATGGCTCTGGGCCAACATACAGGACGTGAGACTTTTTCTCTCCCGGATCAAATCGGATAGGGGACCTAGCATGCAATGACTGAACAGTCAGAACTATGATTTCTCCCCTAGAGATTTGTATGCAAGAGTGCAGGCCAAGACTCCTTTTTCATCTTTTCCCTGGGTGGTGAGTGAGATGGCTCAGCTGTGCTCGGCTGTGCAAGGCACAGAGCCGTGTAGAATAATGTGAGATCACATAGCTCACCTAGGAAATTCTGCTTGGGGTATCACACCCTACAGAATGCCACAGGGTGGTGACCAAAAAACTGGCACTTCCTGTGCTTGCCCCTGTGCTGTGATTACCCCCTCTTCCCTACATGAAGCAGAAACCATCAGTAGATCTAGATGACTAGCAAAGATGTAATTTTCTGCCCAGGCTTTCCCTGGACCCTGATCCATATGATTGGTCCCTGCAGAGCCCTCTTACCCATAGGCGCTAGGGGTGTGGGGCGCCGGGCTCTCAGGGGCACCAGGCCGAGAGTTCGTGGCCTGAGAGTTGAGTCCGGGGAAGAGCCCGCCCATCAGTCGGAGCTCCACGGTGGGCTCTTCTGCTGCGGGCGGCTCTGCACCGCACGTTTGGGAGCAACCGAGCCAGCAAGATGCTGAGGAGACCGGTCAGCTCCGCCCTCCTGCATGCCTGGGACTGGGCAACGGGGGGGGGGGGGCAAACCAGGCGGATCTTTGCACCCTGGCACTGCATATGCTTGAGACAACCCTTGGGTGCCTGTTTTTATTTGTTTTTATACGTTTTCATGCTACTGTTCTAATGTTACTTTCTAGTTTTAATGACTTTGCTTACTGTTTTTATGTTGTGAACCACTTACAAGATTTCTAAACTATTGAGCAGTTTGTAAATGTTTTAAATAAATAAATTGTGGGTTAACCAGCCTCATATAAGCAACATAAAGGTAAAGGTACCGCTGACCGTTAGGTCCAGGCGCAGATGACTGGGGTTGTGGCACTCATCTTGTTTTACTGGCCGAGGGAGCCGGTGTTTGTCGCCAGTATGGCGAACCAGAGCAGTGCACGGAAACCCCGTTTACTTTCCTGCTGCCGGAGTGGTACCTATTTATCTACTTGCACTTCATGCTTTCGAACTGCTAGGTGGGCAGGAGCTGGGACCGAACAATGGGAGCTCACCCCGTCACAGGGATTCGAAACACCGACCTTCTGATCAGCAAACCCTAGGCTCTGTGGTTTAGACCACAGCTCCACCTGTGTCCCAAAAGCAACATACTTCTTTTTAATAAACATTTTTATTAGATTTTCCAATTTAAACATCTAATCCATTTACAAATTATACAAATATCAATTAAACAATTGATCCAAATCTTCTGCCAAATTATACTAATTTAAATTTGACTTCCCATGCTTCAGACTCAGAAAGCCTAGTCCTCTTACAGTCGCTGCTTTCTAATCAATAAAATCCAGATCTTATCCAATAATCTGTTAAAACCCTTCTATCTTCTTTCAAGCCCCTGAGTTTTTTCGAGCAAACAAGTTTAACCAAACCAATATGTTTCTGTGTGAATTTATGCCTATGATTCCTCTATAAATTAGCACTGTCTCTTCGCACGCTGGTATCTTGCCAAGTCCGTCCAAAAATCCAAAGATCCTTCTCACAGCCAGCAGCAGCCATCTTTCGAGCAGTCCCCATAAATCTTTAAGCTCCTGTGATGTTTCTCTCCAGATCGCTCCAGATCGCTACTCAATATAGTCTTTCAAGGGGAGATTTGCCAGACCAAAACTATAAACACTCATCTAATGTCTTATTTATGGCTCTCTCCCCCTTTGACTAATATCGTAGCTTGCTTTATTGCCAACATGGCAGACTCTAAATTATAGCTGCGTCATAACTCAAAAGTTTCTTGACAAGTTTCCAACCGCTAATGAGAAAGCTTCTCTTTGATGTCCATATCTCGAGGAATCCCCAACCACATTCCAAGCGAATCCAAGAATACGGCTTTGATTATTTATGTTTTCAATTCACACAGTTTAAATATTTAAGAAGACCATATTAATTCAGTAAATTTCCCACTTTCCAATCTCGCTTGCTTTATAAATGTTATTTACGGTTCTTCAGGCGAGAGTTTTGTTAAGTGAATTGTAAAGCACAATAAAGCAGAATTATAAAGTTCTCGCTCTCTCCTTCAGTCCGTCACATACCATTTTCTTGCTGATTGCATTCCTCTGTTATCTTTTGTTTTCTCAGCGGCTGAGCTTGGCAGTATAAACCTTCTTTTCTTGTCTGAAGCATGTCCACGGCTTATATCCAATCTTTCTCTTGTCGTGGAGCCTGTTTTTGCTCGTAGACTCCGGACTCCCATGGGGAGTTACCATCCAGAGCCCCCAGCTTCTCCCTCCTTCCGAAGTCGAAGCTGGTAGTGGGCAACTGCGGATGAAACTGCATCTCCCCATACCCCTGGGGAGACTTCGGGAGGCTGCATACTCCCCTCTACAGCCTCATAAATTTCCCCATGGGGGTTGGAGAGATGGAATTTTCAACCATCTTCTACGGCGATCCAAGCGGAAGTGCCAAAAGCAACATACTTAAGTCAAATCAATGCACAAAGGGTTAAGACCACAGAGTAATTTGTCTTACCAGGTTTAGTACACCTTGGGAGGAAATAGGTTATCAAGGCTTTGTTCCTCTAGTCTACCTGAGAGGCTCAGTGTTTAACGAGGTTTGAGCTGGTTGCTCCAAACTCAGGCCGCATGGCGCTTACAAGCCATTATTTTGTTCCTATATCAATAATTTGGGAACTTTCACCACTGTAACTAAGCCAAGTTTTTCTGCCTCAGTTTTCTGTCTCATGTATGGGGAAACACATGAATCTAACTTTTGAAGAGTTTATAAGTAAACCATTTTTAACTTAACAAATGTGTGGTCTTTTCTATGCTAAGGGAAGGGGGAAGTTTTGGAACTCACAAGGACATATTTTAAAGGTCTAATAGCCTATATCTTCATATATTTTGTGGTTTAAAATCTTTTCTGGGATTCTCTCCCCAAAGAGTACTTGCACCAAACTTGTATCTTGGCAACCAGGGAATTCTTTCTTTAAAGAAAAATACAAAAAACAACCAAACACCTATTTTTCCTTGCCACCAACATAAATAAGGTGCTGCAGCACATCTAGCTTAGAGAAGGGAATTTCAGCAAGTGCAATTTAAGAAGAGCGATCCTGCAAAGTCACCTCAGTCGTTATCACTCTGGATTATGAAGACTTTGGGGCTGGAGTATTATTTAGGGGTCCTTGTTGCTGTTATTGATATTTTCTTTTGTGTCTTTACTTTAGATCTTATTATGATTCATGTGAAAATTGTTCAATTTTTGCAGTTTTATTTCTTGTTTATGACTATTTTTGTTAAGTTGTAATTACTGTATTTATGTGAATCTAAAGCAACTTCAAATCTAATGTGCACCCTAATTTTCGCGATGTAAATTGGCCCAGTTTTATTTTTTTATTTACATTCAAGTACATACAGTATTCCCAACCCCCTTTTGTAAGGCATCTTGAGCATGGTTTGAACTGTGGGAAAGCGGCATATACAGTAAATAAAATGTATGTATGCATGTATGTATGTATGTATGTATGTATGTATGTATGTATGTAGCAGCAATCTGGAGTCTATGTGTCAGCTCCCTTTTGCTTTTGGGGCTTAGTTCATGGTGCAGATGCTGATTTCCAAAGCCCTCAGCAACTGAGGCCTCCAGCATGTCTGTGCTACAGCTGTGCCACATTTGGCCCCTTAGAGATTGACTACTGGAGCTGCTCTCTCAGGGATGTGCACAGCTGAGCCAAAAAATCATAGAACTTTAGAGGCGGAAGGGACCCTGAGGGTCATGTAGTCCAACCCCCTGCAATGCAGGAATCTCAACTAGAGCATCCAAGACAGATGGCCATCCAACCTCTGATTAAAAACCTCCCATGAAGGAGAGCCTACCTCTGCACAATCTTCCAGCTTGTCAATATCCTCCTTAAATTGTGGTGCCCAGAACTGGACATAGGACTCCAGGTGCGGTCTGACAAAGACAGGGAGTGGCTGTCCTCAGAAGAAGAAGAAGAAGAGTTTGGATTTGATATCCCGCTTTATCACTACCCGAAGGAGTCTCAAAGCGGCTAACATTCTCCTTTCCCTTCCTCCTCCACAACAAACACTCTGTGAGGTGAGTGGGGCTGAGAGACTTCAAAGAAGTATGACTAGCCCAAGGTCACCCAGCAGCCGCATGTGGAGGAGCGGAGACACGAGCCCGGTTCCCCAGATTACGAGTCTACTGCTCTTAACCACTACACCACACTGGCTCTCAAGCTCTGCAAGACTCAACTGAGCATCTTCTGTAACAGACGGGAGATTAAAGTTCAGTCTAGATTTGAGTGACAAGGGAGCAGGAAGAATGGGGAAGGGCAGGGGGGCAAATGAGTGACCTGGCAAGCTTTTGTGGCAGAGGTGAGTTTCACACTGAGTCAAGGAGCAGCATTATCTTCACTAGGCCACTCCCATGTACTCGTTCTGTTGAGTGGAGGGCTCGGATCCTGCCCTCCAAGCTGCAATGTTGGTTGACATCTCCAGCGTGAGTCAACGCCTGCCCTAGAAAAAAGGGCACTGCAAAAGCCATTGGATGGCTGCCCCCTCTCACTCTCTCTTGCTGCAAGCTGTGCATTAGGGAGGCCTGGGCAGGAAGGGACACATCCTCACGCTGCTACAGGAAGCATCTGATCATCTTGCCTGGCTTGAAAGGGCTCAGATTAGATTATAGACATTCCTGTGTGTAGCAGATTATTGCTCCAGACAGAATAAAATGCACTGTTTCCTTTTCTCACAACTGGAGGTCATATCGGCTCCTAAAATAAACCAAGGAAACATCACATGGTCTCATCAGAGATGAGGTTTCAGAGCTAGTTGTGAAAAGGGAAAAGGGAGAGAAACAGAGCCATGGTGCGGGGGAACACAACTTTAGAGGAAAAACAAAAAGGCTGGAAAGAAGACAAGAATAATTATTTTTCATTTGGGGTGGTTGCAGAAAAACACTCCGCTGGGGCATGTATACTGTATAGGCTTGCTTCATCAATAGATCAAGCAAGGCTTGCTCTTGGGAAGACCTACCACCTGTCAAAGCAATCATCCTGGCTGCTCAATGGTGCCAAAATGGCTCTTCCACAAATTTCTGAAGAATTGCCACCAATGAAGTGGGGATGGGCTTTGTGAGGTCTATTAGCAGCACTCTTTCCTTATGAATGAAGCATTTGGCACTGGAATTAGCTGTTGGGTGGAGGGAGGCCCACCCTTTAGCCTGGAGAGCACCATCACTTAGTTGTTGCTCTTCCAACCTCCCTGGTTTTTGGGATGCTGCTGAAGACACTTTGAATGGCCAGCTGAAGCCATGACCTTAACCTGAGAACTGGTTGGGGTGGTTTCACAGCCTCTTCCGTGAGATTCTATCCCTTACTGGCTAAAGGATCACAAGCCTGGAAGGGATCCAATGATATCATGCTGATGGACACCTGCCGCTGCCCCCCCCAAGCTCATAATATACCTTTAAAGTGTGGGAGATTTGCATTCAAAGCCGGTCTTCATGCTTCATGCTCGCTCTTCAACAGAGGTGTCTCATCTTAGCTCCTATGCCTGAGGCTGCTTTGCTATATTTCTAATACTGTAATATTTTTACCTACACTATTTTATTGCTGTTGCATAAGAAAATGCGAGTCTGAGACCTAGAAACTGTAAGTAAAACATTTTAAACTTACTTTGCGGTCTGTGGTCAATTTTATTGAAAAATAAAGGGGTCAGCAGCTTCACACAGCCAAATGTGTTACATAAGGCTTAATAGCCAGAGCCTATGCTTCATTAATCTGCTTAATTATACTCTGCTACTGGGGCTCTCTGTGTGCTAGACTTGAGGTTTTAAAAACAGGCTCCAGCTATTTTTTTTTGTGTCCAGCCACACAGGTGGATCTCTAGAGCATTAAACATAAATAATATAGCCTTATAATTGGCAAGACTGTGGTAATATTGGGTAAATATTGGAAAATTAATTTTAAAAAAATTAAAAACAACAACCCATAAATAATATATCCTCTTACCCATCATAAAGTGCTGTGATAACCAAACCACACCTGAATCCAAACCTCACCTGCAAACAGACAACCATCAGAGGGGCTTGCTGTGCTGTCAGTGAGTCCCACTTATCAAGGTGCCACAAAGGAGTGCTTTTGTCAGCTGCTAATTGTTCCTTTGCAGGCATGTCTTTGCCTCCCCCACACCTAATGTCACATATGATCTAAGGAAAAGGTGAGGAAGCTTTGGTCTCTTATAGAATCATAGAATCATAGAATTGTACAGTTAGAAGGTACCCCAGGGTCATCTAGTCCAACCCCCTGCCATGCAGGAATCTCAACTAAAGCATCCATGACGGATGGCCATCCAATCCCTGCTTAAAAACCTCTGATGAAGGAGAGTCCACAACCTCCAGAGCTGTCAAACAGCTATTACTGTAAGAAAGTTTCCCCTGATGTTTAGTCAGAATCTCCTTTCTTGTAACTTGAAGCTGTTGGTTTGAGTCCTACCCTCCAGAGCAAGAGAAAGCAAGCTTGCTTTATCTTCCATGTGACAGGCCTTGAGATTTTTGAAGATGGCTATGATATTTCCTCTGTCTCCTCTTTTCCTGGCTAAACATACCCAGCGCATTCAACAATTCCTCATAAGGCTCAGTTTCCAGACCCTTGATCATCTTGGTTGCCCTTCTCTGCACAAGTTCCATCTAGTTACCATACCTTCTTAAATGTGGTGCCCAGAATTGGATACAGTATTCCAGGTGTGGCCTGGCAAAGACGGAATAGAGTGGTACTATTACTTCCCTTGATCTGGACAAATAGACTTACGTTGATGCAGCCTAGAATAGCATTAGCCTTTTTGCCGTTGACTCATGTTCAGCTTGTGGTCCACCAAAACCCCTAGATCATTTTCACAGGTGTCACCCATCTTATATTTGCGCATCTGGTTCTTCCTGCCTAAGTGCAGAACCTTACATTTGTCCCTATTGAAATTCATTTTGTTAGCTTGTGCCCAGTTCTCCAATCTGTTATGGTCACTTCAAATTTTGATTCTGTCTTCTGTGGCATCAGCTACTCCTTCCAGTTTTGTGTCATCTGCTAATTTGATCATCATTCTCTCAATTCCTTCATCCAGGTCATTTATAAAGATGTTGAACAGCAATGGGCCCAGGACAGAACCATGTGGCAACCCACTTGTCACTTTTTTCCAGGATGACAGGGAACCATTAATGAACACTCTTTGTGTTCGGTCAGTCAACCAGCTACAAATCCACCTACCAGTTAGCTCATCCAGCCCACATTTTACCAGCTTCCTCACAAGAATATCATGGGGGCCTTTGTAAAAAGCCTTATTGCAATCAAGATACACTATATCCACAACATTCCCCTGGTGCACCAAGCCTGTAACTCCATCAAAAGAAAGAAAGAAATGAGATTCATCAGGCATGACTTGTTTTTGGGAAACCCCTGCTGGATCTTGGTAATCACACAGCATCATTTTCTAATCTAAATGCTCACAGACTGATTGTTGAATTTTCTGTTCTAGGACCTTTCCTGATATCGATGTCAAGTTCAGCGGTGAGTAGTTCCCCGTGTCTTCTTTTCCCCCTGTTCTGAAGAAGGGGACAACATTTGCCTGCTTCCATTCTGCAAGGACACCGCCTGTTCTCCAAGAATTCTCAAAGATTATAGACAGAGGCTCTGAGATTACATCTGCAAGCTCCTTCTGTACCCTTGGGTGCAGCTCATCAGGTCCTGGAGATTTGAATTCATTTAAAGTAGCCTGGTGTTCCCTTACCACCTCTTTTCCTATATTGGGCTGCAACTCCCTCCCTGCATCATTCATTCTGTTATCACTAGGTTGGGCATCCTTTCCTTTTGGGTGAAGACAGAGACAAAGTATGTGTTGAATAGTTCTGCCTTCTCTCTGTCACCCAATAACATTTGTCTTCTCCATGCAGAGGACCTACCACTTGCTTGTTCTTCCCATTGCTTCAAACATAGCTGAAGAACTACAGATCTCATTAGCCGCAGCAAGCAGGGCCAATGGCTAGGGATGGTGGGAGTTGCAGTTCATACCTTATGGGGCTGTTGGACATGATGCAGGGAAAACTATCTCATGGGCCAAATTAAGGTCTCCGCCGGGGTTAATCAGGACTGCAGACTGCAGGTGGTCCCTCACTGCTGCTCCACCCAACTCCTTTGGAGATGGTTCACCCCAGCCCATTCCCTCCTGAGCAGGGGACCCTGTGGCCTTCCAAATGTCATTTGACTTCAGCTGCCATCAGCCTCAACCACCTCGGGCAATTGTCAAGGGTGATGGGTCCTGGAGCCCAGTAATAGCAGGAAGGCCACATATTCCTCATTCCTCCTCTAGAGGCAGATCTTTAAAAACAGTAGAACCAAAAACAAACAAAATCACCTTCCTAGAATTATTCAGGAAAGAGCTATGGCCAGCATACTAGACTGTGGCCAACCCCTAGCCACATATCATCTCTTTTAAGTCCACATGGCTCTTTGGTCCCACAGCCGCCTTGTGCCTTAATGAGATGTGCACCCAAAAGCGTACCCCATGTTGGAAAATGTGATGTCAAAAGGCACTCGTAGTTAGATAACTGGCCTGCTCAAAAGAGATGGATTTTGCTCTGATGCTTGTTTATGGAATGATTCATGTTCAGAAGTGGTGCCACTGCTATTTTTAGAGCAGACAGTTCTCCAGTTCCCCAAAGGCCACTTTCTGCTGCTTGCACTAAACCAGAAAAAGCTACTCGGTGGAGGATGGCAAAGTGAGCCTCTCTCTGTGCGAAGCTAAAGAAGAGGCCCTTAGCCGCACCTTCTGCGTCAGGAGTGGGTAAGCTCAGGTGCCAGTGGCTGAATCTGGCCCTCCAGGACTCTCTGTAAGGCCCTTGGGGCTCTCCCTAGACTACATCCCTGCCCCATACCCTCCTCAAGTGCTTTGGCCTGGCTGGAAGGTGCCCTTGAAGCGTGGTCATGCCTCTTGCTTTTCTGGGCGGAGGAGTGTGGTCATGTATGTATGAGTCTCTGGCTTTTCTGTGGCTACAGTGCAGCCTAAAGGTAAAGGTAAAGGAACCCCTGCCCATTAGGTCCAGTCGTGACCGACTCTGGGGATGCGGCGCTCATCTCGTGTTATTGGCTGAGGGAGCCGGCGTACAGCTTCCAGGTCATGTGGCCAGCATGACAAAGCCGCTTCTGGCAAACCAGAGCAGCGCACGAAAACGCCGTTTACCTTCCCGCCGGAGCAGTACCTATTTATCTGCTTGCACTTTGAGGTGCTTTCAAACTGCTAGGTTGACAGGAGCAGGGACCGAGCAACGGGAGCTCACCCCATGGCGGGGATTCATACTGCCGACCTTCTGATCGGCAAGCCCTAGGCTCTGTGGTTTAACCCACAGTGCCACCTGCGTCCCAGTGCAGCCTACTAAGGGCCAAAGAGAAGAGCTGCACCTGTTGCTCTGGCCATGTGCACCATTTGCATCCCAAAAGGTTACCTGTGAGGGAATGTGGCCCTTGGGCAGGGAAGAGGGTCGCCATCCCTGCCGTGAACTGAAATCAGGGAGGCATGTTGGATGGGACTTGACCTCACAGCACCCCGTCCCGTGATGACATAGTGACTTCACAGGGGCAAACATGAGCCCTCTGGACCCAAGAGGTTCTAGACATTAAGGGCAGTGGTGGTGCTGGATGCGTACCCAAGTCTATGCACAGGCCCTGTGCGCTGCTGAGCCTGCCATTTCACGTGCTGGAGAGACTCATTCTGAGCTGCTGATAACAGATTGTTGGACAATGGTGCTTTTCTAGTGTCTCCCAAGCCAAAAGAACAAAGGCTGCCTTGGCTTTTGAAACCAAGTAAGCTGAGCAACCAAAGAGCATACGGGAACTGCAGGCAGCAGATGGAGAAGGGCCTTCCACAGTCTGCAGTGCGCTTTCTTGGGCACCAGTCAAGAATAGTGGAATTTCAAGAGTGTCCTTATTCTAATTTGTGGGAGGCTTGAAGGGATGGCACATAACACGGGCAGTGGCAGCTCGACAGCACTGAAGACACAAAGCTCTCCTGTGCTCTGCTCAGGCCATTGGCCCACCCAGCCCACGGCTGTCTACACCAGGGATGTGGAACCTGTGACCCTCCAGAAGTTGCTGGCCTCCAATTCTCATCAGCCCCAGCCAGCATGACCAGTGGCTACAGCAAATGGAGCTGTAGCCCAGCAACACCTGGAGAGCCAAAGCTTCCCCTTACCTGATCTAAGACCAACTGGCTGTACCTTGTCAGGGTCCAAGGCAGAAGACTTTCCAACCATCTGGCACATTTAATAGTTGGGGCTGGGAACTGAGCCAGAGGCCTCTCACATGCATAGCATGAGTTAGAGAAATCATGGAGCTATGGCTCCTCTAGATGGAAGTCCCATTGGCCCTACGGAAGGAGTGGGGGGCTTGGAGCCCTCCAGATGTTTGTGGGACTACACCTCCCATCAACTTTGGCTGGCTGGGGACATTGGGGCCATAGGTTCCCCTTCCCTGTTCTAAGAGGAAGAGTGGGGAAACTCATGCTTTGCCTGCAAAAGTTGTCCAGGTAGGGCTGGGAAGACTCCAGTCTGCAAACCTAGAGAGCCACCAGCAATCAGAGTGCACAGTCCGGAGCTAAATGGGTCAGTGGTCTGACTTGGTATAAGGCGGCTGCCTCTGCTTTGCCAGTGATGGAGCACATGCTCTCCCTTATGGAAGGTTCAGGTCCAGGCCTCTCCAGTCATGAAAGCAGAAAGCAGGGTTAGGAAGGACCATTCCGTGCCAGAGACCCTGGAGAGCTGCAGCCAGTCAGAGCAGGCAATGTATCTTCCTTCAGAGTAAATATGCACTGGATCCAGGCTAATAGGACCAGTTTTGACAGAGACTAGATGTCTCCTTGTGAGAAAGTGTTTGTACAACAGATCATAGTGCAAACCAGGCAGAGGGACCTCCTGGTCTGCCTCTGCCATTCTCCCCAAGCCACTTCCCTTCATTGGGCCCACTAGTACATCCAAAGAACTCCTAATGATGCCAGGTATTTTTCCTGTGCTTCTTGTAGCACAAGCAGTTCTAGCAGCAGCAGCAGCAGCAGCAGCAGCAGCAGCAGCCTGGGACCTTTGGCAACAACCTGAACTTCCTGTGCAGTTTCAGACGTCGGCTGCCCTCCTCAGCCCCGAGGAGCTTCCAGGAGTGCTCTTGCAAGCACTGGAGCCACTTTTCTCTTGACAAGGACGCTGGTGAAGCACCCAGCCCCATCCACAGCAACAGGTCTGCTAGGCACATTTCAAGGCTGGTGCGTCATTGTGTGTGTTTGTGTTTCATGAATCAGTTGGTAGATGAAGCGGTTGCATCTGTCTAAGCTTGTAAGAGAACAAAACAGCACCAGGTGCAGCATAAATGGAGAACCTCAGGTTTTTTGGGGGGGGCAAATGTGGCCCTTGAGGTCTCTCTGTCTGGCCCTTGGGACCCTTCCAAGGCCACACAGCTCACTGGCTGGGCTGGGTCCCTGCCTTTTTGCCAGGCCTACATATGCCCTTGAACACTGATCATGCCTTTTCCTTGTCTGGATGGAGGATTGAGAGCAGGTACAGCTTGCTGTACAAAGGTAAAATTCCCATTCCTGGCCCACCCACTTTTGCCTCTGGCCCCACCCACATGTGGCCTGCAGACAGTTGCTCAGAAGGGAAGGCGGCCCTTGATGGCTCCCCATTCCTGGCATGCACAACTGGGGAGCCATAGCAGGCAATCCAATCTTTTGCGTACAAAATGGCAAGACAAAGAAATGCATAGAGAACTCTTGTCATTTATTCCACCAGTTTTCAACAGTACCATGGGAAGAGGGCGTCACGGCAGGTAGAGGCTCATACAGGAGCACTGCATGGTCACGTCACAACATACAGACTGACTGCCACATTCATGACACGGAGGTGAATGTCCCCCTTCTCCTCTTGTTGGAAGCAAGGATGGTGAGAGGTCCCACGACAATGTAGCACTACACACGGAGTTGAAACAGGTCACACTCACAGGGCAGCCATTTCCTTCAGTGGATTGAGCACCAACCATCCTTGTCATACTGTATGGCCCGGGGCAAAGAGCTGGGCTGCATTGGGGCCTCAGCTTTCCTCACCTGTAAAATGGGGGCACAACTCTGCTTTCCTTTGTAAAGCATCTGTGGTGCCGTAAGTGCAAAGTATTGTCATTGTTTGATCCGTATTGCTATGGTTTAGTGTTGGAGGAAGGGATGGGAAGGAGGGTCTACCCCCTCCATGCCTTGTCCCTGGAAGACACAAAGGAGGCAAGAGCATCATTTTGATTGGTGGCAAGTTCTGTTCCTTGAAGCCGAAAGGAACGGAAACATCCACCTGCAGCCAAGCCCTTGCTTCGAATCTCCTTCATTTGAACTTGAGCAAAGGCCAAAAAATGGTTCTTCTACATAAGGTAGAGGGTTTTGTGGGGGGCAGTTTGCCCACATTCAGGCCCGTAGTCCTGAAACGGCAAATGGCTCTCTTCCTGCTCTGCTGAAAGGGCTTACGTCAGCCCTGGGAAAAGATGGAGAGAGAGAGAGAGAGAGAGAGAGAGAGAGAGAGAGAGAGAGAGAGAGAGAGAGAGAGAGAAGGCAGCACTTGGGCATCACCCTGCTGTGTGGGGAGGAGGAGGAGAGTCTTGTTCTAGAACTTGAGACTTCCAGACACACCTCACATTCACTTACAGGGGCGGGAAGGACTGAGACATCTTTCACAGGGAAGAGACGGTGGTTTAGAAAAAGGGTATCCAGCCCACACACACCTAGGTGGGGGAGACGAACTTGACAGGAGCCTGCTGGATAATTTTAATAAACCACCAGCACCCTCGCACTCCCCTTTTGTGCCCACAGCCCACCCCACAATGGGACACACTTTACAACTTGGGAGGGGGAGGGGTTTATTCTGCTGAAGAGCAACAGCTGGGTCACATGACGGCACACTTCTCGGCGGACTGCTTGATGTCGTCCAGCGTGGCCTGGGCCTTGTCCTTCAGGGAATCCAGGTCCAGGTTCTGGATGCTGGTCAGCTGTCCGATAACAGAGTCCTTTTCCTCCTCCTCTTCGTTGTCCTGCTCAATCATCTTGGCCAGCTCTTTGGGGAGCTCCACGTCACCCCCGACCAGCTGGATCTGGTTGTCATCTGTCTCATTCTAAAGGGAAGGGTGGGGATTAGAGAAGAGAGGGAGAGATTAGGCTCAGGGGTCATAATAGTCCATAATGGTCTAGGGCCCAAGCCCAGCGAGCTGAAGGCCCATGCCGGAGGTCCAATGCAATGGCCACTCAATGCCAAGTTGCTGAGGGAAATAGCAACTGCGTCTCCAGTTGCTATGGCGACAGTGGGACGAAACTGCAAAGCCAGCAGGAGGTAGCAATGGGGGTGTGAACATATCTCCTGGCTCACCTCCGAACAGGAAGACATGGGAGAGGCAGGACAAGAAGGTGAGTACTGCCAGGTTTGCTGGCAGGTATTTAAAGGCCAGCAAGCCCTCAAGAGGTTGAAGTGAAGGGAGGGGTTTGCCAATTGTATTATTGAGCTAAATCTGATCATATAGTTTGCATTGTATAATTCTGATTGTATGGCTTAGCCCCCCCCCCCCCATATCCCTGGGATGCTTTCCTCCTAAAAATGCTTCTTAAAATGCTTTCCTCTTTGCCTCTCTGTGTGCCAAAGTGTAATGTAAGTGAGACAGCTTCCTATCAAGGCCGAATAAGCTGGCCTTGTCTGGAACACAGAGAAAGGCTTATCAGCGGATGAGCTTGACGGTGGAAGTTGCTAGCTTGACGCATAAACTAGTCTTACTGAAGGCTTTGTTGAGTCAGCATGTGTTTATGCACAGGACCGGACACGGATCTTCCTTATATGTACTTGTGACCCCCTTGCGTGCGCACATTTACAGAGGAGGGGGGAAGGAGCCCAAGAACTGTATAAGAAGCTTTGCAAATTTGTGTTTCTTTACTCTTGTCGTGAGCTGATCACCAAGAGTCTCTTAAATTTAAGAATTAAATTCTTTCTCTGAATTAAACCCTCGGTGTCATTGTTGACTGTCTCTGTCCCTGCCTGGGAGCAACTTAAGGACCCTTATCAGCTAAAAAGGCTACAGAAGCACAGAGAGTGGGAAGGGAGAACAGGGTAGATTGACCCCATTCTCCCTGGGGGTTGGGGAAGCAACTGCTGCGTCCTGGAGCTGGCAGCCATGACAGGTGGCCTCAAGAGTGGGAAGATCTGAATGATGCTGGAGAGGGAGAAAATATGTTTCCATTCAATTCTCAGTCCTGTTTTAACCCCTCATGCCTGACTGACTCAATCAGAACATAAATGGATGTGATGATCATACTCTGGAAGTTAAGAGCATGAAAACAGGCTTTGATTAAGTGGAACATGATGCTGATGTGTTGGAGGAGCCTGGGACAGATTGAAGTAGAGTGGCATTGGGCAATTGTGTTGGAAGGTTTATGGTTGGTGATGGGAATCAGCCATGGTCCAAAACATATGAGGGAGGCAGTGTGTGTGTGTGTGTGTGTGTGTGTGTGTGTGTGTGAGAGAGAGAGAGAGAGAGAGAGAGAGAGAGAGAGAGAGAGAGAGAGAGAGAGATCGGTGAAACTCAAATTCAATTCCCACTCAGCTATGAAGATGGCCTTGGGCCAGTCACCATCTCTCGTTCTAGCCAACCACATAAGGCTGTTGTGATGATGAAATGGAGAGGGGAGGAGAAGATCTGTGCATGGAGGAGAGCAGGGATAAAAAAATATATAACAAATAAATTCTCAACCACAAACTCATTGGGAAAACCAGAATCATTTGGTGTCCTCCCGTCTGTAAAAAGAAAGAGAGAATTATAATGACAGTCAAGAGCATTTTGATATTGATGGAAAAGATATTGAACAGTATGCTAGATTACTTCATTGGATACCATATGGGTAACACAGAGAGTAATGAATATAACTAAAAAAACTTAGCAATAGCACTTTAAAAGAAAGACGCGATTCTCAATTTTTGTGCAACCAATATTGCTATGCCGTAAAGCAAATAATTAATTTTTAAAAGCTAAAATTTCAGTGAACAACCAAACAGTTCTCTCTAGCTTTAACATTCACTCCTTCACCATTGGCAAGTGCCACGTGCCTGAAGGCCAGAATGTTCTCATTCTGCTCTGGTTCTCACATCACCAGTTGCTTGAGGTGTGAATGCAGCAAACCAGAATGATTTGGTATGCTAGAAGTGGCCCTTTTCTTTAAAGGATCATCTCGACAAACAATTATTCGCGTCTCCGCTCCTCCACATGCAGCTGCTGGGTGGCTTGCGCTAGTCACACTTCTCTGAAGTCTCTCAGCCCCATTCACCTCACAGAGTGTTTGTTGTGGGGGAGGAAGGGAAATGAGAAAGTTAGCTGCTTTGAGACTCCTTAGGGTAGTGATAAAGCGGGATATCAAATCCAAACTCTTCTTCTTCTTATGACATGCAAAACCAGAGCGAAATGAACATGAAGAAGGATGCAGGTTTTGGACAGATGGGTATGCCGGGTGCTAGTGGGGAGGGAGCACCCAAAATTCAGTGGTATAAGAGGAACATCATGTTAAAATAAGATGCCTTTATTGCCGAGATCTTTGCGTGGCTTGAATTGGATGGCCCTGGACCAAGACCACCTGAGAGCATCAGAGTTATCTTTGCCCATCTTTCACTGCCTGAAAGAGCAAAGATAACCAGGAGGCTAGAGGCTAGTAAGAGACCCATGAAAAAGATAATTAGGTGAACAACACCTAGGCAGCCCTTGACCATGTGGGACTTTTTCAGAGTGCTGGAGATGAGCATGCTCTAACCCTCTTGATAGAGCTCTGCTTTTGTCTGATGTTTAGAAAAACAAGAATATTAGATTACAATCTCAACACTAGAGCAGCTCTTGTAACATTTATGGAAAGATTCTAGAATGAATCTTTCCATGCTTTACTACAAAATCTGTATGATGATGATGGTGGTGGTGGTGGTGATGATGATGATGATGATGATGATTATCTTCTTTAAAGGTTTTTTCCAGCTCTCTTTCTATTCTGAAGTTGCTCAAGTATTTAAAAATACACAACAGTGCAAAACACACACACACACAGAGGCCCCAAATGAACTTGTAGCTTTAGGCCTGATGGAAGCTAACTGGACTAAACCAGCTTAAACCAAAACGATCAGCTGTCTAGGCATTTCTACAAGCAAGACCTCTGGAACTGGAATGATGTCATTCCTGGATCTAAGATCTGGAACTGGGCAGATCTGAGCCTGGAAAACACCTGGAGGGTCTACTCCAACCTAGGCCTCCATGATGGTAGATTGGCAGAATATAGGTCATATGTATCATCACACTATTAGATTTCTGACACTCCAAAGATCAGACATAAGTATAAAAAATAAGAAAAAGCATATATCTCATTAAAACTATGAAGAAATGTTTTTATATATAAAAAAATGCAATTTAAATATAATAATAATGGAGTCTTCCAAGATTATCTGTCTGGCTTTGGGGATTCCTCCCCCCCCCGACCAAACCCCCTTCTCAGCAACTCCCTGTACTGGCTATGTTTTGTGCCCTCCATTGCTGTATTGCCTAACTGAAATGTGTCTTTGAACTCCGATGATGCCTTTTGATTCCCTGGATGAGTGGACCCATCTGTACTATGCGAGTGTGTGCAGAAACGAATACAGTGGCAAAATTCACATTCATTGTCCAACCTACTTTTGCCTCTGGCCCTGTCCACCACTGGCATGTGGCCCCCAGAAAATCGCCCAGAAAGGGATGCAGCCCTTGGGCTGAACGAAGCCCTCCACCCCCGTCCTAGCCTTAGGGCACAATCCAACAGGTGTTAATCATGACAAAGTCCCACTGAAGGTAATGGGATGGAATTTAGTTGTACCTATTTTAAGTCCCACTGATTTCAATAGAACTTTAACTGATGCAAAATTTTGTTGGATTAACCTGATTATGTCTGATCTTAGAGCCAACTAAACCAGTAAACCAGCTGTTTCGATGGCAGGTAATGATACATTTAAAGTCCAGCGTCACTACTTGAGGTGACCCAGAAGATGGTGACGCTCACAAGTGGTTCTAATGCTGGGATGCCAGCATCAAATGCCAGCATCTCTACATTGAGCATAGCAATGCCTTGCGAAGCTATTTCATGGCACAGAAATGAAAGCATACAAATGGCGAGGAATTGAACACCTTTTTTGTTTTTAAAGGTGTTTTATCCATAAGAATATCTTATTATATACTACAATAGTCTGAACTTCCTATAACTTGATAATCATTTATATTTCATGTATTATATTTCTATCCTGGCAGACTTCTGCCAGGGAACTCAGGACCTGGAATGCCAAAGAGGCCTCCCGTCCAGACACTGACCAGATCCAGGCCATCTTAGATTTAGCAAGTTTGTTGTATCAGGTACCTTTAGAGTAGACCATGCCCAAGTTGTTCCCAGATTCCCAACACCTTCTTGCTCAACACATAGCCTTAAATCCTATTGGCTGTCAGTTTATTTCCATGCCAGCCAAGTGCTTAAAGCCCTGAATGACCCAGGCTGCCCCCTTCTCAACAGACCATCTTGAGTGACAAGACGGGCAGAGCAGAGGTGGCCTTCTTGGTAACTCCACTGCCCTCAGTCTGTCTGGGATAAGTGTGTTTTCAGGATCTATCCTATTCCTGTGACTGTAATCTGTTTTTAATTCTGAATTTTAAATTGAAACAACAACAACAACAACAACTTATTACTTATACCCGCCCATCTTGCCGGGCCTCCTCAGCCACTCTGAACAGATTCCAACAGGATATTAAAAACACAATCAAAGATCAAACATTAAAAACTTCCCTAAACAGGGCTGCCTTCAGGTGTCTCCTAAAAGTCTGGCAGTTGTTTCTTCCTTTGACATCTGGTGGGAGGACGTTCCACAGGGCGGGCGCCACCACCGAGAAGGCCCTCTACCTGGTTATCTATAACCTTACTTCTCACAGTGAGGGAACCGCCAGAAGACCCTCGGAGCTGGACCTCAGTGTCCGGGCTGAACAATAGGGGTGGAGATGCGCCTTCAGGTATACTGGGCCGAGGCCATAACCCACCCTGGGACCTGAAGGGCTGCTACTACACTTAAGTGTCAGTCCAGAGAAGTTTTATCTGAAATGCATCGCACAGGAAATAAGCTTTGGGCTGGAGACAATGTATGAAAGGTTTGCCATAGTCCTGCTCATTCATTTCAATAGTTCTACTCTGTGTAAAAATTAGTTGACTATCACCCACAATTTGGAGTGGCCCAGACCTTGACCCTAGATCCAGAGATGTGTCAACTTCAGTCTCATATTCAGACAGTTCAGGCAGTTCTGTGCCAAAGAAGAAACATAGGGCAGCTGCCCTTAAACCAGGCCAGGTGACTTGCCCATCTTACCTATAGATCCATCTACTCTGACTGGCAGCAGCTCTAAAAAGTCTTAGGCTTAGAAGGGGCTTCCCCATCACTTGAACCTTGATCTTTTTCATGGAAGATGTCAGGGATGGATCCTGGACTCACCTGCATGCATAGAGCTTGCTCAACTGCTGATCTACTGTGCCTCCCCAACAAGGAACTGCTGACTGGTTCCAGCCTCATTTTGGAGTGAACTTTAAAAGAGGGTCATGTTTTCCCATTAGCCATTTCCAAGCACAGGATGTCTCTGGCATTTTATCAGCACCAGCCACTCTGTGCATGGTGGCTTGTGACTCGTAAGGTCGACATACTGACTTCCACCCTTCTCTTCAGTCCTAATGCTCTGCCTCCATCAACAGTAGGGGTGGGGAAGAGCTGTGGTTCTCCAGATGTTGTTGGACTGTCCTGGATAGCAGAGCCAATGGTCATTGATAATGGGAGCTGTAGCAACATCTGGAGAGCCACAACTTCCCCACCCCTGCCCTACAGGAAAGAACAAAGAAGCTGTGAGCCTCAAAATATTGCCATCACCCTTGCCCATTGGTCAAGCAGGCTGGAGGCAATGGAAGTTGAAGTTTCAGCACCATCTGGGCAGTCGTGTTTCCCCACCCTGGCATCAAAGGTTCTGGTTATTTCTTCCTCCACCTCCTCTGGTATCTGGCTATTAAAAGGTAAAGGGACCCCTGACAATTAGGTCCAGTCGTGACCGACTCTGGGGTTGCACACTCATCTCGCATTATTCGCCGAGGGAGCCGGCGTATAGCTTCCAGGTCATGTGGCCAGCATGACAAAGACACTTCTGGTGAACCAGAGCAGCACACGGAAACGCCGTTTACCTTCCCGCTGTAGCGGTTCCTATTTATCTACTTGCATTTTGACGTGCTTTCAAACTGCTAGGTTGGCAGGAGCTGGGTCCGAGCAACGGGAGCTCACCCCGTCACAGGGATTCGAACCGCTGACCTTCTGATCAGCAAGCCCTAGGCTCAGGGGTTTAACCCACAGCGCCACCTGGGTCCCATCTGGCTATTGCTCAACCCTAATACAACCAGCAATATCCCTGTGGAAATCTGCCCTTCATCCTCCTACCTTCATCCTCCTACTGCAGCAAAGGCCTGATGGCTTACCTTGGGAAGTCTGTATTTATCCCGAAAGTGGGTCCTTAGGGTGGCTCGTTCTGCTTTGCGCTGTGCAAACTGGGCATCCCGCTCCATTCTGCAAACAACATTGGGAGAAGGTGTTGTTGATTAACTGCAATGTGTGTGCCCCACTTGGCATGGCGAGCAAATGTCTTGGTCACTAGGTCAGAGGAAGCCTTAGACGTTTCCCAGTACAGGCCATTAATCTCTGCTCCAAACCTCAGCATTTCACACAGCTGATAGGATGCTAGTCAGAGTGCATCCACAAGATCACACTCTGTTTAATCTTGCCTAATTAATTTGGAATAATTGCCAGTGCCCTTTCTCCACTCATACTCAGTAATGCTGCAGATAGATAACATGCACATCAGAGATAGATAGATAGATAGATAGATTTTTTTTACACAGCCTTGCATGTAAAACTCATTCTATTATTTTATGTATTCATCCCCAACAGAAAGGGCCATAGCTCAGTGGCAGATCACCTGCCGTGCATGCAAAAGATCCCAGGTTTGGGTCTTGGTGGCACCTCCAGGAAAGACAGGGAGACTCACTGCCCGAAACCCTGGCAAGCCACTGTAGGTCATTGTGGGCAGTATTGAGCCAGATGGACCAAGGGTCTAATTCAGTGTAAGACTTCTTCTCATGTTCCTGTGTAAGTCGTAGTTGTTAAGCGCCATCCACACAACACTGAATCTCAGCCTCAACATTATACGATCCAGAACACTCACCACCTCAGGGTTTTATACTTACAATGGCTAAATCACACTGGGATGCCCATACTGGGACAAGCTGGAGGTGCGGAGAGAAAAATCCCTATTTTTATCAATTTTTTTATAAAAAAAACTGTGATGGAGAATAACAAACTATGTGGTATGGAATTAATTCAAATTGGAAGTAATTAATATGAAGAAATCCTGGGATATGGTCTCAGGGTGCTCATTTAACCAAATGACTGGAGTGTAGGATAGCTGTGACAGTTCTTTCACCCCAGGTATTCCCATCCCCAAATGAATCAAAGCCAGCCCATAATATCTAAGAACATAAGAGCCCTGGGGCTGCATAAGACCAAATGCCCATGCCATCCAGAATTCTGCTTCCACAGTGGCCAACCAGATGCCTATGGGGAGCCCACAAGCAGGACATCAGCACAAATAATATGGCCATAATGACTTATAGCCATAAACCTCCTCCTTATCTCCCTTCTATGACCACAGTAACATGGACAGGAGGGTTGTGTAGTTGGATAAGGACAGAGAAGCTTAACATTGGCCACAAGCAGACCCTTGTTTGTTAACTTCTAAGACAGGCTTCCCCATTTGGCCAGTGAGGCCATTTCCATCAAGCCATGCCCACTTGCCCTACATCTGATGTCATATATGATGGCAGGTGTGGGGCAGATTGGGGTGTGACCTGGACAAAAGCCTCTTGTGCCACCCTTCCTGAGTGCCTGACAACCAGCTGGTGCCCAGATGTGCAAAGGTGTCTTGCAAGTCTTGTGCGTGACTCACAGTAGCAAAGTTCTCGGGAGAGTTTTTTACTTCCACTAAAAATCAATGGGACAACTGAATACATTTCCTCTCTCCAGGTGCTTTGGCTAAATTCATTTGCAGCTCTGGAAATATCTAGTACCTCTGGCTGATTTTGGTACAGCTTCTGGGAGTCAGTAGTGATGGGGAGATCAAATGATACTGAGCAAAACAGGAGCTAACTCTGTTGTACTGGGGGTGGGGAACTTGTGCCCCCCCAGATGTTGCCTGGTTATCACTTTCATCACCCCCAAACCATGGTCCATACCAGGCACCCCCAAACTGTGGCCCTCCAGATGTTTTGGCCTACAACTCCCATGATCCCTAGCTAACAGGACCAGTGGTTGGGGAACATGGGAACTGTAGTCCAAAACATCTGGAGGGCCGAATTTGGGGGTGCCTGGTCCATACATTCTGGGGTTGATGGGAGTTGAAGTCCAGCAACATCTGGTGGGTCACAGGTTCTAAGACTTGAGTTAAATGGACTATATGAACAAAGCATGGAGGAAAAGAAGAATTTGCTCTTTTTGACACCTCATTTGTTCCTCAGCTAAAAAGGACCATTTCCAACCAGTTTAATCATTTTGTGAGCTCACTTTGCATATTAGTAGGGTTTAAATATATATATTTCTATGGAAACATTATGATCAGAATTGAATATATCCAATGTCTTTCAACAACCCAGCCCAGCCAATTAAAAAAAAACACTAGGAATTTGCTCATGAATGACTTTTCTAACTTTTTATGGTTTTATGTTTTAATCGTTGTAAACTCATCTGATATATATATATATTTATGTTACAGTGGTATACAATTTTTTAAAAAATAAGTAAATAAAACAATTCAAGAATAACTTTCCTGGATCACTAATGACATAATGCTTCTATCAATGTGCCCCTAAAGGGTTATGCCTTGCAGTGGTAGGTTGGTCTTCAGCAGGCACCCCCAAACTGCGGCCCTCCAGACGTTTTGGCCTACAACTCCCATGATCCCTAGCTAACAGGACCAGTGGTCAGGGATGATGGGAATTGTAGTCCAAAACATCTGGAGGGCCGAGGTTTGGGGATGCCTGGTCTTCAGTATGATTTAGATGTTTTATTCAAATCCAGGAGTAGATCTAAGTTCCCCAAAAGACCTGTGCTTGACCGTTCAGTAGGGCTTCCACCCAGACAAGCGTGCGTAGGATTGCTACCTAAGTGATAGTGCTGATGTTCTCTGTTCTCCAGAACATAAATTGCAGCATAGAATGTTTCTTTTTATTTTATTTATTTTTAAAAAGTAGATTACTTTGTCCTCTTTGCAAAGAGGAATGTAGTGATGTAGACAAGGGTAAAAGGTAAAGGGACACCTGACCATTAGGTCCAGTCGTGACCGACTCTGGGGTTGCGCACTCATCTCGCATTATTGGCCGAGGGAGCCGGCGTATAGCTTCCAGGTCATGTGGCCAGCATGACAAAGCTGCTTCTGGCAAACCAGAGCAGCACACGGAAACGCCGTTTACCTTCCCGCTGTAGCGGTTCCTATTTATCTACTTGCATTTTGATGTGCTTTTGAACTGCTAGGTTGGCAGGAGCTGGGACCGAGCAATGGGAGCTCACCCCGTCACAGGGATTCGAACCGCTGACCTTCTGCTCAGCAAGCCCCACCTGGGTCCCCCTGTAGACAAGGGTACACCAGGGTAATTGATGGGTTCTTTTTGCTCTCGCAAGTGAATGAGGTGATACTGAGGCTTTCAAATTTGTTTGTGGCAGATTAGCATGGCAGAAGGGTGAGGATGAAGAAAGTAATTGAGGAGTCTGGATACTTCTTTCCTTTTCCTCCATGGAGTTCCTACTAGACACAAGCAATTTAAATGGCAAGAGTGCTTTGCAAGATTTGTTTTCATTTACAGTTAAATGCTAAAGGTTATGTTTGAACTGGCTGGAAAATTTTTGTTAAAGCTCATTGTGTTTACCAGTCAAATTTATCCTGTGACTGCTGGCAGACTATAACAAACTGGGTATAGTGCTATTTATGCACTGCTGCTCTTCGGGAGGTGCAAGGACATATGTGCATATATGAATCAATACAGCTGCCTGTGCATTTGTAAAAAAAAAATCCTCAGGGGTGGAGTGACTACAGGGGCTGCCACAATCAGTTCTTGCACTTCAGAATTTTCTGGAATTCCACTTGATGCATTAAATGGACAGCAGGGGAAACTGCTCAGCACAAGGCTTCGAAGCAAACTGCAGGTGGGAGGGACAGGTGAAACACAGTGAAATTATGCATGCAAACTACTACAGGAAGCAAACGGTTGCTGCAGGAGCAAAACAGCATTTAAAAATTGTGTGTAAATGCAGCCTTAGATATTTTTTCCCCTTTTCAAAATCAGAAATGGTGAATAATCTAAACTCCAACTTCCAGGGGTGGGGGGTAGGGAGGCAGGGAGCTATAGTGAGATGTAGTTTTTCCTGAGAAAACAATCCCATCTCTTGAAGGCAAAAGCGGATTAAAAGATTAGGGGTTCATTAAAATGCATTACTAACATTCCCCGCCTTCCACAACAAATGTAAAGTCCTGGGTTCACTTCCTCTTTCCCTTCACCACTTATTTGGGAGGAACTAAGGCAGAGGATCTCTTTAACACAGTTTAGGTTTAAATGGAAAGATCAGCTTCCACAGGGTGCCTTCTGTAGCCCAGATTCATATGTCGACATCTAAAAAGGGGAGGATTTGGGTCTGAACTTTGCATAAAAACTGCTTAGAGCAAGGGATTTATTTTTGCACAGACACTGCTTAGCGCTATTTTAAATTTATTTTTAAAATTGCCCTATTTTTATTGTAGGCGTGGACTTTTTAACATCCTGCTAGAATCAATCCAGTGGAGCCAGCATGAGGTTTTCGGATGTCCTCTCTTTTGTATACCACTGTTTGATGCTCAAGGTACAATCCCAGGACAACAATACAAAAGCAGTTTCTTGGGAAATAAATTTTACTGTGTGTGTAGTATTGGATGTTGGTGGAGGGATCTTTATCATCTCTGTGTGTGAACTTGCATGCCCTTCCTAGATTCCCTTTAGCTTATTTCTCTCCTTTCTTAAAGATATAAACTGGAGTGATCAGTGAATAAGCTTAGACCCACACTTGTACTGTTGTTCAGATGTTGATTCACTGAACTTGCTCACAGCAGCCCAGACATCTCCTGATTCTGAGACCCTGATTCTAGACCTGGGAATAATAGTCATTTACCTCAACAGGGTTGATGGTGGGATGAGTCTGAGATGAGGCAAAGTTCAGAATCTCCATCTCAGATTTGCTTGCCTTGAGTCTTCTGGCCAGGGTCTACATTGAAATGCATAATACGTTGTGAGCTGCAATCAAATCACTCACATTTCCCTGGTCTGATCTTGATTTTGCTCAGGAGCTTCCTTAAAGGGGGTTATCAAGCAGTTTCTTTCTCCATCTCCTCTCCTTTGTTTGCATCTACTATGCAAACAAAGACCATAAAAGACGCGTGCAGCTAAGGTTTCTAAAAGTTACATACAGAAAGAGTCATGTGATATTCTCCAAAGGGGTAGCCATGGCGCTCATGAAGTGGGCTCTTCTCCATGAACACTTGTGCCAAGGCTCTTGGTTACAATATAACTGGACAGACACAAAAAGGAGCCCTTCATCACCCAATACTTACTTTTCTTCCACTAGCTGCTTCTGGTACTCTTCGTATTCTTCCTTCGTCATCCCCTGGGCTTCAGCCGGGGACTTCTCCCCTTCTCCTTTCTCTTCTCCTCCCAGGCCGCCGGTGAGGTTCTTCAGTTGCCCACCAACCATGGACTTCACCATGAAAGCCATGACTAGCTGTGTTCAGGAGGGGAGGAAGTTGCTGGAGGAAGAGTTAGGATCAAGGAAAGAAGAAAAGATGGGATAGCGATGGGGACTTGAGCTTGGCCGGCTTGTCAAAGCTCAGCGACCAGGTTTGCTCTAAATCAGCATCGTCTCCTGTTGGGGATCCCGTTGCACATTGGGAGATCTGGCTCTGCTGCAGAAGGAATGGCCCGGGATTCTGCTGGGCTTCAGCACCGGCGGGAGGCGAACAGTTCCGAAATTCCCAGCAGTGCCGAATGAATCCGCTCCCTTCCTTCGGACCACCGCGCAGCTTTGCGTTCAGCACCACGGAGCGCGGACAGCGACTGCTGCTTCCTCTGAGCGTCCGCGCGCGCCTGTGGCTGACGGAGCCGGCCGCGAGGAGGGTGCGCCCCCTTGCGGTGGGCAGTAGCTCACTTTCCAGGGACCCTCAAGCTCATCTGACCTCGCCTCCGATGGTGTGGCAGTTTGGCTCTGCTCGCCCACTCCCCCCCCCCCGCTCGCACTCCAGGACCGCCTTCTTCTTTGCCTTCGTAAAAAAAGATTAAAACGGTTGACTGGTGTGACGAACCTCGCGCATCTTCCAGAGGGGGTAGCTTTGTGTTTGTTGTTGTTTAGTCGTTTAGTCGTGTCCGACTCTTCGTGACCCCATGGACCATAGCACGCCAGGCACTCCTGTCTTGCACTGCCTCCCGCAGTTTGGTCAAACTCATGTTCGTAGCTTCAAGAACACTGTCCAACCATCTCATCCTCTGTCGTCCCCTTCTGCTAGTGCCCTCCATCTTTCCCAACATCAAGGTCTTTTCCAAGGATTCTTCTCTTCTCATGAGGTAGCCAAAGTACTGGAGCCTCAGCTTCAGGATCTGTCCTTCCAGTGAGCACTCGGGGTTGATTTCCTTCAGAATGGATAGGTTTGATCTTCTTGCAGTCACTGGGACTCTCAAGAGTCTCCTCCAGCACCATAATTCAAAAGCATCAATTCTTCAGCGATCAGCCTTCTTTATGGTCCAGCTCTCACTTCCATACATCACTACTGGGAAAACCATAGCTTTAACTATACGGACCTTTGTAGGCAAGGTGATGTCTCTGCTTTTTAAGATGTTGTCTAGGTTTGTCATTGCTTTTCTCCCAAGAAGCAGACATCTTTTAATTTCGTGACTGCTGTCACCATCTGCAGTGATCAAGGAGCCCAAGAAAGTAAAATCTCTCACTGCCTCCATTTCTTCCCCTTCTATTTGCCAGGAGGTGATGGGACCAGTAGCCATGATCTTGGTTGTTTTGATGTTGAGCTTCAGACCATATTTTGCGCTCTCCTCTTTCACCCTCATTAAAAGGTTCTTTAATTCCTCCTCACTTTCTGCCATCAAGGTTGTGTCATCTGCATACCTGAGGTTGTTGATATTTCTTCCGGCAATCTTAATTCCGGCTTGCAATAAAACCACAAAGTATCTCGTGGCCAAGACAGGTTTGTTGTGGAAGTAACTTGCACGGAGTACAACCCGCTTCGTTTGTTGCAAGAAGGGTTATGCTCAGTTGATAGATAACCTACACAGAGATCTGCGACAAACCTGTAGTGTAGCTTAAATGCATGCAAAATAAGCAGTGTGTGTGTGTGTGTGTGTGTGTGCAGGTGTGTATGTAATGCAAACATGCATTTAAGCTGTACATAGAAGTGTCATAAACTGTATATATTGTGAGATACCTCAATTTCCCAGCAGTTAGAGACTCCTGGGGCTTCAAGTGCTTGGTTTCCTTGGAATGAAGGTGAGCAGAGACTGTGGGGTCTTTAGAATATATAGATACACATGCACACACAGGGGGAGCAGAGGCTGGAGGTGCTCAGTGTTAACACCCCAACACAGTTTACTTCCCCATTCTGTTTTAGAGGGTGGCATGGCGGGCAAGCACAGAGCAATCTATGTGTCTCTTCCTCCAGCACTGAGCTTCCAGTTCACTCTTCACTCAACTCAGCCCATTGTTCTTCTACCTGCCAGGTGAGAGAGGTGGGCCCACCACTTTTTTCCTATGGCAACCTCTTTGGACTTCTAAATCACAGTACTTAAGTAGCCAGCAAAGTCTCTGTTTTTTTAAAAAAAAATTTAATTTTCTTTTCTCTCATTACAAATATACTTATAACATACAGCTTATATAAACATCTCTCCCTCCCCCCTTTGGACTTCCCTTGACTTCCATTTCTGGTTTATTAACCTCATTGATATATTCTGCTATTTTCTACAAATATCATATTTTTCCTTTTATTGCATTACCCTTTAACAAATGAACTGGTTGTCTCCTAGATCAGGCATGTCCAAAGTCCATTTCAGGGGCCTAATCCGGCCCACTGGCTGGTTTAATCTGGCCCCCGTGGCAGTTTATTTCCTGGGGAAAAATCCTTTTAAAAAAAACTCAACAGCTCTCCAACCCTAAAAAAAGATCAACAACAACTTTGGTCGGCCCCTTGGTTGGCCCTCATGGCCCTTCACTTCATCAAATCTGGCCCTCTTTGAAAAAAGTTTCGGCACCACTGTCCTAGATCCTACGATGGCACTTTTGGAAGGTGTCATCCAGCCGGATCCCTCCCCACATAAACTCATAACACTATTGCAGTGGTTTTCAACCAGTGTGCCAGGGCACCCTGGGGTGCCTTGAGTGGTGGTCAGGGGTGCCGCAGGCCTCCCTCTGTCCCACTTTCCTCTGATGCCCTCTTGCGTCTCTGCCTCTCAAAGGCTTGTGCATCTGTTTGTTGCAGCAGCCCTGGCTACAAGCTCTCTGGACAAATGATGGCTCTGGGGTGGGCCAGGGGTGCTGGGTGCCAGGAGCTGAGGAAGCAAGTGGGTATGAGAGCCCAGTTGGGAATGGATAGACAACTGGGAGGCCAGGCAACCAAGTGCTGAAGCTATTGGGGGGAGAGGGGGCTGGCTTGTTTTTTTGCCCTGGGTGAAGCCTCCAGAGGGGTGCCATTGAGGCTCCCAGCCTGTGTGCGTGCGTGCGTGCACAAATGAGTGTGGGAGGGTGTGCCAAACTGGGTCTTGGACTCAAGTGAAATAAAGCCTAGTTTTGCCAGGGGTGGGGTTACATCTCACGAGGAATGGCCAGGGGCCTAACCCCACTCCCAGCACCACCTAATGGTAGGTCTGGTTTTGCTTTTGAACCTGCCAGGTGATGGTGTTGCAAATGCAGGATGTCATCACCGAATAAAGGTGGGGCACCCAGAGAAGATCAGTGTGCCCTCAGTTCTGCTGCTAGAATCAAATGAAGATCTCTTTGGCACCTTGAAATAACTGTAGCTCAGTGGGAAAGCATTAGCCTCTCATGTCTCCCAAGTTCAATTTCTGACATCTCCAGGTGGAACTGGGAAAGCACTCGGCATCTGAAACTCTGGAGAGCTGTTGCCAGTTAGAGCAGGCTATGCTAAACTAGATGGGCCTACACCAGTGATGGTGAACCTATGACACGCATGTCAGACGTGACATGCAGAGCCCTCACTGCTGGCACATGCCCCATCGGCCCATTCACGCTGTTGTTTCCCCTCCCCCATTTGTTCTCCCGCTTCTCCTCACGCTACAGCTTGTCTCCGCTGTTAAAACCCGCTGTTAAAACCCGGAACCTTTTTTGTTGCTGTTGTTGCTGGTAGCTAGAGATTGGTTTTTTAACCCTTTCTGTGCTGTTTTTCCTGGCGCTTTGGCAGACGATGATTGGGTGTAACAGCGTTTGTTTTTTAACCCGTTCTGTGCTGGGGTTTTTTGGCGCTTTGGCAGACTATGTCGGTGCTGCGTGTTAGTTCCAGCGAAGGTATTATTCGTCATTTATTTCTGTTCTCTTTCCCCCCAAAAAAGCTCAACAACTCTGGGCACTTTGTGATAAATAAGGGGTTTTTGATTTGGTTTGGTTAAATAATTAGTTTTTGGTTTATTAAATACAGTTATATATTACAATTATACATTTTTGTTTTTAAAACTATAAATATCGTGAAATTATGGTTTTTTCCCTCGAAGTGACACACCACCCGAGTTATGCTCGGTTTTTTTGGCAAATTTTGACACACCAAGCTCAAAAGGTTGCCCATCACTGGCCTACACACTGACCTGGTATAAGGCAGCTGCCCCTCATGTCACAGAACTGAAAGGAGGCTCACAACCAGAGATGATAGATAGATTAGATTGATAGATAGATGATAGATAGATAGATAATAAGATAGATAGATAGATTATAGATATAGATAGATCCTGTTTTCAACCATGTTTGGGTCCCAAGTATGGTTTCCAGCAATGGAAATCTAATACAATTGATACTGGAAGCAGCCTATTTGGGATCTTGGCAGTTGATGACATCGTCAAGGGTCCCAGCTCTCCACTCCATGAAGGAGGGGGACAAAGGGAGCCACATAAGGACTCACAGGGGGTGTTTGGGCACTGCTGAAAGGATGCCCACTGACAGAAGCTGGAGAGTTGGTGACATCATCCAGAGCAGAGCTGTGCTTTCCTGTTTTATTTATAGATGCTGTTATTATTTGCAAAATCCATGCAACACTTAAAATATATTTTTTTTATATCTCCAGCGCCACCAGGATGCTTCCTTTCACTGGCTGGGATGGCTGCTGCCTGGGCAAGCAAGGCGTCCTCTTCACTTGTTTGGAGGCCTCCACCAGGAACCTTGCTCAAAGCAAGAGGGAGATGGAGGTCCATGAAAATCCCATGTGATGGGCACAAGCTCAGCAGAGGACAGCCTTGGCGCTCTCCTATTTTCATCTGTGGATAGAAGCTGAAACCTATGGGGGGGGGGGGGTGGAGGACGCCAAGCAGAACTCCAGACTACCCTTTGAAAACTAGATTCATCTCAAGGAGACAGGCCGATCTTCTCCCCCGCACCCCCCTTCCAATCGAGGCAGGGCAGCCTTCAGATTGAATCAGGGCTCCTTAGGAGAATGCACTCTCTCCGATGAGACTTACGCCGTTAAGTCACACAGAAGGCAGCACGCAGTTCAGCTGCCTCCAACAAGAGCCTCTGCAGGCATATGGGCATGTGGGAGAGAGGTGTCCCCCCTCCCCCCAAGTTTAACTGGGATCTGCAGTGGTGTTTTTGAGGGGCAGAGAGAAATGCAAAAAGGAAGGGCCCAGGGCCCTTGTCAAGGCAGGGGTGGGTAGCTCAGTACATTTTTGTACCACATGCATTTCTCACACAGTTATTTGTAAATTCATTCTGCCCTGTTTCCACATTAACAGGTGATTTCTTTTTAAAAACAACAACAAAAACTCTGTACAAAAACTAAATTTAAATATATATGTGTGTTTTTAAATCCCTGCTTAAATCCATTCTTCAATACACATTCTTTCAAAAAACACACATTGAAATGTGCATTTTATCCCCATGCATGCACTTCCAAAATAATGTTATCCTAAACCAGGCACTTAAAAAAAAATGTTGGTACATTTCTTGAGCCAAGAACTGTATTGCAAAAATCTGGAAAGCTGCAAAATTCCAAGTCTGTGCATTACTTCAGGTTCAGGAAGAAACATTCATTTCATATTTATTTCCTATTTTTTTATCCTGATTTTCAGAGTTATTGTCTTCTCAAGACAAGGCTAGGGAGATCTGGATTCAAGTCTCACCTGTGCCAAGGACTCACTTGGTAATGCTGGAGAAATTCCTTCTCTCCAGCTCAGCTCCCCCTTTGCAAAATGGTAGTACAGGGACCTAACTTGCATGACTGTTGAAAAGACGAACGTAATATTATAATTTTCAGAGCAATTATTGCAGATTACAAGCTGGCATGTCAATGGAAAATGGTAATAGCAAAATGCAGCACTTTCCAGATGGCAGCAGCGTCCTTGGAGTTCTCTCTCTCTCTCTTCCCGTTGAGTGATTTAGGTAGCAGCAGTGAAGAGGAATCCATTTATATCTGCTTTGATTTTTCAAGATTACAATGCACTATGTCTGAGGATTAAAATGTCCAAAGAGATGTAAATCTACAGAGCTAAGGCAGAATACCTATCTTTCAACAGAAGGGGGGGAGGGGGGAGTGTGTGTGCACCAAACTACAGTCATCTATACCTGCAGGACTGCCATAGGCAAAATTTCATTTACTTCCCTTTTCTTTCTTTGCTTGAGCAACAGTCTGGGATATGATGGCCGTTCCTTCACAAGGATTCAGTTAAAAGCAGAATGTGCTGCTTCTAACAAGCCCTGGTCTTTATTTTCTACAACAAAAAAGACTTGTAGTTTAAGCTTTGCAAATTCCATTGGGCTCAACATGCGATGCCCTTCTCATTTTTCCTAAACAGGCACTCTGCCACTGAGCTGCACCCTTACCCTAATTTGATTCTTACATACACCACCCTGGACTTCACAGTTTGGGTGATGGTGCAGTTTAGAACATTTCCAAATAAAAAAATTCCTCTCCCAGCCATTCATTCCCTTGCTTCTCCTGCCTTCCTCCCTGGTTTCGGTCATTCTTTGCCCACCCTTGGCTCTGTTCTGCTGCTGCTCTCACCTGCCCTGTTCAACTGTTGGCAAAGAACTGTATGCTCCTTGGGGCAAGGCCTTGTCTTTGGGGCTTATGTGTATTGATGGTGCTGCATTAAACAAGAACAGCAGCAACAAGGTCTTTCTTTTTTTAATGTCCTGAAACATCTCCAGAACCAGAAAAATGAAGCATTTGTATGTTTCTAACCCACCTGCTTCTTAAGTGCCTGCAAAATGCACAAAATGAATAGTCTCTAGTTTTTTGACAGGCTACCTATTAACATAATTCCCATTTCTTTCCTTACAGGTTTGGGCCCTGAGCTTAAGCATGACTCACGCTTGCTCAAGAATATGTCATGGATGGAGAACAGCTTAGTTCCCCAGCACAAGGGGGGTGAGGGTGAACGCATGTGCCTCTACCTTAAGCTTACATACTTAGAGTCAAAAGGGACATGGAAAGAGGATTTTGACAGTGCAGATGTGTGGATGTTGTAAAAGGAACAATTACAAAATGAAGAGGAAGCATTGAGTGTGGACATGAACTGAAGTCAACTTGTTGCATGAGCTTTATTGAATGTGTTGTTGCTGTTTAGTCGTTTAGTTGTGTCCGACTCTTCGTGACCCCATGGACCAAAGCACGCCAGGCACTCCTGTCTTCCACTGCCTCCCGCAGTTTGGTCAAACTCATGTTCGTAGCTTCGAGAACACTGTCCAACCATCTCGTCCTCTGTCGTCCCCTTCTCCTAGTGCCCTCAATCTTTCCCAACATCAGGGTCTTTTCCAAGGATTCTTCTCTTCTCATGAGGTGACCAAAGTATTGGAGCCTCAGTTTCAGGATCTGTCCTTACAGTGAGCACTTAGGGCTGATTTCCTTCAGAATGGATAGGTTTGATCTTCTTGCAGTTCATGGGACTCTCAAGAGTCTCCTCCAGCACCATAATTCAAAAGCATCAATTCTTTGGCGATCAGCCTTCTTTATGGTCCAGCTCTCACTTCCATACATCACCTTGTATGTATGTATTGAATGTGAGGCCTTTGCTAAAATGAGAAAAGTCTGAAAGCTCTGCAGATTGATGCCTGCCTGGTTCTGGTGCTTTGTTACCAAAAGGAAGACTTTTGTGCTTCTTTTGCTCTGAACTGGTTAAAAGTCTAGACCTGGATGTTGCTATCAGGTGGGCCTGTGTGCTTACTCCTCCAGCCCCTGAACTTCAGGCTAAGCTAAGCTTGTGAAGCACCTGCCCTGTGGACAGCTGCTGCCCTTTGTGACCAGACTGTGGTCTTCAGTGCCAAGAAGGTGAATTGCAGGCAACTGGAGCCAAGAGGCAGTGTGGCATAGTGGCTAGCAAGTGCCGTGCTTGAGCTGGGTGAGACCAGCTCCAGGGTTCAAATCCCCAGGAAGCCATGAAGCTCCCTGGAGAGGGTTTGGATGAGTTGCTGTTTCTCAACCTAGGCTACCTCATGAGTTGCTGTGATGCTAAAACGGATCCATCCATTGTGCGTGCAATGGTGCTTTTAAAGGTTTTGATAGGTGCCTCTATTCCAAGCGAGACTGTGGCCACATTGCCCTGCCTTGAGCTCCAGGGAATTTCGCTTTTGAATTATGGTGCTGGAGGAGACTCTTGAGAGTCCCATGGACTGCAAGAAGATCAAACCTATCCATTCTGAAGGAAATCAGGCCTGAGGGCTCACTGGAAGGACAGATCCTGAAGCTGAGGCTCCAATACTTTGGCCACCTCATGAGAAGAGAAGAATCCTTGGAAAAGACCCTGATGTTGGGAAAGATTGAGGGCACTAGGAGAAGGGGACGACAGAGGACGAGATGGTTGGACAGTGTTCTCGAAGCTACGAACATGAGTTTGACCAAACTGCGGGAGGCAGTGCAAGACAGGAGTGCCTGGCGTGCTATGGTCCATGGGGTCACGAAGAGTCGGACACGACTAAACGACTAAACAACAACAAGGGCAGGGAGCATATTTCAACTTGTGAAACTTTGCTCACAGGAGAGCCACTGTGTGCCAGTATGTGCCTTCTCTGCAATTTACTGGGCATGGCAGTTAATTCTGTCCCTGACTCCCAAAGGGTCCTGGCACTGTTTTCGGTAGCCCAGAGGTCCCTCCTGGTTGCCCAGGCACCTGCCCCTTCCTCCTCAAGAAGGCATCTGTTTAATCACAACAACTGCCTGAGCAGGCTCCCTCTCCTCACTGGCCTGTCTGTCACCCTTCATGTGCCAGGCCTTGTCCCCCCCCTGAACACTGACCCTCAGGGGCTCCCTGGGTGTGCACTGGGCAGGCTGTCAAAGGGAGGAGCAGAAAAACCCTCCAAGCAGGCAGGCAGGCATGACATCACGAAATGGCCCCATGTCACCCAGCCTTGGGAATATGCATGTGCTGCCGAGCGCTCATGGAGGGGAGGGGAGCGCATACACCCAGAATGACACAAACATGCATGGACAGACACATACTGTGGCAGAGCCAGCCATGTAAACAGGCACATGGGGGTGACATGTGCTGCCGAGATGCCCTGTGGCTGGGAGTGAACCCTGAGTAGGAACATGCACACTAATATATATATATATATACGTGTGCGCGCACACACACACACACTCTCCCAGGGCTTCCCCCAAAGGGGACATCTCTATCCTTGTGTAGTTTTCTTTGAGATGCAGGATGGGAGGTCAATGTCAGAGGATGGGGTGCCTTTCTGCACTGCTGTACCATAAGCACATGGCAAGGAAGCACTGGGGAATGTTGCAGGAAACGGCAGCCGTGCGTTTGCCCTGGGAGGGCTCCCCAGCTGGGCCACCGGGGATGCAGCAGACGGTTCCCCACTCTTGCCCTAACTGGCCCTAATTAGGAACTGCAAATAATTAGGCAGCCAGATGGCAAAGGGAAGCCGAGTGAAATTGACAAACACCATCCAGTCATCCCCTCTTCGCTGCTTCTAACTAGAGCAAGCCTCTCCATACAGTGATGAGGTAGTTGTGTCCGGATTCAGCTTCCTCTCAGCTTTGCAAATAGAATGGGAAAGTATCCCTTTCCAAAACAGAGAGGGTGTGATGCTCCGCACAAGAATTGGCTTTGCCAGACACCCAGCCAGCCACCCCAGCATTCGCACCTATCCAGAGTGTGCCTGGTGCTGCTCATATATGGGTGACATTGTTCCTGGGAAGAGGCAAAATCAACCTGGCTCTTTCTGCATTTAATACAGGATAGAATCATAGAATTCTAGTTGGAAGGGGCCCTGAGAGTCATCTAGTCCAACCCCCTGTAAAGCAGGAATCTCAACTGAAGAATCCCTGACAGATGGCCATCCAACCTCTGCTTTGTTGTTGTTTAGTCTCTTAGTCGTGTCCGACTCTTCGTGACCCCATGGACCAGAGTACGCCAGGCACTCCTGTCTTCCACTGCCTCCCGCAGTTTGGTCAAACTCATGTTCGTAGCTTCGAGAACACTGTCCAACCATCTTGTCCTCTGTCGTCCCCTTCTCCTAGTGCCCTCAATCTTTCCCAACATCAGGGTCAACCTCTGCTTAAAAAAAGAAAAAGAAAAGAAAACTCCATGGACAAAGACAACAGACCAACCTCTGCTTAAAAACCTCCAAAGAAGGGGAGTCCACCATCTTCCAAGGGAGTCCATTCCACCGTCCAACAGCTCTTGCCATCAGAAAGTTATCCCTGCTCTTGAGTCGGAATCCTACACTCCTACACTCTGGAGCAACAAAACACAGGCTTGCTCCATCTTCTTCTGACAGCCCTTTTGGCTCTCCTATCTCCTCTCAGCCTCCTCTTTTCCAGGCTAAACATACCCAACTCCCTCAACCATTCCACCTTAGGCTTGGTTTCCAGACCCTTGATCATCTCCATTGCCCTGCGCTCCCCACGTTCCAGTTTATCAATATCCTTCTGGATTGTGAAGCCGTGCACTGGATGTGGGAAATCCAGGTTCAAACTCCTGTCAAGATGGAGTTTGTGACACTCAATTGGGCATGAGAAGTCACAAATGCATTTTAAAAACCTAAAAAAAAATATTGTAAATTGAGTGGAGGTTGTTGTTGATTTTTTACAATCAAGTGGTGTATAAATTTTTATGAAATAAATAATGTAAAAATAAATGAAACCTTGAGCAAAATATTGACCTTTAGTGACCTTTAAATCATGAACCAATCCATGGTATTTTAATCATTTTTGCACCTCTATTTCTGTACTTTTCCTGCAAGTGAAACAAGGGCATGTGAGAGCCAAACTGTCTTTAATTCTCACAATATTTTAACGCCTTGGCACTAAGCCCTCTTCTGTTGCATGAACAAAACTTGCAAACTTGAGGACTATTAAGACTACAGAAACTATGAAGTGGTATAAATGTAAGCAAAAAAGGTATCCACTAAAACACCTGCGGATTTCAACTGAAATTTGGGGTGTCGGTTGTATATTGTAATAAAGCAGGGGGTGCAGGTGGTGCTGTGGTCTAAACCACTGAGCCTCTTGGGCTTGCCAATCGGAAGGTCAGCAGTTCAAATCCCCACAATGGAGTGGGCTCCCATTGCTCTGTCCCAGCTCCTACCAACCTAGCAGTTTGAAAGCACGCCAGTGCGAGTAGATAAATAGGTACCACTGCAGTGTGAAGGTAAACAGCGTTTCCGTGCGCTCTGATTTCTGTCACTGTGCCAGAAGCGGTTTGGTCCTGCTGGCCACATGACCCAGAAAGCTGTCTGTGGACAAACGTCAGCTCCCTCAGCCTGAAAACGAGATGAGCGCCACAACCCCATGGTCACCTTTGACTGGACTTAACTGTCCAGGGGTCCTTTACCTTTGCCGTTTACCTGTAATAATGGCAGGGCCAGCAGAATTAGCCCAAACTTGAACTTGCTGATGGATTTTCCATGGAAACCTCCTGCTTGGAGAGTAGCAAATGAACCCCAAACTGAAATTCCTCCTGCTCTAGACCTAGGCTCTGGTACCTCTCACTCCAGACACTGAAGTTTGGCCATGGGAGTTGGCAGAGAGCCACTATGGTGTAGTAACATCGAACCTTGAACAAAGACTAAGGGGACCCAGATTCAAAGCCCTACACAGCCAGGAAGTCATTGAGTGACCTCAAGCCAGTCACCATAG
The DNA here is from genome assembly GCF_965207765.1 of Zootoca vivipara. NCBI lineage: Eukaryota > Metazoa > Chordata > Lepidosauria > Squamata > Lacertidae > Zootoca > Zootoca vivipara. The sequence goes on along the minus strand of NC_142583.1, from coordinate 5,651,621 downwards.
CCACATCCACTTCCTGCACTCAAAGCCCATTTATGGACATGTCTCTCTCCTCCCCCCCAAAGCATCCTGGGAACTGTAGTTTGCCTCACACAGAGTTACAATCCCCAGCACCCAAAACAAACAACAATCCCCCCCCCCCCGGATCATTTTGGGGAAGCCATGTGCTTTAAATTTATACTGTGGATGTGAAGAGGCAGGAAAGTGTGCTTCCTTGAGCTCCTTGGGATAAAAAGGTCATGAATAAAGAGGCTTGGGCAAAGAACTGTCTCTGAAGGGAAATAACTGGTGTGCATCCTCAAAAGCTTGGTGGCAAGTATACGCTCACTCTGCAGACAAACTCAGGTGTATCATCAGACACTTCACAGTCATCAGAGTAGGATGTCAAAGAGGTAAGATCCTGTGAAGGGTGAAAGACACACAGAGGTCACCAGGCATCTATTTGCACCTGGAATTTCCATAGGAACAAATTACCAGTTGATGGAAGCCATGGGAGGGCTCTCATGCTTGGGTTCTGCTTCCAGGTTTCCCATAATGGGCATCTGGTTGACCACTGTGAGAGCAGGATGCTGGGCCAGGTGAGCCCCCTTTGGCCTGGTCCAACAGGCTCTTCTCATTCAAAAGGGAGCCTGCAGCAGCTCTATTTAGCTGATTGTAGCCTCTGGGACCTCACAACCAGGACTTATAAACAAGGAATTTGTGAGGGCATTTTGAGGGGGATGTTCGTAGGACCAAGAGATGGCGAAGGAGCTACTGTAACTCTTAGTTACTCTTAGTTACAGTTGCATAAGCGGACTAAGGATTTGTAGCAAAGTAATTGTTACCCAACATGATAACACTATTTCCCCCAGATTTTGGTTTGCAAAGGGCTGGGGATGGAGCAGGGAGTTCCTCCTGTTTTACCAGCTTCCTAAACCTAGTTGAGAACTGAAACAGCATCTCCACAGACCATTTTCAATTCCTGAACCGAAAAATCATATTCCAAACACAGGAAATAAGAGCATCCTGGTTGAGGAGCAGGGTGGAACAGGACATGTTTCAAACATTTTGAATTTAGAGGGATAGATAAATAAATAGGACAATAGCTTAAATTTTGCTATACTTGACAATGATGTTGCACCAAGGTGTTGGGAATGAGAAGGCAAGCTAGAGATTGCAGAGCTGCGATGAACAGGCAGGGAATAATGAAGGGGCATGGAAGGAGAAGCTGGAAGCTGAAAATATAACCCAATTTTAGCCAGGGCGGATTTGGAAGGGGGCACATGGATTTCTCAGATGGGGATAGGAAAGCTGGCAACAGGGACGGCTGCACTCTACAGTCTCCAGCCCCAAGCTGTAGCAATTTCAGGGCTGCATTTGCAGGCTGAACTTCACGTGGAGGGTAAAAGGCCCGGTTGTTTTTTGTGATAATTTGGTTTATTTATAAGTAATACAGTTGGAGCAGGTGCTACGGGGGTGCAGAAGCAAGCACACAAACAGGCAGTGTTTGTGCCAAGGAAGCATCCTTGCTGTTCTCTCAAAAACTTCTGCTTTTTTTCTGTGACGTCTACAGCCGTGCTGCATGTTGAGCTACATTGGTAGTTTGCTGGTGAATGTTCTAATGCAGCAAGGTGGAAGTTGCAGGATATGGGTGGGTGTTGGGGGGGTAGCCTTCCACCCCAGTGGTTCAGGCTAGAGGGCTATTAAAGGTAGGGGTGGCCAAATCTGTCACTTTTGGTTTCTCTCTGTTTTAAATTTTTCTAGCCTTAAGTTCTATTCTCCATATGCCCACATCAGTTTGTGTTTTTTGTTAAAGTCCTCGTGAAAATTCATCCGCATTTTTCACCCCATATACACATTTTTGTTCGGAATTTCCCCCAATATGCACATTTTTGCAAAGCAATTCCTGCTAATATAATGCATTTTTGCATGTTGTTTTCACTAATATATGGGCACTTCGCCCTAGTACATGCGTTTTCTACACATTACTTGTCCAGAGGATTGCATTGCAAAATTTGGAGAAGTGCAAAGTTTGAAGGATGGGTGTGTTTCAGTTCAGGTCCTTTTTCAGAGAAAAGTGTGATCAGGTAGATTCTCCTTGAAATGCAAACTGAATCCTTATGTACTTCCATTTAAATTAGAACCACAATTTCTAAATTTGCATCTATGCATAAAAATTAGTGCATGCAAATGCTTTGTGAATCTGCAATCTCTTCTCCCCTCTTATTTGGGAGACGAGTAAGTGTACCCATGCTACTGGCACACCAACTGACTGAAGGGGGTCTACAGTCTTGCCTCAGTTTTCTCTTCACTTGTCACACCCTGGCTAGGCTACTGTAATGTGGTTTACACAGGGCTGCCTTTAAAGATGGCTCAGAAGCCTTGGCTGGTCGCCAGTGGCTTCCCAAGCCCAAACAACAGTTTGGGACCACCTTCAACCTGCCCTTCAGCAGAGGCCCTTCTCACATGGCTGCTCTGACAGCAGCTAGGCTGGTAAGGGCAAGCAAGAAGGCCTTTGGTGCAGTCACCCCGTGGCTGTGGGGTGCATGAATATCAGGCAGGCTCCATCACTCCAGCCGCTTGGGGAGAGTGCCAGGGACCAGGAGTCAGTTTCCTCTTCAGACAATAGAGCCATGGACAAGAAATCCTAGAGCACCCTCTTGTTTTCAGTTGCTTTTCCTTTTGCTTAATCACAGTGCCAATAATTTCTCACTGTTATCCTGTATTTTGGGTGTGGGGTGTAGATGTTTGTTATTGTTATGAGTTGGGGAGAGAAATAGACCGTGATGCTTGACTTCTGTTTGAATCCGAGGCTGAGACTATGGGGGAAGTGAGGCCTTCTTGGGGTGTAAATGCCGTGAACCCCTCCCTCTAGACTCAGGTTGTATATATGTGTAAATAAACCCTATATCTTAAAGACACCATAGTCTCTGCTGTGCCTCAGTTCCAAAGGAAACCCAAACCCTGGACAAATGTCTGTAATCCCTAGACTCCCACACCACTCACGAGACTGAGGTGGCATGCAACATTGTATTATCATTGCTGGCTTTTTAAAATGAATTTATGCTGTTGGTCCCATCACTGGTCCCATCACCTCCTGGCAAATAGAAGGGGAAGAAATGGAGGCAGTGAGAGATTTTACTTTCTTGGACTCCTTGATCACTGCAGATGGTGACAGCAGTCACGAAATTAAAAGACGCCTGCTTCTTGGGAGAAAAGCAATGACAAACCTAGACAGCATCTTAAAAAGCAGAGACATCACCTTGCTAACAAAGGTCTGTATAGTTAAAGCTATGGTTTTCCCAGTAGTGATGTATGGAAGTGAGAGCTGGGCCATAAAGAAGGCTGATTGCCGAAGAATTGATGCTTTTGAATTATGGTGCTGGAGCAGACTCTTGAGAGTCCCATGGACTGCAAGGAGATCAAACCTATCCATTCTTAAGGAAATCAGCCCTGAGTGCTCACTGGAAGGACAGATCCTGAAGCTGAGGCTCCAATACTTTGGCCACCTCATGAGAAGAGAAGACTCCCTGGAAAAGACCCTGATGTTGGGAAAGATTGAGGGCACTAGGAGAAGGGGACGACAGAGGACAAGATGGTTGGGCAGTGTTCTCGAAGCTACGAACATGAGTTTGACCAAGCTGCGGGAGGCAGTGCAAGACAGGAGTGCCTGGCGTACTCTGGTCCATGGGGTCACGAAGAGTCGGACACAACTAAACGACTAAACAACAGCATGCTGTTGGTTGTATTGTCTTTCATTTTGGAAGCCACCTTGGAAGGACTTCATCTTTGAAGGACTAAATCTTTGAATGGTGTAGCTGCGACCCTGACCCTCTCCACAATGCAAACATGCTGCTGGTCCTAGGGGCAGCATGGCATGTCCTGTTTCACCCCTTGAGAAAAGACAGGAAATGCCACCCCTCCGACCCTGGCACCTGAACTGCTGCCATGCCATCCGCCTCTGCCAACACCACCTCTGTGCCGCCTCTGCCACTGGCGGAGAAACAGCTATGGTACCAGCACTGACTGCCAGCGGGATCTTGTGAAGTTTCCCTGAAATGAAATGCTCTGTGAGACCTCGTAAGATTTCAGCGAGATCTCAGAATATCTTGCTGGAAATCGCAGAGGGGGCAGGGCAGGTGGTGCACCCGTGGGGCGCTGCCTTGGGAGCTCCCACTGCCTGAGACAGCTGTTTCACGCTGCCTCATCCTACCTGGACTGGCCACTTGTCTGCTATCAATCTGTATGTTGGTTTCCAGCACCCTGGCAGCCTCGCTTTGGATCAATTGTACTTTCCAAACTGTTTCAAAGGGAATCACCACACAAAGTGCATTGCTATACTCTCACCCTGCTGGTCTCTGATCTGCCATTTGGGCTAACAAGGAGCAGCAGGGAAACACCTGCAGTTCTTGGATGGCTTGTTCAGGTGATGGACCTGACACTCAGTTCACCACACTCTGCTCCGGGGGGGAAACCCCTGCGCAATATGACCAGAGAGACAGGAGGAGAAAAGAAAGGTTGGCCAAACAGCGAAAGGTTGCTACGGCATGTTTTTCTGCATTAGAATCACTTCTGACCTTGGCTTTGGCTTCTGCAGACCCCGAGGCAAGAGGTCAGAGGAACATTCGAGGTGCCGCATGCTATGATCTCATGGAACGGTTTGAGCCGTCTTGGTGCAGCTGGATCTGACAAGTCTGATGCGGGTGGGGGAGAAGACAAAGGAAGGAAATGCACCCCAAACTTCCTTCTGCTACCCCCCCCAGCTGGATTTGTTACCAGGGGACACTCTTCTCAGCCCCCTGCACCCCCCCCCAAAAAACAGCTGGCACCCATGAGAATCTCTGCACCTTCTTCCAGTTCTGCCATGCAGCTGACAGCCTGATACACTCACCCCCTCACCTTTCAAAAAACCCGTGAATATAGGTATTTTGGGGGGGGTGACTTTAGGCAAATCACTCTTTCAGCCTTAGTTCCCTGGTCTGACAAATGGGAATATTATTATTATTATTATTATTATTATTATTATTATTATTATTATTATTATTTTATCGGAGACTGTCCATTGGAAACTACATTAGGTTATGCTCAAAAGAGCACCCAGGCCCCAACGTGGCAGCCTCTGCTTGCCCCCACCAGCATTGCATGTGAGCCATGGAGCTTGGCAGATGTAGGGTGGGCAGATGCCAGGACCCCATCACCCTGGCAGTGTTGATGGGTCTCTTTGAATCCACTGCCTGCCCCCTGCCCCCCTGCTGGCCTGGTGCTCTGAGCTGTGCTAAGTGGTGCTATCCTTTAGATTTCCCACAGGGCCCCTGACCTACCGTCACCCCAGGGCATTGCAGGGCATCTAAAGGGGTAGCTTGCCTGGTGCTGCTTGTGAGTTCTGCCCCCACAGCTAAGTAAGACTTCCAGGGCCCACAAAGCCCACTGGGGAACACTTTGCCCACGGGCCAGACCCTCTAAGGGTCCCTATTTTCCAGGGACAGGCCGTACACAGAAGCCGTCCCAGTTTCTGATTTGATCCCAGAATGTTCCGCTTTTCCTTAGGATGTCCCTATTTTCATCTGAGAAATATTGGAGGGTATGGTTGTTGTTGTTGTTTAGTCGTGTCCGACTCTTCGTGACCCCATGGACCATAGCACGCCAGGCACTCCTGTCTTCCACTGCCTCCCGCAGTTTGGTCAAACTCATGTCTGTAGCTTCGAGAACACTGTCCAACCATCTCGTCCTCTGCCGTCCCCTTCTCCTTGTGCCCTCCATCTTTCCCAACATCAGGGTCTTTTCCAGGGAGTCTTCTCTTCTCATAAGGTGGCCAAAGTATTGGAGCCTCAGCTTCAGGACCTGTCCTTCCAGTGAGCACTCAGGGCTGATTTCCTTCAGAATTGATAGGTTTGTTCTTCTTGCAGTCCATGGGACTCTCAAGAGTCTCCTCCAGCACCATTTAGAAAGACAAGCTCCCAAATGCTGGCCAGAGTGGTGGTGGCAGCAGATGACTTAATAAAGAGATGGTTGACTCTCAAGAGTCTCCTCCAGCACCATAATTCAAAAGCATCAATTCTTCGGCAATCAGCCTTCTTGATGGTCCAGCTCTCACTTCCATACATCACTACTGGGTATGGTAGGTTGTCCCTATTTTCGTCAGAGAAATGTTGGAGGGTATGGAGTTATTTGATCCCTGAGCCATCTGAAGGTAGCCCTGTATAGGGAAGTTTTTTTAATGTTTAATGGTTTATTATGGTTTTTATATATGTTGGAAACTACAGGAAGCTCACTGGGTTATCTTGAGCCACGTGCCATTCTTCTCAAGCGAACACAAGGTTGTCTTGAGGGTGAAATGGGGAGGAGGAGCTCAATAGAAGAAAGTTTGACTATAAATGTAACGAGTGAATAAGAAGTCCTGCTAGTCTACCTTCCATGGGATATATTTGTCCCTGAGTGGGTTGAACCAAGCCTTGTGCTAGTTTGCCTGCCTTCTCCATGGGAGACCATTGATCATCACAGGCATCCTCTCACTTGAGCAGCAGTGAGGTCACCTAGCCAACTGGAGCGCCCGGGGAATGGGCTGATCAGGGAGCAGAAACAATTGTGTCTGATTTAGTGACTGATGACAATAGCTGCTGAAGATTCCTGCAGGTGCTCTGAGAAGTGATTGTGAAGTTCACCCAGGGACTGCAGCTGCCGCAAGATGTTGCCATCCTCCGTTGTTGACAAAGGATTAAAAACAAAGATGGAAGAGCGGGAATTATTGGTCTTTCTGGAAAGAAGCTCAGTAGCTATCTGGCTAAACTGTCCTTTCTCAGTACTGTATTTCCAAACACGTACAGAGGTACCTCGGGTTAAGAACTTAATTCATTCTGGAGGTCCGTTCTTAACCTGAAACTGTTGTTAACCTGAGATACCACTTTAGCTAATGGGGCCTCCCACTGCTGCTGCACTGCCGCCGCACGATTTCTGTTCTCATCCTGAAGCAAAGTTCTTAACCCGAGGAACTATTTCTGGGTTAGCGGAGTCTGTAACCTGAAGCGTCTGTAATCCGAGGTACCACTGTACCTGCAAACGGCCACCCAAACTGCCAGGCCCATTGGGCAGCCCCCTCTGGCATTGCCACCAGCAAGGTCCCTCTGCTTCCCATGGGCTGACCTTGGGGGGAAAGCTCCTTCAGGTCCTTGGGTACCAAGCCATTGGGGGCTCTCTATGCTAGCTGTAACACCTTGAATGGGGACCAGTAGCTCCCTGGCAGCTCATGCAGTGCTTTCAAGATGGGTGACACATAGGTGAACTCAGGGAAACTCATAGCAGCCTGCTGCTAGAAGGGACCATGGAGGATCTACAGCACAGGGTGAATCCACAGCAGCTCTAAGAAAGATGTATCAAGGGTTTGCTGATATGGGCCAAGCCCTATTGAGGCCCCTGTGATGCCTTCATTTCTGTGTTGGCTGCCCTGCGTGGAAATGCATGAGAGGCTAGAAACTCACCACAGCACTCCTCACACCTAGGATCTTCCTGAGGGTTCGTTGCACCTGAATCCAGGGGGACACATCATAGTGGATGGAGATGGAAGTTGCAGCAGTTCGAAGGCCCGTGTTCCAAGGCTGCATTGGCAAGTTGACCACCTGTTGTTGCTCAATGATGATCTACCATGTAGCTTCATTCCCAGTCGGCGCAAGTTCTTTTATCCACCTGAAATCCTGTAAATTCTTACACTGCAAATGTTCTGGGGCTTTTATTTTTCACTCCACTTTTGTTGCACAGATTTGCCCCTTCAGATGACGCTGATGCAACAAGCGGGATGTGATGTGTGGACAGTCCTGTGTAAATCCGCCACTGGTGCTTTCTTATTGTGCCAACATTGCAGGATGCACCCATTTTGGTTCCCGCATTGTTTTGGAAAATGCAAACCAAGTACTGTAAGTTTGCTTTAGGATGCAAACTGAATCAAGATTCCTCCCTCATCCTTCGTTCCAAACTCCATGTGTGAATCTACCTGCTTGGGCAGCTGACATGCATATACTGTACTGTAAATTCCATTGGCCTTGTTTTCTTCCTCACTTACCTACGATAAGTGAGATGATCAGGATGGAGCAAGACAGGTGCAAAAAAATTATTTGAAGCAGAGAGAGAGAGAGAGGCAGCAGGTGAGATGTAGAGAAAGGGGGTGGGATGAGGGAGAGAGATGGGCTTGTTTTTATCTCAAAAGGGCAAAGCAGCCATTGCATATTCTGTGTCTTAAAACATTTCAAGCGTCGCTCATGTGGCTTTGACTGTAAATTATTTTAATCTTCATAATCCTCAAAAGGAAAGCTGCTTATGTGCCTGTGGTTGTTGGAGCAAAGAATATTTTTTTTGGGGGGTGAGGAGGGGCCTTGTGGCAGGCGCAGGAGGAGCTGCGAGGCCTAAGGAAGCCAGCAGAACCAAAGGGGGAGGAAAGGGTTAAGGAGCCCCACCCTCCCACCAACCCTCTGTGCTTTTCAAAATGAGAAAATAGGAAGCTACCCTGCACTGTCAAAGCATTGGTCCACCCAACTCATTATTGTCTGCAAAGGACTGACAGTGGCTCGTCAGGGTTTGGGTCAGAGAGGTCTCTCCCAGCCCCAGCCATTGGGGACTGAACTTAGGGCCTTCTGCATGCAAGACACATGACCTGCTCTCTCTCTCTCTCTCTCTCTCTCTCTCTCTCTCTCTCTCTCTCTCTCTCTCTCTCTCTGTGTGTGTGTGTGTGTGTGTGTGTGTGTGTGTGTGTGTGTAATGTCACATCACATCACTAAGCATCTAAATACATCAGGGATGGGGAACCTTGTCGTCCCCCCCACAATGCTGTTAGACTACAACTCCCATCAACCCCCAGACATCGTAGCTAATGGTCATGGATGATGGGGGTTATAGTTCCACAGCAACTGGAAGGCCATAGTGATCCCCCCTCCCCATCCCCACCCCTCCCCACCCCTTCTCTACATAAGTGCCTGGAAACTTCCATTTCACTGTATCTGAAGAAGTGTGCATGCACACGAAAGCTCATACCAAAATAAAAACTTAGTTGGTCTTTAAGGTGCTACTGAAGGAATTTTTTTATTTTACTTGGAAGGCCATAGGTTCCCCATAGCCACAAGACCATTTGAGCTTCCTATGAGCCTGCCATATGAGTCTCCTGAGTTTAGTGTGCTCTTTACCCCCATGCTGACCAGCCAGGTACCTTTGTGAAGCCCACAAGTTGGGCACGAAGGCTACAGCCACCCTCCTGCTGCTCTTCCCCAGCAGCAACTGGCATTCATTGATCCCATACTGGAAAATGCATGTCTGCACGCACAAGGGCACTTTTGCTAGTGGACAGGTGCACTTCAATATTCTGCGAGCAAGAAATCCAAAGCAGCTGTGCCAGTGGGAACATATTGCGCACAGTCTATTTATTGTTCAACAAAGTTACCAGCAACTTGCTTGTCCATTTCCTTACACCACAACATCCCACCTGCCCGTCACCACAGGATCTGAAGCTGAGTTTCAACATCACAGTATACAACCAGTAAAACCATTAGAAATAGGTTTGTGTTTTTTTTTAAAAAAAGTAAGGTGCCAAAGACTGCTCAAACCTAAACCACGTGTGTGCCCAAAACAGTGGTGTAGCGTGAAGGGTGGGGCCAGGGGGGTTGTAGCCCCGGATGCATAATCTGGGGGGGAAGCAAACCAGGTGTGCCCCCTGCAGAGATCTCCTTGGTGCCCTGCCTGGCTCCGGCAGCAAAGGCTGGGTGAGTGTGAAGGGCGAAGAGCATCCTTCACACTCTGACTCCACCTGGCAAACAGGGCAACGCCCCTGCCCACAAAACAAAACACACTTAATTGTCAAAGAACAGGATAAAGAGAGGCATCACCAGCAGCCTATGGTGAAAACTGTACAGCAAATATGCTATATGCACCTCTGGGGGGGGGATATCCACAATTCAAGGGAGACCCCAGAGAATGCCCTCCCCTGTCAATCTTAACACCTAAGGTTTCCGTAGTGTAGTGGTTATCACGTTCACCTGACAATCTTAACGCCCAAGATGGTCTGTAGGGAAGAAAGTGGAGTTTCAGATACTTGGGACTCAAGCCAGTTAGAGCTCTGTTGTTGTTGTTGTTGTTGTTGTTTAGTCGTTTAGTCGTGTCCGACTCTTCGTGACCCCATGGACCAGAGCACGCCAGGCACTTCTGTCTTCCACTGCCTCTCACAGTTTGGTCAGACTCATGTTGGTGGCTTCGAGAACACTGTCCAACCATCTCGTCCTCTGCCTTCCCCTTCTCCTAGTGCCCTCCATCTTTCCCAACATCAGGGTCTTTTCCAGGGAGTCTTCTCTTCTCATGAGGTGGCCAAAGTATTGGAGCCTCAGCTTCATGATCTGTCCTTCCAGTGAGCACTCAGGGCTGATTTCCTTAAGAATGGATAGGTTTGATCTTCTTGCAGTCCATGGGACTCTCAAGGACATATAGGATCAACTTATACAGTCCAGCCACGGCTGTTTACAGTTCTCCTCTAGAAGGATGCACACACAAACAAACAGATTTAAACTTAAATGTGCTAAAATGCCCTGAAATCTTCCCATCTGTACCCAGAGGAAGCCCACCCTCTATATGCATGAGTTATGTACAACAACGCCCGCCCGCCTGCCCTGCTAATCTGCCTCCTCTCTGACAGCTCAGATCCTGAAGCCATTGGCAAAGTAGGAAATGCAAAACCAAAGAGCTTTAGGTCATTGAATATTTGTTTAACACTGAATAATTCTTCCTGGTGGAAAGAAAACTATTTTAAACCTCTCCTTGCATGTGAGAGACGCTTCCTTGCAGAGGTGGATTAGAGCCCTGTTGTGGGGGAAGCATCCTACACGGAATCGCAGGCTCCATCAGTAGGGCACGAGACTCTTCATCTCAGGGTTGTGGGTTCAAGCCCCACGTTGGACAAAAGATTCCTTCATTGCAGGGAGTTGGACCAAAAGACCCTTGAGGACCCTTCAACCTCTATGATTCTATGAAATAAATGCCTCTGTGTCCCGCTCTCCTGTTTGCCATTTCGTATCTCTGCCTGCGCTCCTGCAAGCGCACCTTAAAGCAAGGACTTCATGCAATAAAGTCACACCTGCTCCCCTGTTTAGCCCTACCTCTACCTCTGGTCCCACCAGAATGGTGGAGCTTCTCTGCATGATAGTTTGCCCCATACTATCAATATTTATAGTCAATCAATATTTATAGTCAATCAATATATATGCAGGGACCCAGGTGGCGCTGTGGGTTAAACCACAGAGCCTAGGGCTTGCTGATCAGAAGGTTGGCGGTTCGAATCCCTGCAAAGGGGTGAGCTCCCGTTGCTCAGTCCCAGCTCCTGCCAACCTAGCAGTTCGAAAGCACAAAGTGCAAGTAGATCAATAGGTACCACTCCGGCGGGAAGGTAAACGGCGTTTCCGTGTGCTGCTCTGGTTCGCCAGAAGCAGCTTTGTCATGCTGGCCACATGACCCGGAAGCTGTCTACGGACAAACGCTGGCTCCCTCTGCCTATAGAGCGAGATGAGCGCCGCAACCCCAGAGTCGGACACAACAGGGGCCCCTTTACCTCTACCTATCAATATTTATAAACATTACTTGGCTGGAGAATTGCATTGCGAAATCTGGAGATGTGTTAATTTGGAAGGGTGGCTATTTGGGTTTCTGTGTTGTCTCAGATAAGGCAAATCAGGTAGACTCACCTATAAAGGCAGTGTGACTGGGATCCCTCCCCCTTCCCCACAGCACAAGAGAGAACCTGGACAAGAGAGAACCCCAGCCGTGCAGTTGATTCTGTTGGTAATTTCCTCTGCCTGAGACCCGAGCTCTTTTTCAGCCAGCCATGGGACTGTGCAGCCAGTTTATTGAGTAGCACTTGCACGATCACAAATACCCTCAGTCTATGAAAGCTATTCTGGGAACTAGGAACATGTTACGCCATTGATTTTCCTGCCAGGGGACTGGAAGCAACACATTTTCCACAGAAGCATAGTCCCAGGAGGCCCCCACTGCCTTTTTGGGCCTCGCTTGGGAGAGTTCTAGGGCGCCACAATAGTCCGTTGCCACAAAACCAGAAAGAGAAAAGGGGGGGAGAGAGAAAAGAAAAAGAAAGTCATTTTATGGCACCTTCAGGACTAGTGACTCTAATCTAGAAGCAGGTAGGTAGCCGTGCTGGTCTGAGTCGAAACAAAATAAAAAAATTCCTTCAGTAGCACCTTAAAGACCAACTAAATTTTTATTTTGGTATGAGCTTTCGTGTGCATGCACACTTCTTCAGATACACTACTGGTGAGTTTGGTCTCTCCCCCCAACCCCGCCAGATACAGAAAATATTAACAGCTGGGACAGGAAGGAAGGAAGGAAGGAAGGAAGGAAGGAAGGAAGGAAGGAAGGAAGGAAGGAAGGAAGGAAGGAAGGAAGGAAGGAAGGAAGGAAGGAAGGAAGGAAGGAAGGAAAGAAGAAAGCTGTTTTGGTCCTTAAGGGTGGGGGGGGCACCAAAATCCACAAATAGGCAATAAAGGCATTAGGAGCAACCCAAATACTGACAGGGGGAATGCAAGCTTTTGAGCTCCAGAACTCACCTGAAATTTTACACCAAGTGCAAGGTGTGAGGAGGTAAATAAATTACCGGTATCTTGGCTGGATCCTGTAGCCCCAATGTCTGCATTTAGATTCAGCCTAAAGATGGAGGCCACAGAGTGAGTCCGCCTCTGGTACTTGCAAGCATCAGGTTCCACCTAGAAGGACGAAGCAACAGTTGATCCCTGTTGTTGAAAACACAAAGCCTGGCGGTTACACAAAGCGCACACGAGACCTTATTAGTGCTTGTGCACAATTGGTCCTAATGAACACATGGAAGGGAAACAACAACAGCAGTGTGTGTGTGTGTGTGTAGCAACTATCCTACTATACAAAGCTCAATTTTACATTTCTTGCTCTGGCCACTTTTGTCTCTGGCCACCCCACCCCCCATGGCATGAGATCACCAGAAGGCTGCCCAGAAGGGAATGTGAACCTTAAGACTCTATTGACCCATAAGAGAAAAATAAAAGATTATCACCTTTACTAGGTAAAGGGGCTCCTGACCATCAGGTCCAGTCGTGTCCGACTCTGGGGTTGCGGCGCTCATCTCGCTCTATAGGCCGAGGGAGCCGGCGTTTGTCCGCAGACAGCTTCCGGGTCATGTGGCCAGCATGACAAAGCTGCTTCTGGCGAACCAGAGCAGCACACGGAAACGCCGTTTACCTTCCCGCCGGAGCGGTCCCTATTTATCTACTTTCATTTTGACGTGCTTTTGAACTGCTAGGTGGGCAGGAGCTTGGACCGAGCAACGGGAGCTCACCCCGTTGCAGGGATTCGAACCGCCAACCTTCTGATCAGCAAGCCCTAGACTCTGTGGTTTAACCCACAGCGCCACCTGGGTCCCTATCACCTTTACTAGGCCAAGCAAAAGGCTGCACAATCGTGTGCAAGTTTTTAGGTTCTACAGAACTCTTCAGCAGATTAGGTGGGAGAGGAAGAGGGGGGTACACATTGCTCCTCAATGTGGATTTTGTTTTGGAGATTTGGGGGGGGGGCAAACATGGCTACCTTTGCTTCTCAGGCAAAAGAAGAAAACCTTTGGTCAGGGGGCCATCTAGTGGCGAAAGATTGCAGACAGCTATGTGGGTCCATTAGAAAAAGGGACAATTAAAACAGTCCAAAAATGCACAAAAGCACATTTTCTGATAAATGTTTGGTTTTCCTTGTATACTGCTGAGGAATGTCCCTCTTTTGCTCCTCCTTCCAGTCTTTTCCTTTGATCCATCATCCACCTACAGACTTGAACAAAAGTGTTTTGTTTAACATTAAGTGAGCTGAAATTTCTCAGAAGTTTTCTAAGAAATGTTTGAGAACACTCATTTTTCTTTCCCCATCCAAACAGTTGAAGGAAAGTACATGCTGTGGCATTGCATTATTTTCCGTAAATGAACCAAAGTGAAAATTAAAATTGAATTCGGATTCTGATTCCTAGACGAAGCTGTGTAGTGTTGGACGTTGCATTTTGGGATGAGGTGAAATGATTTGGGGAGCAGAACATTATAAGATTGTCTCCAAGGATGTAGCACAGGTTGTTTGCAAGTGTAAGTGGCCTGATTCAGCAGGGCTGTTCTTCACAAAGCATAAGGCTATCAGAAGTATCTAGTGGGCCATTCCATCCATACGCTTGTTGACATTCTCAAAGAACCCTGAAAGCAAAGTTACACAGGACATGTCCTTGCAGAAGCCATGCTGGCTCCTCTCCAGGAATGCTTGTTCTTCGCTCAGCTTGGTAAGTCTATCTTTAATCATGCTTTCCAGAAGTTTTTCCAGAAGAGACCAGCTAATTAGCCTGTAACTTCCTATTATTGTTATTATTATTTATTATTTATACCCCGCCCATCTGGCTGGGTTTCCCCGGCCACTCTGGGTGGCTTCCAACAAATATAAAAATACATTAAAATATCACAGATTAAAAACTTCCCTAAACAGGGCTGCCTTTAGGTGTTTTCTAAATGTCAGGTAGTTGTTCATCTCCCTGACCTCCGATGGCGCCACTACCGAGAAGGCCCTCTGCCTGGTTCCCTGTAGCTTTGCTTCTTGCAGTGAGGGAACCGCCAGAAGGCCCTTGGCACTGGATCTCAGTGTCTGGGCTGAACAATGGGGGTTCATTGGCCATGTTCCCATCTTCAGGATGGAGGGAGATCTTAGGGACTAGCTACCTAATTCTGTTCAACGGCCAGCAGTTCCACAGCAGGCCTTTCGGGTGGGTGGCTCCGGACAAGAGGACTGGAGTAGAGGTGTGAAGGACGCATTGTCCTGGTGCACTCACTGTTTTTCTCTTGCCCGCATGCCTCTGTGAAAGTCCTTCCAGGCGATGCCTCCACACATGGAACCTGAGAAATTTGACAATGCAAACATCCATAGCCCCCAAAGCTGCAGGTATGAAGCAGGAGACAACAGAGGTTTTGCGCCAAGATCTATCAACTCACCATTCACACGCCATTTCAGAAGTCAGCCCATTAGGTGGATTATAATCACATCCATACAAAGTTTTCTCGCTGACTAACCACATTAAAAATCCCGATGATTGAAAACGTACCCACAATTAATCAGGCGTGTGTGTGTGTGTGTGTGTGTGTGTGTACGCGCCTGATAGCATCCAATATAAGCACAAATATAAATCTATATTTATATATAAATCTATAATTATATTAGCACATTGCAGTCAATCACATGCTGAACACGAGCCAGCAGCATGATGCAGCTGTAGGAATGCCAACTTGACCCCGCAACCATGGGGGCCCGAGGCTGTGGCTGCCATGCAGTGTGCATGGCCCTGGCCCTCAAATCTGTGGGTGCCCGGTTCCTTCATGGGGAATTTTGTGGGTGCTCAGGCACCCAGGGAGTTGGCACCTATGTGCAGCTGGGCGAAGTTGTCGTGTTGCATTACGGATTGCGGGCAGAGCCACAAACAAGAGTGGGTGGCGTTTGTAGTGCTATATAGTCCCCCCCCCGTGCCACCCCATTCTCTGTGTGCCCCGCCTTGTGAGGTTCACAGGCTCCTCAACGCAGGCCGACCATTTGGAGCAGAAGTCGCCAATCTTTCCAGGCTCAGGACTCACCTTTAACCCACAAATGCATGTGGGGACCCGTTTCTTAATTCTTTCACCCTACATTTCCATGTTGGTGCTGCCTTGGATGACCCACTCGGGGGTCTTGACCTACCAGTCAAAGTCCAGTGGATTTAGAGCCCCGTCTCCTCCTCAAAACCACCCCCTGGAGCTTACAGACGCAGGGAAAAAATGACAAGCAAGGCAGGAGCTCATACGTGTTCATATGGAATGATCTTTATTACAGTTTAATCTCACAGTTGGCAGCATTATATGAGCATAAAGCACTAGACAGGACTGGAAAAAAGGCCTCTGGAGACAGCATGCAAACACTGTTTTTAAGCAAAGAAAACCCAAAAAACCCAACAGCCGTCCTTGGTGGCTTTGCGGTTTTAAACTTGCCCTGCCTTCATTTGGTTGGGGGTGGGGGGGTGAGTTTGCTAAATTTCAGAGCGTGTGTTCTGTTTTCTTTTCTCTTTTTTTTAACCTTTTTTTATTACTTTAAAAAATAAGATTTGCAACTTTAGTAAAACCCAGCAAAACGGCTGATTTCCGGTGCAGTTTGAAATAACATTAAAAGGAACAAAAAATAAAAATAGAAACTGAACAAAAAAATCTTTTTTTTTAATTAAAAAAAGGTGTGTTGTGGGCTGTGGGGGTGGGGTAGAAGATACTGGATTGGTAATTTGGGTATTTCCAGCAGTCACAGAAATACTGGGGGAGGGAGAGGGAAATCCCGCCGTCTCCCCCACCTCATGGGGGCTCCCTCTCTCCTTCCCCACATCTTACCATTGTTTTGGTGCTATGTGAACATCTTACATCTCCCCATGGAAAAACGGGAGGCATGGAGGTCTAAGAGAAAGTCAGAGGGGGAAGGAAGGAGGCATGGCGGGGGGAGGGGGAGGGAGAGAGGCTCTTCTGTGAGGAAGGGGTCAAATGGGGAGGAAGTGTAGGGTACATGCTACAAACGAATAGTCAGGGTCTCTCCCCGCTATAAGAGAACCGGGATTCCTACAGGACCAGGAGAAGATGTTGGGGTCTCCCATATTTTCTCTCTTCCTCGTGCGTCTACTGGTGACCCCACTGAAAAAGATATGGGGGAGCCTTTTCCACAGAGGAGGGAAGAGGAGCTGGACCCCCCCCCAATCCACCCACCAGCTGTGGGGCACAGGGGTGGGGGGGTCAATATGCACACAGTCCAATATGTTTCTCTAAATACAGTCCCTTGAGTGGAGGAATTCTGCATTCCTGAAGGGGTGGGGAAGAACCGCTCCCTCAGCCCCCTCGCCCGTTATCCCCGACCCCCAGACGCATGTGCGTGGGAGGCGGGTCGCAGGAAGTGGTGGAGGAAGAGGTGTGTCCAAAGGAAACCCCGCCCTCCCGCCCACCTCACAGGTAAAGCTCGCTGGCTTTGATATGCTCTAGCTGTTCCCGTAGTTGGTGGAAGGAGGGCCGGTGTGTGGGGTCCAAGGTCCAGCACTTTTTCATCACCTCATAGACGATCTGAGGGCAGCCATCGGGGGACTCCATTTTGTACCCCTTCTCCACGCGAGGCACTACATCCTTCAGAGGCTGCAAGGGATGGGAGGAGAGGGAAACAAAAGCAAAGGGACTATATCAAATGGAAGCAATACTGTGCTGGGTTCAGGACCAGGGTCAAAACTCCCATCATCCCTAGCTAACAGGACCAGTGGTCAGGGATGATGGGAACTGTAGTCCCAAAACAGCTGGAGGGAAAGTTTGGCCATCACTGCCCTAAGGCAACCCAATTGCTATGAAAAGAGAAGGCAAAGCAAAAACGCAGTTGCTCCAAGAGTTGGCTGCAAAAAAACGGGGGGGTGGGACGACAGGGTCCCTGTCAAAACATCAAAAGCCAGCTAAGCTGAGCTTCCGTCACTTACAATTCTCGGATAAGGCACTCGCCCAAAGGAGTAGATTTCCCAGAGGAGGATCCCAAAGCTCCAGACATCGGACTTGGTGGAAAATTTCTGCTAAGAGAAAGGAAGTCCATCGTTTAGAGAAATGGTCCCTGGGATGGCGAGATACTAACCAAGCCTGGAGATTATCACACAGCCTCTCACCACAGTGGTGGATTTGGGCTCTCAAATTTCAGGAGCGTCACCTCCTGCCTCTTGCGCTCTGCTCCATAGCCCCCCACAGCACAACAGCCAGTGCAACCAAACCAGTCATGCTGTGTCCTAAAACCACCTCTGCTCACCACCCTCTTTTTAGGGAACTGGATTTTAGCACTTTCCCAAAGCCACCAAATGCACCCCAAACTACACCCAGCCTCCTCTGCAATAATACGAACTATCGTAGCCAGGGCCGGCGCGTCCATTAAGGCGAACTAGGCAGTTGCCTAGGGCGCCCAAATGGAGGGGGCGCTGGCACTACGGGGAGCACTGCTGGTTTCGCAGGACTCGCTCTGCCGCGCAGCCGCTGAGCCCCAACACCACCTACCCGCGTCCAGCGGCCAGAGCAATCCAGCCGTCGACGTCACAGGTAAGCGGGAGGGGCACTGGGAAGGGAAGGGGGTGAAGGCTGGGCCAGGCCTTTAGGGAGGAGGCAGGTGCCCGGGGGTGTGGCCCAGGTGGTGATCTCGCCTAGGGCACACAAACCCCTAGCACCGGCCTTGATCGTAGCTCATGGCTGATTAAGTCCATTTTGCAAATCAAGCTCATGTCGGCCAGTAAGGGGTGGGGCCTGGGAAGGGGCACCCCCCCAGTCAGTCCCAAGGGCTGAAGAGAGGGGGCAGGAGGGCCCCACTTGCCCCCCAGGTTGAAGTTCCCCACGCTGGACAGACCGTCATGCCTCTGTCTATGATGGCTCAGGGGCCCCCCAAGGTCACCCCCGTGTTGTGCTGCACCTTTTCTCTAAGTGCTTCTGGCGCTGTCCATTTTACTGGCAGCTTGCCCGTGTCCTGGGTTGACGAGGCTTCTTTCGTCAGCCCGAAGTCACTGACTTTGGCAATGTTGTCTTCCGAGACCAGGACATTCCGCGCTGCCAAGTCCCGATGGACGAAGTTGTTTGCCTCCAGGTACTCCATGGCTTCACAGACGTCTCTGTGCGGGGAGAACAGGCAGGCAAGACTCAGGAAAGGGAGCTGTTGCTCCAGGAGATGACGGCAGCGCAAAGCTGTCTCCCTGCACGAGCCTCTTGGCAGACAAGACCTGCAAGTGAGGCTCTGAATTGCAATTTGCAGCACAGGTTGGATTGCAAAGCAGGGCCTGTTTCTGTAGTGGCCCCCAGGATTTGGAATGCCCCGACCACATTCTCTTTCTTCGTATGTAGGACCAAAATACCCTTTACCTGGTTTTGCTGCTGTTGTATTCTGCACTGATTATTTGTGTTCACTAGAGCTTGCATCTGTTAAACCGTTGCATAATCCTATTTATTTTATTTTTTTACATGAAAAGCAGTGCAGGCATTTTAAGACTGAATGAATGAAACGTTATCATCACAGGCCGTAGTTTTGACACTGTGATGAATGAAAGGCCCATCAATCACCTGACATTCAAATCCTTCGCAGTAACTCCTTATCCATTTTCCTCTGTTTTAAGCTCCCATGAAAGGAGGCACGCACTATCACCCCCAAGCAGATTCTCAAGTGCTTATAGATGCGTCCTCCAAATGGTTAGCTGGGAAGATAGAAAGTTCCCTTATACCAGGGGTGGCCAACTCCCAAGAGACTGTGATCTTTCAGAATCAAAATCTGGCGGTGATCTACCCCCATTTTTGGGGGTTCGGCTCAAAGTCGTTGAGCTTTTTCAGGGAGAAGGAAAGGGGGGTGACCAGATTTGGTAACCTTTTTGAGGGGAGCACTGCCCAAATACTTTTCTTACGGGGGACAACAGAAACTTTTAGAGATTTCTTGGGAGAGAATTGCATAAAAGCACTCACAAAACTGTACGCCGCACAAACTCCTTGACCCACTCCATTAACCTACCTATCAAGATTTCTTTAAAAATACATGCCTTCATCCATTGTTAGTGTGACACCTGCATCACCATTTTGGTAACCAACTGTTCAATATCAGACAAGTACTGTGTCAGGGTCAGCTTCAGGGAATCCTTAAGGTGCTCATCTGTCATGTTTAAACGTTGCTCTCTCTCTCTCTCTTTCTCCCCCTCCCCCTCAGCTAGGGGCACCCATCCACCCCCCCTTTCTTTTTCTCCCCCCACCCTTCAGCTAGGGGCACCCATCCACCTCACTCCCTCTCTCTCTCTCTTTCTCCCCCACCGCCTCAGCTAGGGGCACCCATCCACCTGCCTCTCTCTCTTTCTCCCCCACCCCCTCAGCTAGGGGCACCCACTCCCCCCTCTCTCTCCCCCCACCCCACCCCCCAGCTAGGGGCACACACCCACCTCTCTCTCGCTAGCTGGCTCCCAGTGGCTCAAAGAGACAGGGGGGAAATCCCTCTGTGAGTTGCGGCTCCCGCTTTCCTCCCACGCACGCAAACTCACACACACCCCTCCCTCTCTGCCGGCATGAGGGAGGAGGAGCCAGGGAGCTCTAGGCAGGCAAGAGGGACAGGGAGCAATCCAGCACTTCTGTGCAATGCACTAACACAGTCACACACATACTGGTAAGCTCAGTATCGGGAAGAGGGAAGGAGCTCTCCCTGCAATTGCTCACAGTTATTGAGCTTTTTTGTGGGGGAGAGACAAGAGTTCTTGAGGTATTTTTTTAGGGGGAGAGCTCTTTCTTTTCTTTTAGGCTGGCGATCACTAAGGAACCCGCAATCTACCAGAAACGTCCTGGGGATCTACCGGTAGATCCCGATCTACCTGTTGGCCATGCCTGCCTTATACCAAAACAATAACAGTTGCTTATTTCTAACAACAACAGTTATAAGGTTGAAGCGACCTGTGCTTCAGAGTATCTGACGAAGTGTGTATTATACACAAAAGCTCATACCCTGAAAGCTTATATTTAGCTGATATTTAAGATGCCACTGGAATTATTAAAAAAGATTTTTTCATCTTTCATCTTGTTATTTATTATACCAAAACAGCCCATTACTTCATCTAGGTTAGCTCTGTCTACACTGACTGGCAGCAGCTCCGCAGAGTTCCAGGCAGGAGTCTCTCCCAGCTGCCATTGGGACTGAACCCGGTGGCTCTCTGCATGGAATACTTGCGCTTGATCACTGAGCTGTGGCTCTTCCCTGTAATTTTAAAACCAGGGTGTCTGGCATTGTATAATGCTGTAGGCAATGTATTAAAATGCATGTGATTTAAGCCTCGACAGGTATTAAAGGTGGGCCGCAGAATGCAATAAGACAATGCAGAGCGGCAAAACATTATCTGAAAAGTATAGTAACCATTTTTGGTCGCTGGCCGGTTGCCAAAAATGTACAACAGGGATGAGGAACAACCAGCCCACAAGCTAAAACTGCCTGGCCAGGGTTCTTATTTGGCCGGCAAGGCTGCTTCCCCCAAACCATGCTCATATCTGACGTTGCACATGGTGCCCAAGAAGCACTCAGCTGTCAGGCGCTTAGGGAAGTGTTGCGCAAGCGGCATTGGTGGGTGGACATGTCTACCCACCTGCCAACCATGTGATGTTATGAGGGCTCCATGTGATTGACAGGTGGGCTGCCCCATCCAGCTATCAAAGTTGTCCTGTGGGGGTGGGGCTAGGTAATGACCCGGCTGGCTAGGTCACTGAACAGTTTTCTTGAGGGTGTGGTTGAACATGCCTCCTCCAGCAGAGTTTTTAAGGGGGGTCTCAGTCCAAAACATAGCTGTCAAGTTCTCCCTTTTGTAAAGGGAAATTCCCTTATGCTGAATAGGCGTCCTCGCGAAAAAAGGGAAAACTTGACAGCTATGGTCCAAAATCATGCATGTCCATGCGAAGACTGTAATACTGACACATGGTTTTATGCGTGGCCGATCTGCCCGCTGTACAGACATTTACATCATCAATCCACTGCCAACATCTCATCCAGAATGTGACTTTTTTCGTTGCGGATCAAGACAAACAGGTGACTGAAAAGACAGCAACAGTTCTAACAATTGCCATTAACATAAAACGGTTGACCCACAACGATCCTCTCTTGAATTTTAAACTGTGTGACTTTACATTTAGCTTTTGGCAATTTTATCTGCTTAGTGATGTTTGCATACGTTTGTACTTGGCACCCAAATTGCAAAGGTTGGTGGCTGTTGCAAACATCTCTCTATCTCTACCTATTGATCCATCTGTCTACACACTGTTATAAGAATTTTGAGGTCACATATATATATATATATATATATATATATATATATATATATATATATATAATAATTGTTCATAAAACATGTACATGAATGTACAGTACAGGCACATGTCTGAAGCAGCACAGGAAGACAGGCCTTTCTGACACCATTTTGACTCTCTCTCTGACCAGGTGTTCCTCTGCAAGGAAGAAGGGGGGTGGGGGGAACCTTCTCATTGTCTCAGGAATTAAAGTGATAACCCTGGCATCCTGATACCTGACTGCCAGACAAAAGGGTGTGATTAACTTGGCTGGGAAACAGGGAAATGTAAATATCTCTCAATTTTGTTGATTAGGTTTTGGGGGCAGGGGGCAGGGTCCAGGATGCTCAGATTACTGCCACCAGACCTCCCCGTTCATGATGTGCCTATGATGAATCTAGGGAGGGGGGGGTCTTGGGCTACACCCCTTCTGTGACATATGGATGATGCTTCTGGGGGGTGGGCTGAAACCAATTTCAAATCTCTTTTTAAGGGCAAGACATCTTTGTTTGGGGTTCCTTCCTTGTTCTCCTGAGTGAGAGGAAGGACCCTGTTGCAACAGCGAAAATAAAAGTGCCTTGCTTCGTATGTCCTGGTTTGGTCTCTGTTATTTGGTAGGCAGGAGACGCTTAAATTCGTCTGTTTGCCTGGATCCTTGGGCTCTCCCTGGGCAGGATCCATTTCTCTGGGTTCATAGGAACCAGCTTAAATTTTACTACAACACAAACAAGTTCTGATTGTTGTTTTGTACAGGCACAGATCCTGCCAGTTGGGTGTGTGGCCTTGTCTCCCCCGCACCATACTTACAAGGAGAACTTCAGCAGACATTCTCCCCCCAGCACAGACCTCCCTCGGGAGCGAAGGTAATCGACTAAACTTCCCTGCAGACAAAGAAAAATGAGAAGAGAAGGGTTAATGTCACAAACAGGGTCAGGGGTCAAGTATGGACCGCAACTCCCTCTGGTTTGGAAACTCTCAGCCCATTACAAGTCTGGTCGGGGGTGTTTTTTTCCAGCTAAGCAGAGGCCTGCAAGGCACCTCCTGGCCTCACTAGCCAGCTCTCTCTCTCTCTCTCTCTCTCTCTCTCTCTCTCTCTCTCTCTCTCTCTCTCTCTCTCTCTCTCTCTTTCTCTCTCCGTAGACACCAAGGCCTCTTTTGTTACACAAATTTTAAGATACATACATAGGAGCCCCCCCCCCAAACCCAATCCTTCACCCTTCAAAATGAGGAAATATTCCTGGAAAAAAGACACTTCATCTTAGTACACAGAACCATCCCAAAACCATCTTGGCCTTCTTAATTAGCCCTGGATATTTTCTTTGCAGAAGGAGGAAGCATCTTGGGAAACCCTTCCCAATAGTTCTTTTCACTTGCAAATCCTTTCCAATCCTGTAAACAGATAAACCTCTTGGAATGAATGGGCTTGTTGTTGTTGTTTAGTCTTCGTGACCCCATGCACTCCTGCCTTCCACTGCCTCCAATGAATGGGCTACCCCTCTGCAAAACTGTTATGGCAAGTATCTGTTACAAAGATCATCTTCTGAGTATGAAAGGGGTAGCCCTCTGAACTGGATTAAATAACAATGGTATATAACAATTCAACATTTCAAAAGAATGGCCCAGACTGGCAAACACAACACTGACAGACAGGAAACAAGCCACATTCTCAACTTTCTGTTGTAGATAAGCCTCTTTCTGTGACCTGGTATGATACTTTCGGGTGGCCTTTGGCTAAGGAGTTGGGCAATTACTAAAGCCTTTAGAAGTTGTTACACACCTTTGTTCTGGGGGTTGGGGTGGGCTCTGTTGCAACAGAAAAATAAAGGCCTGGCTTGCTTTGATGCTTTCCTGCCATTATTCATTATTCTCTGACTATTGGCCTGCGAAAGCCAACCACAGTTTTTTCTCATATCAATCTGCAATGGTCACTTTCCTTGGAATGAGGGGTGCGATCAAAGCGGCTAGTGGCAATCTCTTCCATATTTGGTTTCCCGGAGCTTCCTCAGCCAAACCTCTTCCCACCCCACCCTTGATGATTCTCTGAAAATGCTCAAGAAATCAAAATTATAGAGTCATAGAACAGCAGAGTTGGAAGGGACCCCAAGGGTCCTCTAGTCCAGCCCCCTGCAATGCTAGAATCACCACTAAAATGGCAAAAAAGAGACAATCACGGGAATGTATAATCAGAGCAACAAGAAAAACAAACCTATGCCGTGATAAATCCCTGAAACGAGATATTGATAAAAGTGAATAATACTTAAACTCAACTAATGATTACTCAAAGAAACATAATAGGTTTAAACTTCCCAAAAGAAACTTTAATATAGAAAAGACATGATTTTCTCAAAGTAACCTCTGAAACAAGCTTAGCATGCTCCCTCTTCTTGTGAGACCCCTTCAGATCTCGGAGACGCCTCTCCTATCTCCTCTCAGCCTCCTCCACTCCAGGCAGAGGAGCATTCCCTGCTTCCCTCAGCTGCCTTAGGCAGCGCTTCCAAAAGAGCACTGTGAGGGGCCCTCAGCAGTAGGGGGCGCTCTCCTCTTTGGACCAGGGAGCACAGCCAGAAGGAAACAAGCGTAAGAACCACTGCCGTTTAAGAGGACAGGTGGGGAAACAACAGCAGTAAGGGGGGCTTGCAACAAGGCGCTGTTGCTTGGGGCACTCCCGTTTGCCGTGCCAGCCAGCCATGCCCACCCTCTGACTATTCCATTCCGTTTCCCCTCCCCTTTTCCATTCCACCCTCCTCAAAGGTCAACTGGCAGCCCCTAGCTGTGGGGCACGTTTGCCCTCCCTGAGCTGCGTGGGGATGAGAAGGAAACAGCTTGGGTTGCTGCTTCAAGGCCAAAACCAAACGTCAAGCAGATAGCATATACAAATAAATACCGAAAGGCAAACCAGTCTTTATGGTCTTTGAGGCTATGTAGCGGTCAGCAAAGTCAATACATGCTCAAACTAAGAAAACTCTGAATATAAGAAATTGAATATGTAAATGTATCAAAGCCGCATGAGAGAACCTTTTGAAATAAGAACTTGAGCATTGTGGCCTAAGCCAAGATAAGTGGTTTCATACGAATTTGAATGTATTAAACATAACAGAAAGCAGAAGGAGAAAGTACTGAAGAAGCCCGTCATATGGGCGAAACAGGTGAAAAACGCCGGCAGCCTGTCTATCATTGACACTTCGTTCGACCTGCTGCCACTTTGCTGACCGCTACATAGCCTCAAAGACCATAAAGACTGGTTTGCCTTTCGGTATTTATTTGTATATGCTATCTGCTTGACGTTTGGTTTTGGCTTCTGTGTCAGCGTTTGTATATGGTTCTCTTATTGTTTTCTTTTTGCACTAATAATACTTGATTGAAACTTGATTGAATCTTGTGCCCTTGCATGCTGCTTGTATTGTATTGGACTTCTGAAGAAATTGGAAGCATTAGCCCATTATTTCAGTTTTTGGGTTGCTGCTTCAGCTTTGGGAGACAAGGCTGAGGAAGAGGAGGAGGAGGAACCGGGTGCTGGAGGAGAACAAGCCCCACGTTGAAGCCTCCCTGGCGGAGATGGAACAACCCCAGGACACAATCTTGAAGAGCTAACCCTACTTCATCAACTCGAGTGTTTTGAGATCTGGGACCTGCTTTTCACCCAAACATGCCCTTAGGGACCCTTTTTTAAAAATTTAGTTCACCATGTTTTTATACAGCAGGCCACAGCCTGGCCGTGGGTCCTGCCCAGCCGCTGAAAACTGCCTGGTAGGGTGGCTCAGCCTCCTGAGCTCCCCTGGCCAGCAGCACCAGCCCCTTACCTTTGCCATGTACTCTGTGACGAGGTAGAGGCCGCCCTTCTCCTCCACAATCACCCCCAGCATCTGAACCAGGTTGCTGTGCCTGAGCTGCCTGCAATGAGATTGGCAGGGAAGAGGAGGTGTCACCCACAGGCCACTGGGTGGTATCAGAGGCAGCGCAGTGTAGTTGTTAAGAGTGCCAGTCTAGGACCTGGAGAGACCAGGGTTCAAATCCCCACCCCTCATCTTTGAAGCCAGCTGCCTCAAGGGAGAGAGACAGTGTGATGCAGTGGTTGGAGAGCCCCTGCTCAGCCATGAAGCTCCCTGGGTGAATTTGGTTGCCAGTACTCTTTGCCTGTCACCCTAGCCTACCTCACACGGGTTTGTTGTGAGGATAAAATGTGGAGGACTAGAAACTATGGGCTACCATCCCGATCTGCTTGGAGGAAATAAGGTAGGGTGTAAATGAGATATATTAATAAACAGATCATCACCCGACATCTCAGGATCACCTGGGCAAGGCTACACCAGGAGGACAGTTTGTGACTGCTGCTCTCAAAGGACTCCCTGCAGCCCCACAGCACCTCTGCTTCTTTCGGGAGGCCTCTGACCCCCCCCCAAAAAAGTGACATATTTTTCAGGACCCACCCTATACCCAAGACTGCAATTTGTTTTTAACGCTGGGTTTTTTAAAGGGCTGCCACCAGCGCTGGGACCTTACGGCGAAATAAAACAAATCCATGGAAATTCTCCCTTAAGCGTCTGCCATCATCAATGTGCCTTTGCTCTCATGCTGGGCTCCCCCACCCCACCCCCCACCCCCCGGCTGGCACTCACGTCATCACCGAGGCCTCGGCCAGGAAGGCCTGCGCGGTGGCGTCGTGTTTGATGCACTTCACGGCCACCTTGTTCCCATGGTAGTCGCCCAGCATCACATCTGGAAAGAAGAAGGGCAATCTGAAGGGGGGCACAGGGGCTAGGAGACGCCCTTGAACCCAGCACCCTGCTTCCAGGGAACAGCAGCCAGGTGCCCTCAGGGAGACTCGCAGCCCAGGCCATGAAGCCACCCCTCTCTTCTACCTGAAGCTGAGGTTTGGGCAGATAAAAGGGCTTCTTCGCGCAGCACAGAGTTAAACAGTGGAACTCCCTCCCACAGGAGGCCACCAACCTAGATGACTTTAATGGCTGTGCTGTGCCCTCCACACTGCTTCTGAATAGCAGTTGCTGGAAGCCACAGGAGGGGAGAGGGCCATTGGCTCTCACATAGCTTATGTCCAGGGAGAGAACACCAGTCCACAGCCCGGTCCCTTTCCCTTAAGGGAGGAACACAGGAAGGGTGCCCTACACAGAGCCAAATCACCTTGGCTCAAGGTGGTTTTACCCTGACTAGAAGCAGCTCTCCGAGGTTTCAGGAAGGGGACGTGCCCACCTGGAGATGCTAGTGTGGATCGAACAGGGGACCATTTTACATCTGAAGTGGGCCCTCGTGAGCTTCCGAGGTTCTTAGCTGAGCCTGGCTCAGGAGAACTTTAAAAACCTAACAGCCGGCTGGATCAGACCCATGGCCCCCTCTAGTCCAGCATCATCTTCTCACAGTTGCCAACCTGATGCCTGTGGGAGACCAGCAAGCGGGATTCGAACACAAGCCCTCTTCTCTCCTGTAGCTTCCAGCAACTGGTATCCAGGAGCATTGCTGCCTCTGACTTAACAGAGTCGGGGGTGGGGGCTGACTTCCCAAGCCGCCAGGAGAAGAAAGATCTCCCTGCGCCACCACTGCCCAACTCACCTCCGAACTCCCCTTTCCCGATGATCTGCAGCAGTTTCAAGTCCTTCATGTTGAGGGACCACCCACCTGGAAGAGGGCAGAGATACAGAAAGGGAGAGGAAGTCAAGTCAGCCATGCATGCGCCAACTCCCACGGAAGCCCAGCCCAACCCAAGGGCCTGCCCGGTCCTGGGGCAATGCTCACCGCGTGAGAACTCGTCCTGAGCAGCCACTGTGCCCTCCATGACCTTTGGCTTGATGAGGCGAGTGCAGAGCCCGTCAGGGTCCGAGGTGTAGTGCTGCCAAGCAGACGGGGTGGGGGTGGGAGAACGTCAGATCAATCCAGAGTCCAGCACCCGGATGCCCCTTCCCCACCCAAAGGAGCAGGCTGGTTTGGGTGCTGCTGCTCGAAGGCACCCTGAACGCCTTCTCACGGGGCGTCCACCAGGCCCTTACTAAGCACCAGCCCTGAGCACCTCTGCAAAGGAGGACTGGCCCCCTTGACATGAGGGGTGGACTCGCCACAGCGAACGGAACTGCTGAAACCCAGGAAAGTGCCACCCAGCTGCGGCCCATTCGTGCAACCTCCTCTCACAACCGCAGAGCTGCCACGTCGGAGTCGAGTGACTCCTGGCCCAGAAAATGACTGCCAGAGCAGCGGAGGCTGGCCCTTGAGGGCCAGCGGGCAGCAGCAGCAGCACCAACCTCTGCTGCCCCCGCTTGCCTTCTCACTTGCAGTCAGCGGTCCCTGCCTCTTGGCTGCCTTCCCCACTTTGCCTCAGTGCTGCTTTTGCAGAACTCATCCAGGAGGGCAGAGGAGGGGGGCAGAACTAGACCTGGCAGCTTGCCATTGTCCGCCCCCCCCTCCGCTGCTTTCCAGCAGCCACCACAGTCCCAAAGGGACAGCTCTGCAAGTTGCATGCGGGAAAATCAGCAAGCAATCTTGTGGCCAGATTTCTTGTGCTGGAAGTCTCTGAAGCAAACGCGGAACTGGATGGGGTTAGAAGAGTTTGGGAGGCATCACAAGGTTTTTTGGGAGAGGAAAAAGAGTGCGGGGGTAGAGAAAGGTAAGGAAGAGAAGCCCAAAGGCAAAAACATGGAAGTTGGGCAAGGTGGGAAGGAGTTTGAAGAAGAAGAGTTTGGATTTGATATCCCGCTTTATCACTACCCGAAGGAGTCTCAAAGCGGCTAACAATCTCCTTTCCCCTCCCCCCCCACAACAGACACCCTGTGAGGTGGGTGGGGCTGAGAGACTTCAGAGAAGTGTGACTAGCCCAAGGTCACCCAGCAGCTGCATGTGGAGAAGTGGAGACACGAACCCGGTTCCCCAGATTACGAGTCTACCGCTCTTAACCACACCACCACGCTGGCTTGGGGTAGAATCTCTGTCTTTGGAACTCCCTCCTTAGAGAAGCCAAACTGGCTCCCTTCTTGCTGTGCTTCTGACAGAATCGCTTTGAGACGGGGCTGCAGCTCAGCAGAGGAGCATTGCTTTGTGTGCAGAGGGAGTCAGGAATTACTCTCCTCCAGCATTTCCATGGAGAATCTCGAGAATGACACCTTCTTGGTCTTTTTATTTATTAACATTTATATACCACTTGATTGTAAAACAAAACAAAACCCTCAAAGAGTTTTGCAAAAAGATAAAATTACAACAATATTTTTAAATATACCAAAGGTTAAAATATGAAAACAGATTAAAATTCACACCAGCATTTCTAAGCATCTGGGTGGTCTCATCTAAACAAGAATCTTTTCAGCAGGAGCCGAAAAGAGTCCAGGAAAGGCACCTGCTTGATCTCAAGTGGCAGGGAGTTCCAGAGTCTGGGTCCTGCAACACAAAACAACTGACTTCGTGCAAAGGCATAGCAGGCATCACACGGCCTTTGAGCTTCTTTTGTTTTTAGAGTGCTGATTCTACTGATATTCTGCTTTATTACGACTTACATTACTGTAGTTTTATTATTGAAAGTTGATGTTACTTGTACTTTACAGTTACCCTAGCTGTGGACCCTGATAATAAAAATAATTAAGTCTATTCTATTTGAGAGAGGCTGAATGGAATATAAAAATATACAGTGGTACCTTGGTTTACGAACTTAATCTGTTCCGGAAGTCCGTTCTTAAACCAAAACCATTCTTAAACCGAGGCGCGCTTTCCCTAAAGAGGCCTTCCGCCACCGGTGCCCTTCCACCATTTGGATTCCATTCTTAGACTGAGGTAAAGTTCTCAAACCAAGATACTATTTCCGGTTTTGCGGAGTTTGTAAACCAAATCGTTCTTAAACCGGACTGTTCTTAAACCGAGGTACCACTGTATAGCCCAGCCAGATGGGTGGGGTAATAATAATAATAATGATAATAAATAAATAAATAAATGAATAAATAAATAATAAATAATATTTAAAGGTCTGTTGCACATCTAGCCTGGCTGCAGTGGCGGCATCACCCCACAAGGGGGCAGCAGGAGGTCGACTGTGGCTCCAGAGAGCTTGACAGTGGTTCACCGCCCTACATTCTGTGGGTTCTGCTGTATTATTACCCCAGAAGAGCAGCTTGTGGGGGTGTCTCCCTCTGTCGTGTGAGAGAGGGAAGAGGCATTTCACATGGGCTCACCTCCTATTTGGAAGGAGGGTCCCTGACTCCTCTGCTTCTTCCCGCCATCCCATTCATCACACAGTCCTCTCTCCACACACACACACACACACACACACACACACACACACACACACACACACACTCCTGGCTGGGCCCCACACCTGCTTTGCAAGTAGGGCACTTTCGGAATTGCTCAGAGCACCTTCCTGCCTCTGCAGGAAACAGGAAACCCTCCACAAGTCTGAGCTTCGCAGGCCGTGACCGCTGAACAGCCCTAAGGGGGAGGGGGCTGCTGATCTTGGCAACGCATCTAGCAGCAGCCCAGCTCCCTAGTGCTGGCAAGAAAGGGTGGCATCTCAGGAGCACAGCACTCTTGATTTCCTTCTGCTTAACAAAATGTACGTGCCACTTCCGAGTCAAGTGTTTGCCTTGAACGCAGGGGGTCCTGCATTTGACTCCCAGCTGCACCTCTAGGTAGAGGCCACAGCAGGGATCCCTGGATAGCTGCTGCTGCCAGTCAGTGTGGACAGCAGCAAGCGAGATGGCTCCACCGTCTGACTAGGCCCAAGGCAGCTTTGGTGCTTCTGAATGGCTTCAGCTCATGCAGAAGGTTCCCGGTTTACCCTTGGCGCAACCAGCTGGGGCTGGAAATGCCCCCCCTGCCCAAACCCTGCAGAGTCATTGCTGCCAGTCAGTGTAGACAATATTGAGCTAGAGGGACCGAGGATCTGGCTCGACATAAGGGCAGTTCCTTACATCCCTATGGCCACCTGCCAAGGATTCCTTAGCTCGCCTTCTTGTATTGCAGAGGGTTGGGCGATGACCCTGGGGGGGGGGTCCTTCCTAACCCTACAACTCTCTGTTTCCAGAAAGGCCTGCCAACCCACCAGCCTGTAAAAGTTTTCCGCCTCTAAGGCAAAACCAGAGATAAACCATATTCTTTGGCGCAACTAGGAAGAAAGTTTTGTCCCCACTGACACACACACACCCTGGGTGTGAGCTAGAGCCTGCCCTCTGTGGGCTTCCGATTCCCAGGGGTCCCAAGTCTAGGAGTGCCCCCCCCCCCTCAGGCCAGCATAAAACACACCACGAATTAACAGGCAAATGAGCAGCTGAAGAGATTTAAAAGGGAGATTTCCTATCCAAATTTAGGGTCAGTTGCCGGGGAAGGGGCACAAACCCAGGAAGCCACCAAGCATCACAGGGAGGCCTTGTGCCACCCCCTGGAGTCTGGAAAAAAGGCATCGGAAGTGGGCTGCTGCCCCACACACTCGCTCTCCTTAAGACAAGTGTGGGGAAGCATCGTTGAGCAGTGGTTTAGAGTGCTGGACTAAGACCTGGGAGACCCGGGTTCAAATCCCCACTTGGCCATGAAGCTCACCGGGTGGGACCTTGCGGGGTCAGCCGCTGCCTCTCAGCCTAACCTACCTCACAGGGTGGTTGTGGGGATTAAATAAGGAGCCCCCCCTAGTGATTCTGAAGCTCTGCCCCCCCCTCGCTGAAGCCTCACCTCCACCAGCTGCATGAGATTCTCAAAGTAGACTTCCTCGTCGATGCTGAGCTTGCTAGAGGAGTAGATGATTCGGTAGTGCTCCACCTTCCCCTCGCAGCTGACGCAGAGCGTGTAGTCCCCGGGGTAGTTGGTGCTCTCGCGCACCAGGAAGAGGCCCGTCTCCGGAGGGTAGAGGAGCCTCTCCGCTTGCTCCCGCGTAATCTTCCCATGGAACCAGCTGGGGGTAGGAAAGGAGGAGGGAGTCGGAAGGGAAAGAGAGACAGAGAGGGGAAAAAGAAAGAGTGACCACGGCAGTCTCCATGAAGCCCACGTAACTAGAGGACCATAGCACTGTAGGTCTGGAAGGGACCCAAAGGGCCACTCAGTCTAACCCGCCCCCCGACAACACGGGAATCATGGCTACCCATTTTTCTAACATTTCCATGGGACAGCCAAGAGATTTAAAGCCAGTTGATTTATCTGTACACCCAGGCCAGGTATATTTGTTTGTTTATATCTACTATTTCTTTATTGCGTTTATATCCCTGCTTCTCCAAGGAGCTCAAGGGGGTGTGCATGGCCCTTCTCCCTGCTCCTTGTGGAATCCCCACAACAACCCTGTGAGGTAGGTTAAGCTGAGAGGCAGCGACTGGCCCAAGCTTGCCCAGGTGAGCGTCATGGCTGAGCGGGGGGGGGGGATTTGAACCCTGGTCTCTCCCATGTCCTAGTCCTGCACTCTAACCGCTGGCTCTCAGGGCTCAAAGTTCCCACCACTGTGCTACCACCATTAGGAAGATGCAATGCCTTCTTGTCTGTAATGCCCACACTGAAGGAACTAGGAATTGATCCCCAAGCTAATACGTTGTCATAACTGTAACTACATCTGTATCTGTATAGTTCTATTTATTGGCCTGTTGATTCTACACATGCGCAGAGAGCCTTCACAGAGAAAGAAGCAGCTGTATGTTTCCGAGCACAGTTCAAAGTGTTGGTGCTGACCTTTAAAGCCCTAAACGGCCTCGGTCATGTATACCCGAAGGAGCGTCTCCACCCCCATCGTTCTGCCCGGACACTGAGGTTCAGCTCCGAGGGTCTGCTGGCGGTTCCCTCGCTACGAGAAGCCAAGTTACAGGGAACCAGGCAGAGGGCTTTCTCGGTAGTGGCACCCACCCTGTGGAACGCCCTCCCATCAGATGTCAAAAAGGAAAACAGCTACCAGATTTTTAGAAGACATCTGAAGGCAGCCCTGTTTAGGGAGGCTTTTAATGTTTAAGAAATTAGTGTACGGTATTTTAATGTTTCTGTTGGAAGCCGCCCAGAGTGGCTAGGGAAACCCAGCCAGATGGACGGGGTATAAATAATCAATTATTATTATAGCTCTGTTGTGTGCCAGCACCCCTTGTCACGGATCAGGTCTTGCGCGTCCTAAGAACATGCAAAGCACCTTCTGGATCATGCCATTAGCTCACCTAGCCCTGCATCCTTTGTTCTCACAGAAGCCACCCAGGAGCCCATCAGGGGAATCCTGCAAGCAGGACCCGAGTGCGAAAGCATTCGCCAAATGTTGTTCCCCATTATCTGGTATTCAGGGATAGACTGTTCCTGGACATGGAGGTTTTGCTATCACAATAGGCCTCCATTAAGAAGAGCCCTGCTGGATCAGGCCAAAGGCCCACCTAGTCCACCATCTTATTCTCACAGCGGTCACACAGATGCTGTTCTGCTAATTTAAATCCTGGAAAACGGCAGCCTTTCCCTTATTGCGGAATATACTGATCTGTGGACGACCTCGAGGGTATCCATGGCCCGCACAACTCAACCTTAAGGGCCGCATCCCCCGCGCCATGGCACTTCTCCTGCAAGCACAGGCCACTAGTCCATCTAGTGCAGTTATCTCCTGCACTGACTGGCAGCGACTCTGCAGATTTTCAGGCAGGATTCTCCCCCAGCCCCACCTGGAGAGGTTGCTGAGGATTGAACCTGGCACCCCTTCCTCCTTGAGCTTTGAGGAGCATGGGCGAAAGAGGCAGAAAAGTGGGGGGGGTGCTTACTGAGGGGAGCTAAGGGCCGGCGCGATGTCACAGACTGAGACAGAGAACTAGACTAAGTATATCTGCATTCAGGTGCCCACTCAAGTCATGCTGCCCTCCGAGTGGACTTTGGGCTTTTGCATGCACTGAATGGGTGCTGGCTGGCACCCCCTTCCCCAAAGGCCCTTGTGTTCATCTAGGCCAGGCCTCTCCAACCAGGCGCCCTCCAGGCACTGCTGGATTCCAGCTCCCATGGTGCCTGTCTACTGGCTACACTGGCGGGAATTGGAGTCCAACAACATCTAGAAGGCCAGATGCCCCAATCAGATGCCCCCTCCCCCCCAAAAAAAATAGCCTGGTGCTCTCAAGATGTTGCTAGATTACAACTCCCATGACGCTGATGGGACTGATGGGAGATGGGAGTCCACAACACCTGGAGGGCACAGGGTTGGGAAAGGCTGATCCAGACACCTGCCCATGCCCCCCCCTCCCAGAGCTGTGCGCAAAGCTCAGCTAAGCAGGCGTCTCCAGTCTGCCCAGACTCACGGCATCAGGCTGAGCTTGGTTCCGGCTTTCACCCCTTCCCGCTTCTGCACGTAGTTGGCCGGGATGATCCCCTCGCGGCCCACTTTGTTCTTCGCTTTGTACCAGTTGGGATCCTGGCAAAGGGAAAGCAATTGTGAGCATAGAATGGTGGAGTTGGAAGGGACCCCCAAGGGTCATCTAGACCAACCCCCTGCAAAGCAGCAATCGCAGCAATCCTAGCGACCTTCCAACACCCCCCAAAGGTGGACTCCCCCCCATCGTCTCCTCAGATGGATGCACACAATGAATACATCCAGTGCTTTTCTCCTAGAAAAAAAGGTGTTGGTATTGTGTATCCTTGAGTACCCCCAGAAAAAAGCATTGAATATATCTATATGCTGTTGTTCATTTTAAAAAAGAAGATGAATTATACATACAGTGGTACGTACCTCTACTTACGAATTTAATGCGTTCCGAACGCACATTTGTAAGTCGAAAAAAATTGTAAGCCGAATCCCATAGGAATGCATTGGGAGAAAAAATTCGTAAGTAGAAGCAACCCTATCTAAAGATTTGTAAGTAGAAAAAAACCTATCTATACCGCATCCAAGATGGCGGACGGAGCTCCATTCGTAAGTAGAGTTATTCGTAAGTAGAGGTACCACTGTAATACAATTAAAACCATATAAAAATCTAAGACCAGAAATCAGTGCGGTTTTTGTGGAACCCCCTTTTGTGCTGCCCTTGTGAAAAATGCACAGTATATAAACATGCAGAATCTCTTTCCTCCATCATGGGCTATAACCGACGATTTACAGGTTCGGCTTCTGCCTCTGACGGGGTTCATCTCCAGCTCTGTGTCCTCTCAAAATTCAAAGCCACCAGGCAGCTTGACACTCTGCCAAGGTTGAGACTCTTCTCACAATTTGCTCAGCCTGCAAATTCTCTCCCTGGGACTATAGTGGCTTACTCTTGAAGAACTTTAAATAACGCTCACATCAATTAAAACATATTGCTTTCCCTGTCCTTTTTTCAGGTCACTAGGGAGGGAAGGAAGATCACAGCCACAGTAGGAAATGCCTGGATCTTGCGGCTAGTACCACATCAGCATCATGTGAAGAGCTCTCTTGGAGCCGAACAAATACCTGCATCTCGCCCAGGATCTGGTTGTGACAGGGTCCAACCAGACATGTAGGAGAAGCCCACAAGCAAGATATGAGGGCAGCAATGCTTTCCACCTGGGATCTCTGGCCACTAGAAGCAATTTATAGTGCCCATGAGCAGGGAGGGGCGATATCAGCTTTTCAACAATGTGATGAATCACCAGCCAAACACCGTGATATAGTGATACACTGCAAGGTTGAAAAGCAGAGGGAGGAAAAAGCTGCACTGGGCCTGCAGCACACCAGGCGCTAGCCGGAGTCCCTTGGCCGCCAGCACCTGGCGTGCTGAGGGAAGAATGAACTCTATTGGCCACGGCGCCTTCTGGCTCGTTCCTCCCTCGGTTTGAGGACCAGAGCACAAAGAGTCAGGAGCAGCAGCAGTTTCACCTGCGATATACTGCCAGGTAAAGGCTCCATCGTGCTCTGGCCCTCAAACCAGTCCTGGGTGAATGTATTGATGCATCGCCCAAGCCTAAGTTTTATTGCTAGTGGGTAGACAAATGCTGCATTCAGTCAAAGACTTTCCATTTGGGCTCTCCTCTGCCCTATTCCTTAGAAGGGGCCGTATCCAGTCCAGAATTCTGTTGCCTTGGTGGCCAAGCAGATGCCCCAAGGGGGAGCCTGCAAGCAGGAACCTAGAGCAGGGGTAGGCAACATAAGGCCCATGGGCCACAAGCAGCGTCGTTTACTGGCCCCCGAACTGCCCCCGAACCAGGCCCACGAACTGCCCCCGAACCAAGCCACCTGCTCAGCAAGTCACCGTGTGCTGTACTAAACCAGTGTGGCACAGCGCAGTGCCGGGACTCACTTCCGTAGCGCTGGAAATCGCGTCTGCGCATGTACCGGAAATCGCATCTGCGCAGATGCCAAAAATCGTGTCTGCGCAGGCGGTGGAAATCGCAGGCACAGGTGCTCATGCGTGAGTGCAATCCAGCCCACGGAGGGATCTCTGTTGGAGTGAACTGGCCCAGGCGAGGTAAACCTTGCCGACTCCTGCCCTAGATAGAGCACAGCAACTCTCCCCACTTGTGATTCCCAGCAACCTATTTTCAGAGGTATACTGCCTCCAATAAAGGAACTAGTCAGCTTTGCTGATGAGCACCCCCACTCCCCCAACTTCTGATTTCTCCCTGGTACCCGAGACGGGTGGGTTACCTTGGTGACAGAGATAATGGTGAGGACATCGCCTTTGCTGAACGGGAGGTCCTGATCCGCCGTGCCATGGAAGTTGTACTTAGCAATACATTCCGTACCAGATGGCCAGACGGCCTGTGGGAGAGAAGAGGGACGGGGCTGACTCAACAGGGTCTTGGCACTTCACAGAACCACAGAATCGTAGAGCTGGTAGGAGGGGGCCCCCAGGGTCATCTAGTCCAACCCCCCGCAACTCAGGAATATCAACGAAAGCACCCCAGAGAACTATTGATCCCTCTTCACAGGGATTTCTGGGAATTGTAGCTCTGAGAAAGAGAAGAGGGGTCTTGGCACCCCCGCCAAACTACAGATCCCGTAATTATTTGAATGCTTTTGACTATTTAAAGTGATATCCTGGTGGTTCAAATGCATGGTGTGAATTTGGCCTTTGTGATTATGCTCAATTGTTTCCAAGAAACAAATCTGATTGACAGACAGACACTGGTCATCTAATTCTCTTTTGGAGGACTGGGGGGGGGGGAATAAGAGACCAGGGAACTAGGAGAAGAGGAGGACTTCAGAGCACAGCTATAACCTGGTAAAAGAAAGCCGAGTCTATTAAAATCAAATGAGTTTTGATTGTCTTTTTCCTGAAACATAGCTGCAAAAGGATTGAAAGGATCATTTTGAATGAAAAACATGCTTTCTTTTCTTTTAAGGGGAAAAAATACCAGGATGGAGATTCAGGGGCCCCCTAGATACTGTCCCATGGACTGCAAGGAAGATCAAACCTATCCATTCTGAAGGAAATCAGCCCTGAGTGCTCACTGAAAGGACAGATCCTGAAGCTGAGGCTCCAATACTTTGGCTACCTCATGAGAAGAGAAGACTCCCTGGAAAAGACCCTGATGTTGGGAAAGATGGAGGGCACTAGGAGAAGGGGATGACGGAGGACGAGATGGTTGGACAGTGTTCTCGAAGCTACGAACATGAGTTTGACCAAACTGCGGGAGGCAGTGGAAGACAGGAGTGCCTGGCGTGCTATGGTCCATGGGGTCACGAAGAGTCGGACACGACTAAACGACTAAACAACAACAACAAGATACTGTCAGACTACAACTCCCTGCACCTCTGACTGCTGGGCTTTGGACCAACTGAATTGTGTCCTTGAACTTTGGCAATGACCCCAATCTCATCCACCCAAAGGAGCATCATACCAGCCTCTGGAAGGCTGCCCACAAAGGAGAGATGTGGCACACCCCTTCCCACCAATCCAGCTAATTAAATGTTGCAGCCTAGATTCACGTTAGGGATGGCAAAGAGGGCAGGGGAGTTACACCTTTCTTTGGGCCCTTGCACCCGCCACGTTCAGGAAGCCACACACCCAGCTCTCAAAAATGATGCCTCTGCAAAAGCTGGAGACTTCTGTAGATTCAGGATGTTGTGCAAAACTCAGAACCTCTCAGCCAGAGAAAGGGGGTTGGGGAGGAAGAGCACAAGGGCTCCCACCTTTGCACAGCACTGAAACCAAGAGGTGCACACACCCTGCCCTGGTTCTCTAGCGGAGCAGGCCAACATCTGGGTGCTTCCCAAAATTGTGCTCATTACAAATGCACCCAACGTTTTGATTCCTTGCTCAGAGGGGTGCTAGCAAAATCTCACAGCATTTGTTCTGCTGAGCGCCTGGGAAGCTCTACTAAGAAATTGTTGTTTGAGATCAAGAAAACCACACAGATTCCACGGGGCTGGAAACCTTTTTTTAAAAAAATTAGCTTCCTGGGTGGGAAGGGGAGATCGCTCGCTGGTGTACTGTGACACCCCAGTAATCGTTTCAGGAATGGATCACAAGCCCACCCGCTTTGTGCTTTGAAATCTTGCCTGTCTCTTGCCCCTGCCCCCCACTATTCACTTGTCCCAATACAGTCCCCATGTAAAAGATGTGGGGGGGGGGGCTCTTAAGCACCAGGAAGCTGCCTTGTTTCGTCAGAGCACTGGTGCAACTAGTCCAGTTCTGTTGACTTTGACCGGCAGCAGCTGCCCAGAGTCTCAAGCAGAGAACTTCTCCCCATCATACCTGCCAAGTTCCGGCCTGAGAAATAAGGGACTGGACCGGAAGTAGCAGACCGGAAGTAGCGCTGCCAACATTTTGGAACTGGGCGGAGCATGCTCAGAAGCGACTTTTGATGCTGCTCTGCCCTGTTCCAAAATGGCCGCCGCACCAGAAGTTGCGCTGCAGCCATTTT
This sequence comes from Zootoca vivipara, assembly GCF_965207765.1. Taxonomy (NCBI): domain Eukaryota; kingdom Metazoa; phylum Chordata; class Lepidosauria; order Squamata; family Lacertidae; genus Zootoca; species Zootoca vivipara. Next base: position 5,613,039 of record NC_142583.1, on the reverse strand, counting down.
GGAACTGGGCAAAGCAGCATCAAAAGTCGCTTCTGAGCATGCTCCGCGCAGTTCCAAACTGGCCGCCACGCCAGAATAAACCGGGAAAAAACAAAAAAAAAAGTTTTTTCGGCTGGGGACAGCCGGAAAAATTGGGGTTTCCCGGGGAATACGGGAGACTTGGCAGCTATGCTCCCCATCCCTTGTGACCTGAGAGATGCTGCTTTGGGGTGGGGCCCCAGACCTCATGCGCCCATCTCCTCCACAGTGTCATTTTTAAACACACAGACAAAGCTACTGCTACTCAGAGCAGACTCGTTGAAATTAATGTAGCTACCTCCAGTTCATTCATGTCAATGGGCCTACTCTGAGTAGGACTAGCATTCGTTGTAACTTGTTTTCTGGGAGACTTCTAACAGCAATAATTGTAATAACATTACAACTTCTCCTAAAATCGACGCGTCTATGATTCTACATGGAGAGCCTTTTCCCGCCTTACCTGCACTCCTGACATTTTCTCGGGGGGTTCTGGGGACTGGATCTCACAAGAAGGACACGTCACTTGGTACCATGAGACCTGGGAAGGAAGAAGAAACCTGAAGTCAAGCTCCACTTCCTGCGACCAGAGAGCATTCATGCGCACAGACATGCACTACCACCCTCTCTCACAAAGGAGAATGAGAGGAGAGAGACCCATGGAAGCTTGGAAACCAGGGCAGCTCTTTCCTCCTGTAGTATCATTCTCTCATTCATATCATCTTTCTCTCTCTCTCTTCACATAATACTAAAAACATTGTGACGTCAAAACAGCAGTGGTTTGAAACAATGCAGAATATCACACATAAAAAAGCAGCGCTCAAAGTTTTCAGGGTTCATTTTGAAGCCAGTAAAGCAAATTCCACAGGTGTGGAGCCACCATCAAAAAGGCCCTGTCTCCTGTGCCCGCCAGTGTGATGGATCTCGACAGCCATTCTTAAAGCCCAGGGCAGGCTAAGGTGGGTTTAAAGTCCTTCAAATAACCTGGTTCCAAAAAGTCTAGGGCTTTAAAAAGTCATTACCAGCACTTGAAATTAGGTATGGCATCTTATTATTTGTGGTTGTGATATAGAAGTCTCCTGACACTCACTCTCTCTCTCTCTCTCTCTCTCTCTCTCTCTCTCTCTCTCTCTCTGTGTGTGTGTGTGTGTGTGTGTGTGTCAGACATCTGGGCTTTAAATCCCTCCTCAAGCAAAATCAAGCCACACCCCTCACAAGAACTAAGAAGAGCCACCTGGATCCGGCCAGCGGCCCATCTAAGTCCAGCATCCTCTTCTCACAGCGGCCGGCCAGGTGCCCCAAAGGGAAGAAGTCTGGATCTGAGCACAAGAGCAACTCTCCCATCTTGCGCTTTCCAGCAACTGGAATTCAGGATCATCATCCTGGCAAGGAGTCACGGACCTCACTCTCCCCATGAATATTTATCAGTCATTGAAAACAACTGATGCTACACGAACAATGAAGCTCCGTAACATGGAAACGAGCAATATCACATCACATCGTATCATTTATGATATGAGGCAGGTTACACCATTGAAAACAATTTTAAAAACTTTAAAAATAAGTATCTCTCGCTGCTATAAAACACATATAAATATAATGCTCTTTTCCCAGCTGAACAGCTGCCATCCCCCCCCCCAAAAGCAGGATGAAGTGACAGGCTGTCTTCCTTTGCAGTGGGAAAGGTTTTACCTGCCCCTTGAACCCCAGGGGACCCAGGTGGTGCTGTGGGTTAAACCACTGAGCCTAGGGCTTGCTGATCAGAAGGTCAGCGGTTCGAATCCCTGCAACGGGGTGAGCTCCCGTTGCTCGGTCCCAGCTCCTGCCCACCTAGCAGTTCGAAAGCACCTCAACATGCAAGTAGATAAATAGGAACCGCTCCGGCGGGAAGGTAAACGACATTTCCGTGCGCTGCTCTGGTTCGCCAGAAGCAGCTTTGTCGTGCTGGCCACATGACCCAGAAGCTGTCTGCGGGCAAACGCCGGCTCCCTCGGCCTATAGAGCGAGATGAGCGCCGCAACCCCAGAGTCGGACACGACTGGACCTGATGGTCAGGGGCCCATTTACATTTATCTTGAACCCCAGGAGAGGCTGATGGGGACAGATCAGTGCAAGCAGCTGCCTCATTTTGGCTCCTTTCTTCAGCCATTCCTCACACCCCACAGAGCAGACTCCCACAGGGTAGACCCAAGACCTGCCATTTACTTAAGAGAGAAAGACAAACCCCCAAATCTTCAGCACCCAGAGAGGTTTGGCAGATGACCGTCTTCAGAAAATGCCGAGGATCCATTAGAACACCACTGATGGTGAGGGGGAAAGCTTGTCATGAATATTGAGCGAGGGGAGAGCACTGTTGGGGGGCATCTCTAAAGAGGTGTGAATTATCAGTCTGCAAAAAGGGGTGAGGACCCACAAACCCATCTTTTGCTCCAAAAGCAAGGAGCTCTGGACCTTCAAAGGTGGCTGAGCTCCAACTCCTCTCAACCTCAGAACAGCACAGCCAGTAGCCAGGGAGGACGGGAAACGGGAATTCACCCGCCCCTGGAGGGCTACAGGGTGCCCACTAGGGTGATGACTTTTTTACAACCTCATTTCCCTGTATCATAATTTGATGAGCTTTCATTAAAGATTAGATAAAATCTTACTTTCAAAGAGATTTGATTAAAAAAAAACAACTCACGCACAAAATTATTTTAAAAAATTTATTTATCAGTTTTTCGACCATTTTTTGAAGTCACTGTAAGCAGATATAAAACTGAACCCAAGCTTTAGAGTCACATATACAGTGGTACCTCAGTTTATGAACACAATTGGTTCCGGAAGTCTGTTCATAAACTGAAGCGTTCATAAACTGAAATGAACTTTCCCATTGAAAGTAATGGAAAGTGGATTAATCCGTTCCAGACGGGTCCGCGGAGTACTCAACCTGAAGCGTACTTAACCCAAAGCATGGGTGTAATTGGTTCTGAAAGTCTGTTCATAAACTGAAGCGTTCATAAACTGAAGCGAACCTTCCCATTGAAAGTAATGGAAAGTGAATTAATTCGTTCCAGATGGGTCCGCGGCGTTCGAAAAACCGAAAATTCGTAAACCGAGGTGTTCGTAAACTGAGGTTCCACTGTATACAACATTATATAGGGTCATCAAACACACAAGGAAGCTTTTTTAAGCTGCAGTAACAGTATAGACGCCGCTAGAGGACAATGTTTTGCTATGTCTCCTGTAGGTTCTTTTCCCAGCATGTCCAGCAGGGTCTGCTGGCTGAGTTTTGAGGTCCCAAAAAGGGGCTTTTACCTCACGCAGGTGTGACATTTGTATGTTGCTAAGAACACTCCCCATTGTGGAATGTGGTGTTGTGTCCAAATTTGATACGAAATATATATAGAATTGTTAATAGAATTTTATGAAGTGGCAAAACGGCATACAAAAAAATTAAAAACGGTTTGTGCATAACCTTTTCTTAATATTTCAATGGAATATACCTCATTTTAGTCATTAATAGGCAAAAGCTCATCCATTTGTGCTACAGGAAATCATTTTTGAGGGGAAAAATGAGAAAGTCATCACCCTAGTGCAGGCATCCCCAAACTTCGGCCCTCCAGATGTTTTGGACTACAATTCCCATCATCCCTGACCACTGGTCCTGTTAGCTAGGGATCACGGGAGTTGAAGGCCAAAACATCTGGAGGGCCGCAGTTTGGGGGTGCCTGCCCTAGTGCCCACCTCTGCTTTGAAGTGCGAGGCTGGGTTTGCACAAATGGTCCACATACCTTGAGAGCCCCCTTTCCTTTTCTTTTTTGCCATGCCCCATCCCCTCCTCCAGGAGGCGGCAAAAGAACCTTCAGAAATGTCCCTGAACTTGAAATCCAGCCTAAGTGTGTGGGGCGCGAGCCTGTGGTCTCCTCCTCAGCTAAAGGAGCTTGGGGAGGGGGGGTGCAATTCTTCTTCTTTTTTAAGCGATGCATTGAAGTGAAAGTGCAGAAAAACCAAAAGTGCCCAGCAGTGTCTTCTAGGAGAAATGTCGCCTTTAAGTGTGAAATAAATTGGATTGCTCTACCATTCTGTATCCTAACCCAAATTCACAGAATCCCTAAATATTCTGAAAGCTGCAGTTGCCCAGCTTTATGTAATATTGTTATCCAAGTTGCTCACAGCACTTGAAATGATACAAGCTGATGGGCTTTTAAAAAATTAATGCATTGTTCCATCATCACATTCACTCTCTGAGCATTTGCCCCCTTCAGTTGTCTAAAGTGGGGGGGGGACCCCCAGAGAGTTGCTGCAGGAGAGCTTCCCCCATCCACTAGTCTTGCTGCCTGGGGCTGGCAGGAGTTGGGTTTAAATGAGGTGCTTTAAAAAAATGCTTTAAAAAAATAAAAAAACCCACAGTAACATAAACCCTTTACTCAACAGCCTTCCTTTCTTCGAAGTTTTAATTTTTTTGCCTCCCACACAAAATTGAATTAATTTCCACCTTCCAGCTGAAATCAGCAAAAGTGTTTCAAGTGAAAGCTTTGGAATACAGTGGTGCCTCGCTTAACGAATGCCCTGCTTAACGAAATTCCCACTTAACGAAAGGATTTTTCGAGCAGAGGTTGCCTCGCTAGACGAATGCGTTTTACAAAAAATTCGTCTAGCGAATCGCTGTTTCCCATAGGAATGCATTGAAATTCAATTAATGTGTTCCTATGGGCAAAAAAAAATTCAAAAAAAAATTCAATGCATTCCTATGGGATTCGCTAGACGAATTTTTCGCTATAAGAAAAGACCCGTGGAACGAATTAATTTCGTCTAGCGAGGCACCACTGTAGCTCTATTCTTTTCTAAAATGTGTGCCATCCTCTTTCCTTTGCAAGGATGTGCTCCATGCTTGTAAAGCACCATGACTGCGGCATGCTATTAAAAACACAGGAAAACATCACTGTCTCACAGCAAAAGGGGGGGGGAGCTATTTATGCCCCAGTCACTCTAAGCTGCTTCCAACATAGTATAAAAGCACAACTGTACATCAAGCATTGAAAACTTCCCGATACCTTGAAGGAGACAGCTCAGATATGAAGTCCATAACATTTCTCAAAGTAAAAATGTGCTCAACATATTAATACGGTAGTAAAATTCAGAACCTGTTGGGCTTCAATTGCTGGTGGGCTTCCATTGCAAAGTATTTCCCCAGTTGCTGAGCACCCTTACAGCACACCTGTGGCAGGAGCTCCTACAAGTCATAGAATCATAGAGTTGGAAGAGACCACAAGGGCCATCCAGTCCAGTGCCCTGCCAAGCAGGAAACACCATCAAAGCATTCCTGACAGGTGGCTGTCAAGCCTCTGCTTAAAGACCTCCGAAGAAGGAGACACCGTCACACTCCTTGGCAGCAAATTCCAAACAGCTCTTACTGTCAGGAAGTTCTTCCTAATGTTTAGGTGGAATCTTCTCTCTTGTAGTTTGAATCCATTGCTCCGTGTCCGCTTCTCTGGAGCAGCAGAAAACAACCCTTCTCCACCCTCTATATGACATCCTTTTTTATATTTGAACATGGCTATCATATCACCCCTTAACTTTCTCTTCTCCAGGCCAAACATACCCAGCTCCCTAAGCCGTTCCTCATAAGGCATCATTTCCCGGCCTTTGACCATTTTGGTTGCCCTCCTCTGGACACGTTCCAGCTTGTCAGTATCCTTCTTGAACTGTGGTGCCCAGAACTGGACACAGTACTCCAGGTGAGGTCTGACCAGAGCAGAATACAGTGGTACTATTACTTCCCTTAGATGCTATACTCCTATTGATGCAGCCCAGAATTGCATTGGCTTTTTTAGCTGCTGCATGTTGACTCATGTCAAGTTTGGGGTCCTTTGCACATTCCTCACAGGTGAGCATGTTCAGGGGCAAACCCTCTGCTTTAAGATGCAATTGCAAATAATGATTACAACTTCCCTCAGCTCTGACTATTGGCCATGCTGGCTGCAGCTGATGGGACCTGGAATCCAAAACAGTCCGAATAAGACGCTCAAGACGCTCACAAGCACGTCCTCATTTTCCTCTGAGCCCAGTATCTTTCTTGCGCTGCGTTTTGCCTAAGCCTGAGGTGCTTATTCAGTTAATCAGTTAGATTTTTAACCAACTAAAACGGTATCCCCTTTCATTTGCCACCCCAAGAAAGATGACAAGCCACCGAATCACAGAACTGTAGAGCTGGAAGGGACAGCAAGAGTCATCTCATCTTGGTTGCTCCCTGCCTTGCAGGCTTTTGGTGGTTTGATAACGTTATGGTGCCCCCTCTGCAATGCTCAACCTTGGCCACCCCCTCTTTTATCCTGCTGAATCTAGAAGTCAGCTTGCCTTTCCCCTCTTGCTCCGCAGCTGCATGTGAAAAATCTCCGCCGCCCCCCTCCGGGCCACACACCTGTTTGTCGCAGCGCCTGCTATATTTAGGATCACGCTGTTCCACTCTCCAAGGGAAGCCCCCCTCAAGACCAGCAGCTGTTATTCATAGCAGCCAGCGCTCCAATGCATCTGCTTTGACAGGTGTGTGGTGGCACACTTGCCCATCAGGGCTGAAGACAGTGCCCAGAGGCTGGCTGGCAAAGATGCCTGCAAGGAAGGAGGAGGAGCAGCCCTCGGTAGGACAAGGCAGACCGCAAGACGCCCAGGGGGAGCTTCACAGCAGCTCAACTACATCAGCAGCTAGGTCTCTGGGGCTACCACTGTGTGGACCACGATGCCTTTCTGTTTGCCACCTGCCAGACTGGGCTTCACAAGTATGCACCAATGCAGGCTGGCAGAGGATTAAGAGGGACCTCATGGACCATCAAGTCACAAGAAGCCTAAACTGTTATTAACCTTATTTTTATGCTGGTTTCTATAGACCTAGCCAGTGGCATGCTAATGCAAAGCAACTGCTGGATTTGGCCAGTGGCCCATCCAGTCCAGTCCAGCATCCTGTTCTCACAGTGACCAACCAGATGCTTCTATGGGAAGCCCGCATGCAGGGCCTGGGAGCAACAGCCCTCTGTCCCTTTGTGATACCCAGCAGCTCATATTCAGGAAGCATTTACTGCCTCTGACAGTGAAGGTAGCGGTCACCGAAAGCCACAAACTCCACTCAACCGTTCCGCCTATTGCTGATGTCCAGGTTGCACATGCTCAGCGGGAAATCCTCACTTAAGATCTATACGTACAAGTGGTAAAGGTAAAGGGGCCCCTGACCATTAGGTCCAGTCGTGACCGACTCTGGGGTTGCGCGCTCATCTCGCATTATTGGCCGAGGGAGCCGGCGTACAGCTTCCAGGTCATGTGGCCAGCATGACAAAGCCGCTTCTGGCAAACCAGAGCAGCACATGGAAATGCTGTTTACCCTCCCGCTTAGAGTGGTACCTATTTATCTACTTGCATTTTGACGTGCTTTCGAACTGCTTGGTTGGCAGGAGCTGGGACCAAGCAACGGGAGCTCACCCCGTCACAGGGATTTGAACCGCCGACCTTCTGATCAGCAAGCCCTAGGATCAGTGGTTTAACCACAGCGCCACCTGGGTCCCTGCAGGTACAAGTGGTACTTGCAACAAAATGTTGTTGTGTGGGGTGCTCCTGTTTGGGATTCAAGCAGACCACGCCCTTTCCCTGAATATCCCCCCTCCTCTACTCTTTCCTGCCCTTCACTACTCAAAAAAACCATCTGGCACCATTCCTTGCTAACTGAGAAAACTCATTGGGCTGCTTTATCTTTTGGGGGGGAGCGGGGAAAATATTCCCTCTTAAATATTCCTCTTCATTTCTGCAAAAAAACCCCAAACCTGCTAATGCCCCCCCCAAAAAATGCACACACTTTGCACGCAATGCAAGGACCTAGGCTTGGAGACTGAACAACATGCTAATAGCACTAGGATTCGGTCCACAAAGGGAACACCCAGACATGATTAACTGGGAAGCCCTTAAAACTCAGCCTTCGCAAGGGAGAGTGAGCAGCAGAGGCAGGCCAGCCGGGCTTGACAGACCCACCAGCTGGGTTACAGGCTCCTCCGAACAAACCCCACTTTGTCTGAACTGCCTTGAGCCATGCGGAAGGATGAGATCACTGGCAAGAGGCGTCCATCAGACAAGGGACCTTCTGACTCCCCTCAGTCTCCTTCTGAGATGGAGAAAGGCGTAGGTAGGTAATGAGGGAAAAAATGGGCTGAGCCAGTGCCCAGGATTTGTGCAGGAGAGAAGCACTTCCTCCAGGGGGCAGTCACAGAATTGTAGAGTTTGGAGGGACCCCAAGCGCCACCCAATCCAACCCCCTGCATTGCAGGTATCTCAACTAAAGCATCCATGACAGAGGAAGTTGAGTCCGCAACTTCAACTGTTCCACTGCCAATCAGCTCTTACTATCAGAAAGTTCTTCCTGATGTTTAGTCATGAGCAGCAGAAAACAAACTTGCTCCATCTTCCCTCTGACAGCCCTTGAGACATTTGAAGATGGTTATTGTACTGATGCTTTTGAATTATGGTGCTGGAGGAGACTCTTGAGAGTCCCATGGACTGCAAAAAGATCAAACCTATCCATTCTGAAGGAAATCAGCCCTGAGCGCTCACTGGAAGGACAGATCGTGAAGCTGAGGCTCCAATACTTTGGCCACCTTATGAGAAGAGAAGACTCCCTGGAAAAGACCCTGATGTTGGGAAAGATTGAGGGCACTAGGAGAAGGGCACGACAGAGGAACCTCAGGCCCAAGGGCAGAATGCAGCTCTCCGAGCCTCTCTGCACAGCACTTGGGGTTTTTCCCAGGTCACCCCCCCAGTCTCCAGACCACAAAGCCCAACGGCCATGTTCTGCGCCCTCCTTGGAAGGTCCTTGATAATGCCTCTTGCTTGGAGGGCAGAGAGACATATGCAGGTGCATGTAGAAACCCCTTGACTTTTACCGCAGTATCATAGGATCAGAGTTGGAAGCAGTGCTTGAAACTCTGCAGGCGTTTTGCCAGGTGCGGGTCCAAATGTGACCACGTAGAGATCTCTGGGTGCCAGGTTGGCAACCGTGCAGCGCTGCAACAAATGATGCACATCTTGTGCTTCTGTGTGTTGCGAGAGTCAGCTAGCTCACTTGGCAGCAATCCGAGGCGCACTTTCTTGAGGGTAAGAAAGTCTTATCTCATGCCCCTTTGGGACGTATCCCCTTGCCCCACGCGGGATGCTTTTTAGGAATAAGGGGAGGGTGTCCTCTGCCCCCCTCCAAACAGCCTCTTCGCCTTCTGCCCACCATGTAAGCCTAAAAACTGTCTGTGTCTTCTGCAGACTCAAAGAAACAAGATGAGAGAGTTCTCAAGGTAGAAACCAGAAGTGTTTATTCACTTACAGCAGCACAGAGCAAACGGCTCCTGTTGGCTTCTTTTTGGTTCAAGGGGCTAAAAATAGCAGGGAAAGAGGAACAGAGATAAGGTAGAATCATGGGGCCAGCAGAACAAAAAGCAAGAGAGAAACCATATATTTAAAGTAGTACAACACCAAACAGGCATGGCTTTCCCCTCCCAAAGAATCCTGGTTCTGGTTTGTTAAGGGTTCTGAGTGCTGTCGGGAGACCGCCTTCTTCCCCTGCACAAAACTACAATTCCCAGAGGGGTTAAACCATAAATAATCCTCTTCACCATTTGTTAACCATACCTGTTTAAATTGTGCATACTTTTGCATCAGAAATTATTTATTACAAGCATAGGTTTTTAAAACAGGTACAGTTAATAAATTATTATTATTATTATTATTATTATTATTATTATTATTATTATTTACTAAATTTGTATAAAGCCCTATACCTACAGGTCTCAGGGCAGTTCATAGTATAAAATCACAATATAAAAACACAGTATACATAATCAAAATAAAAACAACTCAATAACTCACCCCCAACACAATTTAAATGTCAGTCAACCAAAGGCCTGGTTAAAGAGGAACTTTTTTGCCTGGCACCTAAAGGTATATTATGAAGGTGCCAGTGACTGGCCCAAGGTCACCCAGCTTCGTGACTGAGAAGGGATTTGAACTCTGGTCTCTCTCAGGTCCTAATGTGACACTCTAACCACTTCACCACCTGAGAGAGTCTGCTTGCTGCTGCTAAGAAATATAATAATGCTCAATAGGTTTTTAAAAGGGAACTGGGCAAATGCATGGAATGCAGGTCTATCAACGACACTGCTAAATGAGACCTCCATGTTCAGAGGCAGTTTACCTCTGAACAGCAACCGCCAAACAGTGAGGGAGGAATGCCACCTTCATGGCGTCTCATTGACTCCTCTGAGAAAGCGAAAGAGGAGCTTGGGGCCAGGCTTCATTTTACATTCTCACGAATATTCACATTAGGAAGTCACCTGGTTCTGCACTCTGCAGTGAAGAGCAGGTGAGCTGGGCAGGAAAAAGGATGGGGGAGGGCAAGCAGAACTCAGACCCCCAAGGATCTGTGATTTGATTTTAAAAATTAAAAACAAGAGTGAAGTTCTCAGTGGCCTTTGGCAACACGATTGCAGCCAAGCAGGTTCCTAGGCTAGGTGCCCACGTCAACGGCCAAAGTCCAGGCTCTCCGCCTTTGGCTCTGGGGAAAGAGATGGATTCATGCTGGAGCAGAAGATGCAGAGAAAGCTCTCGCTGCAGGATTTCATTACAAGCCCCCAAAGGCTTGCTGGCAACCTTGCACACCCCATTCATTTAAAGCACATCCACACACATTCAAAAATATTCCTGGGATCTACAATACCCAGCACCCTCAACTGTACATATAAGGCACAGAGCACCCAGCTTCCCCCAAAGAATTCTGAGAGCTACAGTTTGCTAGGAATTGCACCTCCGTTGAGGCAAACGAACCCTCCCAGGATCCTTGGGGGGGGGGAGGCTGTGTGTTTTCAGTGTGCTTTAAACACACTGTGCGGCTGTGACCCCAGCAAGAGGGAAGTTCCCCTGCTGCAGAGCATGCTTCCACAACACAATTTTTGAATGTGGTTGCCAGTCTGAACTCCTATACCAGGAAATGCAAAAACGTCCCCATGGTAGCCGCCCGGGAGTGACGGCAGCTCAAAAAGCACCGTTTGTTCGGAATTAATCCCGGGCTTGTCTTCTTCTTTGTCCAGTGGTTGATTTGTTTAAGAAATGCAGCTCAGTTTCACAAATTCAACACCACCTTTAAAAAGAAGTGTGTTTTTTTTACCCTCACCCCCGCCCAAATTCCTGCTTGTCCTCTGGAAGTCCAGGTTCCCTGTCCCTTGCGCAATGTGGCCCCCAGGCTGTGGAACTAAAACTGGTTTCCGAACCCAGGTTTAAGGACACTCTTAACCAGGTAGCTAGTGCTACATGCACCAAACCATGGTTAAAGGGGAATGGGAGACATGGTTGCACCCAGTGTTCGAAATGAGCCAGGCAGCAAGCGCATTTTGCACCTGGCTTTCGATCATTTGCAACCAGCTGAAGATGCCTGGGCGCCAGGATGGAGCCTGACATCTTCACCATCTGGGGATCATAGTATCTTGACTGTTTTCACACACTAATTACCCATATTGTAGAATTCTACCAGTTATATCTTATCTGCACAATCGGAATGAATTTCTGGAACCAAATTGCTTTCCCTGGGCAGCCTGAGCAGGATTAAGTCACCATTAAGAAAGAGTTCAGAATAGCCCAATATATATGTGGTCTGTCCTTGGATCAAGTGACTTTTCTCTAAGTTCTCAAACCTAATTTCTAGACTGTCATCTGAACTGGCCAGTTGTTTAACAGAGAATCAATGAGTAGAATGTGTGCTTTTATTAAAAAATGCATCTCTGGGTTATTTGTGGGGCATAGGAACTCATTCATCCCCCCCCAAAAAAATAGTCCGGCCCACAGCATGGTCAGAGGGACAGTGGACTGAAAAAGGTTGCTGACCCCTGGTTTAGAGCCATTTGACGCCTGGCTTATATTTCTGAGTTTTGAACACTGGCTGCACCGTGGCTGCAGGCCTGAAAGCATCACTTTTTTGCTGGACCACAGAGAAGGCATTCCTTATTCGGAAGGGCTGTAGCATAGCACAGTGGTTAGAACACATGTTTGGCATGCAGAAGGTCCCAGGCTTGATCCCCAGCAACTCTAGATAGGGCACTTTAAGCAATCCTGGCTTCCCCCAAAGAATCATGGGAGCTATAGTTCATTATGGCCCCTATTACCCACAAACAGCTACAAATCCCAGAGTGGTTTAACAATCAGTTCCTCCTCCCAGGGAATTCTGGGAATTGCGGCTCTGGGAGGTGAATAGGAGCCTCCTAACAAACTCTCAGTGCCAATAACAAACTACAGCTCCCATAATTCTTTGGGGAGAAAGTGGTAACTGTTTAGAGTGGTATCATAGCACTTTGAATGCATGGTAATGATGAGGCCAGTATTTAAAATGCTAGGAAACTGCAGCCACTTGATATAGAGAAGACAACACTGAATGGGGTTTGACAATGGCCTGACTCTGCAGTGGGGCAGCTGTTTTGTGGTTCTGCTGGATCTCTCAGCGGCTTTTGATACCATCAACCATGGTATCTTTCTGGGCCCTCTAGGAGGGCTGGGAGTCGGAGACACTGTTATGCAGTGGTTCCACACCTTTTTCCCTGGGTCAAGTCCAGAAAGTAGTGTGGGGTGCTTAGACCCCTGGGCGCTGACTTGTGGGGTGCCTCAGGACTCTGTCCTCTCCCCCTTCCTTTCCACATCCATATGAAGCCACTGGGAGAGATCATCAGGGGGTTTGGGCTGGGTGTGTTCATCAATATGTAGCTCTGCCTCTCATTTAAATCGGAACCAGTGAAGGCAGTGATGGTCCTGTGTGGGTGTCTGGAGGCTGTTGGGGGGGTGGATGGCAGTCAACAGACTGAAGCTGAATCCTGACAAGACAAAAGTACTATTTGGGCAGGCAGGGTGGGGAGACTCTCTAGATCTGAATGGGGTAACTGTACCCTTGAAGGACCAGGTGCGCAGCCTGGGAGTCATTTTGGACTCACAGCTGTCCATGGAGGCGCAGGTCAATTCTGTGTCCAGGGCAGCTGTCTACCAGCTCCATCTGGTACGCAGGCTGAGACCCTACCTGCCCACAGAGTGTCTCACCAGAGTGGTGCATGCTCTGATTATCTCCCGCTTGGGCTACTACAATGCACTCTACGTGGGGCTACCTTTGAAGGTGACCTAGAAACTACAGTACAACTAATCCAGAATGCAGCGCTAGACTGGTAACCTGGAACAGCCACCAGGACGATATAACACCAGTCCTACAGGATCAACATTGGCTCTCAGTATATTTCCTAGCACAATTCAAAGTGTTGGTGCCGACCTTTAAAGTCCTAAAAGGCCTCGGCCAAGTATACCTGAAGGAGCGTCTCCACCCCCATTGTTCAGCCCGGACACTGAGGTCCAGCTCCAAGGACCTTCTGGCAGTTCCCCCACTGTGAGAAGCAAAGATACAAGGGAACCAGGCAAAGGGCCTTCTCAGCAGTGGCGCCCTTCCTGTGGAACACCCTCCCTTCACATGCCAAGGAAATAAATAACTATACAACGTTTAGAAGACATCTGAAGGCAGCCCTGTTTAGGGACGCTTGTAATGCGTGGTGTTCTGGTGTGCTATTGCTGAATTTTTGTATACCTTGTTGACAGATTGGCACCATTATTAATAATAATAATAATTCCAAAAATCCTTGGCAGGAGGCCATCTGAACTCTGTTTAGAAACCTCCAATGAAGGAGAGTTCACCACCACCTGCTATTTCAAGCAGAGGTCAATACCCCAGTAGAGGCGAGGTTAACACCGGGCAGAGATACTTCCTGCAGTCCTGAGGGCCCCACCCTTGATAGCACTGCTAACAAAAACAGAGAACCATACAGACTCATGAAATTATTGGAGTTTGGTTCACACCTCCCCCCCCAAAAAAGCACACTGCAAGTTTGGGAGCAGCGCAAAAAGGGGGGTGAGAATAATCCCCCTGCCTTAGCCAACGGAAACTCTCCGTCTGCTAGGGATTAGGATAAACTCTTCCAAAGAGAATGTGATTATTTCACATCTGGCTCCCAGGGAAGCCTTACATTTTCTGCCTGGGCATCTGGCACAGCCTGGAGAGGGAGGCTGAGAAGATGGGAGCTGTGCAAGGGGGGCACCTGACCAGCAGTGCTGGGAAGAGCCCGGGAATGAAGGCAGGAGACTGTCTGATTACACGCTGGACCAATGGGCCATCCATCTCAGTGTTGTCTACACTGACTGGCAGCAGCTCTCCATGGTTTCAGGCAGGAATCTTTCCCAGCACTGCCAAAATACGCCGCCAGGGATTGAATCTGGGACCTTCTGCATGTAGAACAGATGTTCTGCCACCGAGCTGCAGCCATTCCCCTAAAATTAAGTTTCTAGTCCTTGTGGTTCTAAAAGAGAGAGAGAGATGGATTAAATAGCTAGCTGCCTTATATTGAAGAGACCACTGGGTCAATCAAGCTCAATATTGCCTACACTGACTGGCAGCACTCTCCACATTTCAGCTGAGGGTCTCTCTCAAGCCTTCCTGGAGGAGCCAGGGACTGAATCTGGGACCTTCTGTATGCAAAGCAGATGCTCCACTGCTGAGCTATGGCCCTTTCCTCATGGAGGGGGCCTGGCCCTTAAAAAAAGAAATCTAGGCCACAGAGTGCTTGTTTATAAATTTATATTTCATTCTTCCTCCCAGGGAGCCCAGGGCAGCAAACACAAACGTGACAAAACAATGCAATTAGAAATAAAATAAAAACGTATTTTAAACCAATTTTTAACATCTAAAAAAGATGTAAAACAGTAACAAGTCATAAAGACATGTAGATCAACAGTCTTTTAAAAATATATAAAGATACATAAAGGATAAATACAACTGAAGGTGTTAAATCAGGAATCTAGTGTGGTGCTCTAAATAGCCTCCTTATTATAGCCTACTGTAGAAAAGTGAGGGGGGATTCTTATTATGCTATTTTTATTATTTACAGCCCTGGCCCTAAGGTCCAGGAAGACGTTACACAAATTTAAAATGCAACATGAAAAACTGTTTTAAAGAAACACAAGAAACGCAATAAACAGGGGGGCTCCAATTTACCCCCCTTGTTCTGTTCACGTTTGCTGTGCCCTCCCTCTGACCTATGTCCCACTGGCTCCCCTCCAGCCTAGAAGGGGTTAGGGCCCTTGTGGTGGAAAAGGCCCCCAAACCCTGCCCTAGCCTCTAGGAGTTCGTTTTTTTTCAATTTTCTCTTCCACTTTTCAAACTGCTCTTCCTTCCTTTGCCAGATCTATTTTTAGGCCCTGCAAGACAGTGAAAGATTCTCTGAGAATAGAGAGGGCAGCAGATGGAGCCCCAAAGCCTAGGATCATCACAGCAGAGGTTGGCGTGTCTGAACTGCGCCACCCCGCACCAGGGTTTGTTCCTTACATCCCAGTACACTTTGGGTTAAGTACCCAATCCGTTCTGGGGTGCTGTTCGCACCCTGAAAAATACTTAACCTTAGCGGCGCTTTAGCGTATGCGTGAAACCCCAATAGAGCGCTTCTGCGTACACGTGCATGGCGAAACCCAGAAGAGAAGGTTAAGGGGTGATATGATAGCCATGTTCAAATATATGAAAGGATGTCATATGGAGGAGGGAGAAAGATTGTTTTCTGCTGCTCCAGAGAAGCGGACACGGAGCAATGGATTCAAACTACAAGAAAGAAGATTCCACCTAAACATTAGGAAGAACTTCCTGACAGTAAGAGCTGTTCAGCAGTGGAATTTGCTGCCAAGGAGTGTGGTGGAGTCTCCTTCTTTGGAGATCTTTAAGCAGAAGCTTGACAGCCATCTGTCAGGAATGCTTTGATGGTGTTTCCTGCTTGGCAGGGGGTTAGACTGGATGGCCCTTGTGGTCTCTTCCAACTCTATGATTCTATGATTCACTCTTGTTCCGGAACACAGCCTCCCTCCCCGCAGGACGAAAACCAGGCCCTGTAGCCACAAAATGAACATGTTTCCTCCCTCTCTCCAAGTACTCTAACTCTGGACCATGTCATGAAGTTGGATGTTGGGAGACTCAGGACAGACAAGACCTGCGGCTGGTGAGGGAGGATTTCAACCCTGGGTCCCAAAACACCACCCCAGCCTTTGCAATCCTGGCTCCCCCCACCTCCCCCTGGAGTTGCTACTGAGGATTGGGCCTGGGGCCTTCTACATGCAAGGCAGCTGCTCCCCCACTGAACCATAGCCCAACAGAGCATCTTATCGAAACAGAAGCAGGACTTGTGTGACTCAGGGAGGCCAGCCAGCTTTTGAAAGCATCTTAAATCAGGGGTAGGCAACCTAAGGCCCGGGGGCCGGATGCGGCCCAATCACCTTCTCAATCCGGCCTGCGGATGGTCCAGGAGTCAAATTGTTTTTACATGAGTAGAATGTGTGCTTTTATTTAAAATGCATCTCTGGGTTCTTTGTGGGGCCTGCCTGGTGTTTTTACATGAGTAGAATGTGTGCTTTTATTAAAAAATGCATTTCTGGGTTATTTGTGGGGCATAGGAATTCGTTCATTATTTTTTCCCAAAATATAGTCCGGTCTACCACATGGTCTGAGGGACAGTGGACTGGCCCACGGCTGAAAAAGGTTGCTAACCCCTGTCTTAAATGAACAAAGATTCATAAAGTTAAAGACTGAGGGAGAGAGAAATGGGCATAATCTGTGCCGGCAAGCCCTCTCTGCCTTTGAGGAAGGGCATCTGGCTCAGTTCTTGATCCTTCAACTCCTTTCTGATTCTCCCATACTATGCCAAGTGGCCTAACGTGACAGGGAGAAATCCTGGTTACAGGTAGGTAGCCGTGTTGGTCTGGGTCGAAGTAAAATAAAAAAATTCCTTCAGTAGCACCTTAAAGACCAACTAAGTTTTTATTTTGGTATGAGCTTTTGTGTGCATGCACACTTCTTCAGATACCTTCTTCAGACACTTCTTCAGATACTTAAGGAGAAATCCTGATATGAGTGAGAGGGGTGCCCGGGTGGGGGGAGGTAAATGCAAGAATGACTCATGGTCTTGGGAGCAAGGATGGACATCGGCAGCCGCTATTGGGGAGAGGGATTCCATCCTAATGCTGGCACAACAAGTTGTGCAGTTCAACTTGGTGCTGAGGCCCTTGTGCAACCAACTTGCTTCCCCTGCCCCGTCAAACTTTTTGCAATAAAGGAAATTTACAGAGAGACACTGGAAAGTGTGGGATAACCCTTGTTTTGATGTAACGGAATCTAACTCCCCTGCAAACAATTTGGAAAGAATGTGCAATAAAATGTCCAGAATCTTCCTAACAATGCAGTCACTCAATTTGTTGAATTCTGCATTGCATCCTCTTCACTTTAAGGAGTAAGTCTGGGCACGTTGCTTTCAAAGGAGCATTTGGAGAGCTTCTTCCCATGTGGCACAGCAGACAGTACCTGGAGACCTCAGCCCAAATCCCCACTCAGCGACAAAGCTCATTGGGCAACCTTGCAACAGTACTAACCCTCAAGCCTACCTTCCAGGGTTGCTGAGAGGAGGGGAAACGAGTGCAATTGGGCTCCTTGGAGGAAGGTAATATGTAAGAAGGGAAAAATAATAAATGCTGCCTGTGAAATACAGTGCTTAAGAGCAGGCTCTGCTCCTGGAACAGCAAGACATGAAGGAACTGAGACGAGAGCATGTGCAGAGTGCCTCTCTTTTATCACTGAGCAACAGCTGGCTCCCTAATACTGGAGATTAGAATACCTTCCAGGCAAAAAAGGGCTACCCCCCACAAGCACCTCTTACATACAAATGTACAAATAATGAAGAGTATCCAGCTGAATGAGAAGCTGGCACACAGCCAAGTTCCTTATTCCAGGTCAGGCTCCTTGGTCCATCTAGCCCAGTACAGTCTGCTCTGAATGGCAGCAGCTCTCCAGGGTTTCAGGCACAGACCTTTCTGATCACCTGCTACCAAAGCATTTTAAGTCAGAGGTTGGGAGTCACTGGCCTGCGTGTGGCCCTTTGGGCCTCTTCACCTGGCCCTCAGGACTCTTCCTAAGCCTTACCAGCCCTCCTTCACAATCTCTGCAAGTGTTGTTGCCCGGTAGGAATTTGCCCCCGAACTCTGAGAATGCCTATGACTTGCCTGGATAGAGGAGCATATGTGTGCAAAGCAAGCCTATTGTCCAAAAAGGTAAAGGTTACATAGAATTGTAAAGTTGGAAGGGACCCCAAAGGGCCATCTAGTCCAACCCCCTGAAATGCAGGAATCACAACTAAAGCATCCGAACTCTGACATCCAACCAATGTCTTGTCACGACTCTCACCTCTGCCCCTGGTTGTGCCCACTGCTACCAGCAGATAGCCCCTGGGTGGCTGCCCATCAATGAATGTGGCCCTTGCGCTGTGGGGAGGAGGTACCCCACCCCTGTCTGAACGGGAGATGCCAGCAGCGATCAAAGCAGGAACCCTTTGCATGCCAAGCAGGTGTTCTCTACCCACTACCATCCCTTCGACACAGCCCTGGCCCTGCCCAACCCCAACCCCTTCCTCCTCCTCCGCTCTCTTCCAATTACCTGTCAAGATGGACATGACCAGCTGGAGGGCCAGCTGGGAAGGAAAAGTCTCACCTGCCACCACTCCCCATTGCCCTCCAGGCTGCACCTGCCCTTCTGCACAAGCATCAAAGCGCCACGCAGCTGGCCAGCCGGCCTCCTCTCCCACTTTCTGCCGATTCAGAGCCTGCAGCCATCAAAGCAAAGAGCAACAGCGGCCCTGCCAGACCGCTCCCAACGGCGTAAGCATAACGCGCGGGATTCACTGGGTCCATGCAGCGGTGGTGGAGGAGGAGGAGCGCTGCGTCGTGGGGCCCAGCCAGCAGCCTCTCGGGCAACTTGAATTACAGATGAAATTTTAAAGGAAGAAGGAGGTGGGCTGGGAAGGGTGGCGGCGGCAGCAGCAGGGATGGATCTTGCAAAAGAGGGGAGAAAAAGGAAGGTGCACTTACAAGACCAGAACAGAAGCTGAGAAGCATCTTGTGTTATATAACAAGTGGAGCAAGGAACCAAGGATACATGACAACTGTCGGGGTGTACTTGGAAGACGTCCGCTTCACACACACACACACACACACACTCCTCTCTGGGGAGGAGGGGAGGTGGGGGAGGGAGAGCAGGCGGGAAGCAGCAGAGAGCCTGCAGCAGCCACGGCAGAAAAGCTGAAACTGCAGTAACCCGGGATTCTCACGCCCGCCAGTTCTCCGGACACGCCACAGGGATCAGCTGCAAGGCAACTGCTCACGTCCGCCAGGGATGGCTTCAAGAGCCATTCACACCCGCCACAAGCATGCACACACCAGAATGGTAGAGTTGGAAGGGATCTCCAAGGGCCATCCAGTCCAACCCCCTGCAATGCATGAACCGGAGCTAAAGAATCCCTGGCAGAGGGCCACCCAACCTCTGCTTAAAAGCTCTCCAAGGAAGGAGGGAGTCCGCTCCACTGTCAAGCAGCTCTTTTACTGTCGGAAAGTTCTTCCCAATGTTTAGCTGGAATCTCCTTTCTTGTCATTTGAATTGGTTGGTTCGGTTCCTCCCCTCCGGAGCAGCAGAAAACAAGTTGGCTCAAACTTCAGCCCTTCGGACATTGGAAAGTGGTTCCCATATCTCACTCTCTCACACACACACTCTTCCGTGTTGCAAGAGGCCAGTTCACTCAGGCTGGGCTCTCACCCCCAGGCCCAGTGCAAAGAGATGCTCTTCCTCAATAGGGTGGGGAGGGGAGAATAGAACGAGAGCAATTTCACCTGCAAGCCTTTGATTCAACATCCATTGAAACTTGCCAAATTGCTAAGGATTAAGAGTGAATCAAATCTGCAAATTTATTTTTTTTGTGGTGGCGGGGGAGCCAGGATAGGGGAGTTGGCAATGGAAGGAAAAATACAGAGCACCAAAAGGGAAGAGAAACGGCGGCTTTTGCATAAAAAACCAACAACAGCCCAGTGTGCTTTCCTTGATTCCAAAGGAAAAAAAAATATGCATAGCTTGGCAGGAATTATTGTTCTTATTGTATTTCCTCAGTGCCGCAGCAAAAGGGGTCCAAGTTAAAAGGAGAGATTTTATTGTTCTAGACTAGAGGAGTGACTGAAGACCCCTGACAGAGGTTTGAAAAATGAACTCTGGCCATGATTTAAAAAAAGGTGCATAAACTCCTTGGGAGGGTCAAGTGGGGAGAACTGTTAGCCCAGAGGCAGAGTTGCTGCTTGGCATGCAGAAGAACCCGGGTTCAATCCATGGCAGCATCTCCAGGTGGAGCTGGAAGACACCTGTCAGAAACACTGAGGCCCCTGAAGAACTGCTGCCTGACAGTGTGGACAATACATCGTAACACCTTTTAAATGTGCTTGTAAAGGTAAAGGGACCCCTAACCATTAGGTCCAGTCGCGGACGACTCTGGGGTTGCAGCGCTCATCTCGCGTTATTGGCCGAGGGAGTCGGTGTACAGCTTCCAGGTCATGTGGCCAGCATGACTAAGCCGCTTCTGGCGAACCACAGCAGTGCACGGAAACGCAGTTTACCTTCCCGCCAGAGTGTTACCTATTTATCTACTTCCACTTTGATGTGCTTTCGAACTGCTAGGTTGTCAGGAGCTGGGACCGAACAACGGGAGCTCACCCCGTCATGGGGATTTGAACCGCCGACCTTCTGATCGGCAAGCCCTAGGCCAGGGGTCCCCAGACTTACCGTGCGGCGGGCCGGAGGGTAGGGGAGTGCGCGCGCAGCGGGCCGGAGGGCGGGGGAGTGCGCGCCCGTGCGCATGCGCACACGCACACGGGCGGGGGGGAAATCGCCGAAAATCGCTTGTGCGCATGCGTATGGGCCTCCCCCGACCCGGAAGTGCACCAGAAATGACCTCTTCCGGGTCGGGAGAGGCCCATACGCATGCGCACAAAGGATTTTCGGCGATTTTTCAGATCGTCGCTGCGCCGCGCGCCGTGAGAGCGGGCGGCAGCAGCGGGCGGCGGGGGTTGTCGCGGGCCGGATTGGAAGGCTGATTGGGCCGCATCCGGCCCGGGGGCCGTAGTTTGGGGCCCCTGCCCTAGGCTCTGTGGTTTAACCCACAGCGCCACCGCCGTCCCTAAATGTGCTTGTAGGAGGGGTGTTTTTTTGGTTTTGTTTCAATTTGGTTTTGTATTCGTTTTATTATGTATTTTGTGTTTTTATATTGTATTTTGACCTTGTGAACCGCCTTGTGATTAGCGGATGAAGGGTGGTATATAAATTTAATAAATAAATAAAATACAAATTTATATCCCACCTTCCCTACAAGGAGCTCAGATAAAATGCAGCGAACGTGTGACTGCTAGGGGAATCCAGGAGAGTGGGGTGGGGTGGAGGGGTCCAACCCTTCCCAACCCCAAACATACTTTTCATGTGCTAACTTGCTATGCACCCTGTGAGCTCTGTTTCAGAAACTGCAGGCACAGATCAGGACTCTTGGGATATTTTGTTCCAAATTTCCTGGTGTCAGTAGCAACCTTTAAGTCCTTTGCTTGCCTTAATAAGAAAATATCCATGTTTGCATGTGTGGCATTCACACAGAGATCTGCATGTGGTTCTGTTTAAAGCAGGCATCTCCAAACTGCGGCCCTCCAGATGTTTTGGCCTACAACTCCCATGATCCTTAGCTAAGAGGACCAGTAGTCAGGGATGATGGGAATTGTAGTCCAAAACATCTGGAGGGCCAAAGTTTGGGGATGCCCGGTTTAAAGCATGGGTAGGGCAAACTAAAGCCCACGGGCCGGATCAAGCCCAATTGCCTTCTGGATCCGACCGGCGGACAGTCCAGGAATCGCCAGCTCACACGTTCCTTCCCTCTCCCTCCCTCGGTGCTGCCTCCGCCTCCTCCCTCCCTCCTCCTGGCTTCTCCCTGCCCTGCCTAGAGGAGGAAGGGGGCTGGACTTTGTTGCTGCCAGCAGCAGCAGCGCTCGAGCGGCCGTCATTTTTAGCAGCCCCTCTCTGGAGCCCTTTCGCGTGCCCCTCATCGTTCCCCCGCTGTCGCCACCAGCTCCTGCTGCTCGCAAGAGACACAGGTAAACAGTCACCAGGGCTCGTGGTGCTCTTGCATTATCCTCCCCCAAAAAATAATAGTCCGGCCCCCCACAAGGTCTGAGGGTTTAGAGTATATCTGGAATGCTGTTAATGTGTACATTTGGCATGTGCTCCTCACAGAGGTGAATCGGGTGCCCACTCATGTGTCTTCCCCAATGCCAAGAAGAGGGCCTTTCCTTCCCATTTCCCCAGGCTGCCTCTCCTTTTAAATGTCAACTCTTACTTCATTCTGTCATGTACTTAATGCTACTTTCACCGATTTGCTATTTTAAGCTTATTTTCACACATTAAGTTTCATCCGCTTTCTGATGAACGTTTTGCCAACATGGGGGCGACGTTCATGTCTTTCCCCTGCCGCCCACAGTCTCTGAACCTTCTCTTTTTTCACTGCCCCCTCGGTATGAGTGGTTACCCTTACTTCCTTTGAGAAAAACCAAGGAACTGAAGGAGGAAGTTGGACACTCTCCTCTCCCACTTCCCTCTTCCAGCTCTAGGCACTTTCCAAGGCTTCAATTAACTCTACTCCAGCACCCAGAGGGCATGGCACCCACTCAGAAACCCAAATGGGCCTGAAGAGGTAGACAATTCCTGTTTATCATAAGCTACTGAGATAAATTCACTGAAGGGCAAAGTCTCAGTAATATAACTTGATGGAAGGGCAAAGTTAAAGTCTGAATAATAAATAACATTTATTTAATGAAATTATTTAACCGATATTTATCGTGCCTTTCTTCCGTATTAGTAACTCAAGGTTTCTTGCAACAAAATCCAATACATTTTTTAATAAAAAAAAATAGAAGCACTTGTCAACATTTTGGGTGTCGTTCATCCCATGCTCTGGAACACTATTCCAGCAGAGATTCAGCATACAGTACATCCTCGCTGTTGGCTTCGGAACTGACAAGCCTTTGCAGCTGTTTTATGCTTTTAGTTTTGATTAGGCAGCCATCTTAATGATAATCTGCATTTTTATTTTTTAAATGGTGTTTCACATTTTTAATTTGCCCTTATATTTTATGGTATGGCAGAACAGAAATATTTATGAACACACACACACGCACAATCAAAACCCAACAGATAATACCAATCAAAGTAACAAACGGAACAAGAAAATGTCAGGAAAAATATAATAAACTGGAATTTTTGTTTTATTTTAATTTAGCAATGTCCTTTTTTAAGTAAACAATTTAAGGCTGTAAAAAAGAGCGTGATAATCAACATTCCTTATGGTACAACTAGACAAATATTTTGTTTTTCAAAAAAGATGGCGCCTGCAACAGGATGTTGCAGTGTGGAGTGTTCCCGTCCAGGGCCAACCATGCCCTTTACCAAGGAACTCCATTCCATCCTCCCATCCAAATTTCCTGTTGTGGTTTTCCCCTTCCTAACCAACAATCAGTATTGCAAGCATGCGCAGTTCTAATTGGGGGAGAGGCTTCCCCTCCTTTAGGGTTTTCCCTAAATATTTTGCATTTCTGTAAACCTTGGGATTCCCCTCACCAAAGTCTGTTGACACCTACCTCTTGAGCATGGATGGCCCAGCTCTGGCCATATAAGCACATGTATTTAAAGGGTGAGTTCACTATTAAATAAGCTAGCAAGATGTTGTTTTTCTCAAGGGCAGATTTGCCAGTCCAGAACACTACAATGCCGATTTTGTGCACCTGGTAGCCTCCAGCCAACAACAAGGTTAAGGGGTGATATGATAGCCATGTTCAAATATATAAAAGGATGTCATATGGAGGAGGGAGAAAGCTTGTTTTCTGCTGCTCCAGAGAAGCGGACACAGAGCAATGGTTTCAAACTTCAAGAAAGAGGATTCCACCTAAACATTAGGAAGAACTTCCTGACAGTAAGAGCTGTTCGGCAGTGGAATTTGCTGCCAAGGAGTGTGGTGGAGTCTCCTTCTTTGGAGGTCTTTAAGCAGAGGCTTGACAGGCACATGTCAAGGATGCTTTGATGGTGTTTCCTGCTTGGCAGGGGGTTGGACTGGATGGCCCTTGTGGTCTCTTCCAACTCTATGATTCTATGATTCTAAGGTTGATGCTTTTGTTTCTGTGGCTGCTTTTACGCAGCCCAGCAACTTGCAAGGGGAGCAGAGTGCACTTGGTCCTCGTATCTCTGAGCCATTTCAAAATTAAATTTTGACCCAGTCTAATTGGCAAGTAATTTAATTGCCTGTAAACAAAATACAGAAAACTCACCCTCTAGTCAAGGAATAGAGTGCTCTGACGCTGAGTAGGAGACAGCGTATTCTTTGACATAAAATTAGTGCTTGGATGCTTATCTCACATGCAGTAAAGGGCCCAGGTTTTACTGCGCCACGAGCGTCTAGACCATAATCTAAAAATCTGCCAACTCTCAATCTCATGGCGCTGCAGGCTTCCTAGCACCAGCAGCACTCAAACGAGCATTAATCTCGTTCTGTCCTCCCTACTACTTAGTCAAATGTTCCAACGGAACGTAGAATTCTAGAGTTGAAGGGACTCCATCTAGTCCAAACCCCCTGCAATGCAGGAATCACAACTAAAGAATCCTTGGCAGATGGCCATCTAACCTCTGCTTAAACCCTCCAAGGAAGGAGAGTCCACAACCTTCCGGAGGAGTCCGTTCCACTGTTGAATGGTTCTTACCCTCAGAAAGTTCTTCCTGGAGTTTAGTCAGAAGAACTTCCCTTCTTGGAATGTGAACCCTCCGGAGCAGGAGAAAGCAAACTTGCTCCCTCTTCCATGTGACAGCCCTTAAGATACTTGAAGATGCCTATCTTATCTCCTCTCAGTCTCCTCTCCTTCAGGCTAAACATACCTAACTCTTTCCACTGTTCCTCACAAGGCTTGGTTTCCAGACCCTTGATCATCCAGCTTGTCAATATTCTCTGTAAATTGTGGTGCCCAGAACTGGACACAGGACTCCAAGTGGGGTATGAACAGGGCAGAATAGGGTAGGACTGTGGTTTCTCTTAATCTGGACACTATACTTTTATTGCCCCTTCATGGATCAATGCCTTGTCGTGGCGAAGGGGCTTGAATAACTCAGAGAAGCTATGAGCTATGCCATGCAGGGCCACCCAAGATGGACAGGTCATAGTGGAGAGTTTTGACTAAACGTGATCCACCTGGAGAAGGAACTGGCAAGCCACTCCAGTAACCCTGCCAAGAAAACTCCATGGACAAAGACAACAGGCATATAAAAGTTATGACGCTGGAAGATGAGCCCCTCAGGTCGGAAGGCGTCCAACATGCTACTGAGGAAGAGCGGAGGACAAGTACAAGTAGATTCAGAGCTGATGAAGCGGCTGGGCCAAAGCCGAAAGGACGCTCAGTTGCGGATATGCCTGGAAGCGAAAGGAAAGTCCGATGCTGTAAAGAAAAATATTGCATAGGAACCTGGAATGTAAGAACCATGAATGGAGGTAAGCTGGATGTGGTCAAAAATGAGATGACAAGAATAAATATCGACATCCTGGGCATCAGTGAACTAAAATGGAAGGGAATGGGCGAATTCAGTTCGGATGACTATCATATCTACTACTGTGGGCAAGAATCCCGTACTAGAAATGGAGTGGCCCTCATAGTCAACAAAAGAGTGGCAAAAGCTGTAATGGGATGCAATCTCAAAAATGACAGAATGATCTCGATACGAATCCAAGGCAGACCTTTTAACATCACAGTAATCCAAGTTTATGCACCAACTACCGGTGCTGAAGAAAGTGAAATTGACCAATTCTATGAAGACCTACAACACCTTCTAGAAATGACACCAAAGAAGGATGTTCTTCTCATTACAGGGGATTGGAATGCTAAAGTAGGGAATCAAGAGATAAAAGGAACAACTGGCAAGTTTGGCCTGGGAGTTCAAAATGAAGCAGGGCAAAGGCTAATAGAGTTCTGTCAAGAGAACAAGCTGGTCATCACAAACACTCTCTTCCAACAACACAAGAGACGACTCTACACATGGATATCACCAAATGGGCAGCATCGAAATCAGATTGATTATATTCTCTGCAGCCAAAGATGGAGAAGCTCTATACAGTCAGCAAAAACAAGACCTGGAGCTGACTGTAACTCAGATCATCAGCTTCTTATAGCAAAATTCCAGCTTAAACTGAAGAAAGTAGGAAAAACCACTGGGCCAGTAAGATACAATCTGAATCAAATCCCTTATGAATACACAGTGGAAGTGAGGAACAGGTTTAAGGATTTAGATTTGGTGGACAGAGTGCCTGAAGAACTATGGATGGAGGCTCGTAACATTATACAGGAGGCAGCAACGAAAACCATCCCAAGGAAAAGGAAATGCAAGAAAGCAAAATGGCTGTCCAACGAGGCCTTACAAATAGCGGAGGAGAGGAGGCAAGCAAAATGCAAGGGAGATAGGGAAAGATACAGGAAACTGAATGCAGATTTCCAAAAAACAGCAAGGAGAGACAAGAGGGTCTTCTTAAATGAGCAATGCAAAGAAATAGAGGAAAACAATAGAATGGGGAAAACCAGAGATCTGTTCAAGAAAATTGGAGATATGAAAGGAACATTTCGTACAAAGATTACCATAATCAAGGACAAAAGTGGTAAGGACCTAACAGAAGCAGAAGACATCAAGAAGAGGTGGCAAGAATACACAGAGGAATTATACCAGAAAGATATGGAGGTCTCGTACACCCCAGGTAGTGTGGTTGCTGACCTTGAGCCAGACATCTTGGAGAGTGAAGTCAAATGGGCCTTAGAAAGCACTGCTAATAACAAGGCCAGTGGAAGTGATGATATTCCAGCTGAACTATTTAAAATTTTAAAAGATGATGCTGTTAAGGTGCTACACCCAATATGCCAGCAAGTTTGGAAAACTCAGCAATGGCCAGAGGATTGGAGAAGATCAGTCTACATCCCAATTCCAAAGAAGGGCAGTGCCAAAGAATGCTCCAACTACCGCACAATTGCGCTCATTTCACACGCTAGCAAGGTTATGCTTAAAATTCTACAAGGCAGGCTTAGGCAGTATGTGGACCGAGAACTCCCAGAAGTGCAAGCTGGATTTCGAAAGGGCAGAGGAACCAGAGACCAAATAGCAAACATGCGCTGGATTATGGAGAAAGCTAGAGAGTTCCAGAAAAACGTCTACTTCTGCTTCATTGACTATGCAAAAGCCTTTGACTGTGTCGACCACAGCAAACTATGGCAAGTTCTTAAAGAAATGGGAGTGCCTGATCACCTCATCTGTCTCCTGAGAAATCTCTATGTGGGACAAGAAGCTACAGTTAGAACTGGATATGGAACAACTGAGTGGTTCAAAATTGGGAAAGGAGTACGACAAGGTTGTATATTGTCTCCCTGCTTATTTAACTTATATGCAGAATTCATCATGCGAAAGGCTGGACTACATGAATCCCAAGCCGGAATTAAGATTGCCGGAAGAAATATCAACAACCTCAGATATGCAGATGACACAACCTTGATGGCAGAAAGCGAGGAGGAATTAAAGAACCTTTTAATGAGGGTGAAAGAGGAGAGCGCAAAATATGGTCTGAAGCTCAACATCAAAAAAACCAAGATCATGGCCACTGGTCCCATCACCTCCTGGCAAATAGAAGGGGAAGAAATGGAGGCAGTGAGAGATTTTACTTTCTTGGGCTCCTTGATCACTGCAGATGGTGACAGCAGTCACGAAATTAAAAGACGCCTGCTTCTTGGGAGAAAAGCAATGACAAACCTAGACAGCATCTTAAAAAGCAGAGACATCACCTTGCCTACAAAGGTCCGTATAGTTAAAGCTATGGTTTTCCCAGTAGTGATGTATGGAAGTGAGAGCTGGACCATAAAGAAGGCTGATCGCCGAAGAATTGATGCTTTTGAATTATGGTGCTGGAGGAGACTCTTGAGAGTCCCATGGACTGCAAGAAGATCAAACCGATCCATTCTTAAGGAAATCAGCCCTGAGTGCTCCCTGGAAGGACAGATCGTGAAGCTGAGACTCCAATACTTTGGCCACCTCATGAGAAGAGAAGAATCCTTGGAAAAGACCCTGATGTTGGGAAAGATTGAGGGCACTAGGAGAAGGGGACGACAGAGGACGAGATGGTTGGACAGTGTTCTCGAAGCTACGAACATGAGTTTGACCAAATTGCGGGAGGCAGTGCAAGACAGGAGTGCCTGGCGTGCTACGGTCCATGGGGTCACGAAGAGTCGGACACGACTAAACGACTAAACAACAACAAACAACAACAATACTTTTATTGATGCAGCTTGGAATTGCATTAACTTTTTTTTGCTGGTGCATCACACTGCTGACTCGTGTCAAGCTTGTGGTCACCTAAGACCCCAAGATCCTTCCTAAACATCAGTGAAAGTTTGGCATGCTCTCCCTTAAAAGCAGGAATTGCCTCATTTTGCATTTCCTTAATGCCTTTCAGTTGTCTTGACTTCATGCTTCAACTTTGCCCATAGGAGAGGGGGAGGTTATCACTGGATACAAGTGCAGAAAACAAAAAATAAGGAAACAGGTAAAGACCAGTATTTTCACAGAAAGTTTTGCAACTATCCCAAGAAGCCAACAAGAATTTCTGCATTCTGTTTGCATGGATCATGGCGTAAGAATTTAGACTGCAACTTGTTTTGTTTTGTTGAAAAAAAGCAGCCATCATCACAACCTGTCCAAGTATTCTTCAATAAACTCCAATCAACATTTGGTGCCGGAAATGAGCATTTGACCTTCTGCAAGAACAGCCTCAGCTGTCCTGTTCTGTGCCTCCGTCATACTCATTGGCTGTAATTTCTCCCTATTTTGCTCTTAACCTGTGAAAAAGAGACCTCAGACCCCACCAATGCGAACACTGGAACATAGGATTGGACTGCATTACCCCAATACGCTCTATGTGCGGCTTCTGCAGTGAGTGCAGAATGCTGTAGCACAATTGACAGGAGCGAGGCCTTGTCAGCATATAACACCTGTACTCAGACATCTCCACTGGTTACTGATTTGCTCTGGGGCAGGTTCAAAGGGCTACTAAAAGCCCTTAGCACCTTGGGACCGGTGTACCAATAAAACCGCCTAACCCCATATGTGCCCACACATAATACCTGTTCCATATTTATAAGAACTTGATATTCTAGTGTGGCAGCACCGACACCAGGAAGCTACATTCCCTGTCCTCCTTTCGGCGCCTGCTAAAAACATTCCTGTTTAGAGAAGCCTACCCAGATGGTTAGAAAATTGATGTGAGTTCTAATTTGCTTTTAATCTATTGTTACTTTAAGTTGTAAGACGTTCTTGTTATTTTTTAATTCATTTTGTTTTGTAAGCTGCTTTGAGGGGTTGTTTTACAATCAAGCGGCATATACATATTTATTTATTATTGATCTAAGGTCAATGGGGTCACGAAGAGTCGGACACGACTCTTCAACTAAACAAACGACTAAACAACAACAACAAATAAATATGAAGGAAGCCTCCTTACGCTTAGTCAGACCACTAGGCCCACCTAGGCCAGTACTGTCTACGCTGAATGGCAGCAGCTCTCTAGGGTTACAGGCAAGCAGTGACAGGGTCAGATCCTGTCCGCTGAATCACGTGGAACCTACTGTGTGAACCGCACTGCAATTCACACCCCGAGGCACCTTCACACACATCATGCAGCGGTTGTGCTTGATGCAATCGATACGTCGGGTACTAGTGGGATTTCCACCACCTTTGGCTCCCTGGAACATGCCCATGAGATACCCCAAAGTGCTTAGAAACTCGGATCTCTCCATTTTCCAATTTACAGATTTAACCACAGCAGGCCCCAGGGGAAACACAGTCAAACATAACCAGCAAATTAAAGTGCAAATAGGCTCTTGTTGCTGGCTTATTTAGAAGCTTCAGAAATTAACTATTGCCCAATGAATATTCAACAAGACAGGCAGGGTTTTTGGGGGGGGGTATGCCTAGTTGCAAGCAATTAAAAGCGTCACTGCTGGGAGATTCTCTGAATGGCTGGCCTAAAAAAAAATGTTTCCATTTTTAGCACCTACGACTTCCTTCCTTCACAGAGGCAGACTCGAGGGCTGAATGAGTCTGCCTGCAAGAGCCGCTCGGTCACAGCACCCCTAGAGCTGTGAGCCAAGAGGAGAGCTGCATGCCTATCAGCTGGCTTGCCCTTGCTGAGCCTGCTAAGAGGGCTGCTTCCCCTTTTCAGCTATTTTAGATACTTCCCACTTTAAAGAGCTGGGCAGGACTTCTGACAGCCATGTGATTTTTTGCTGCTGACAAAATACTGGGAAAGAGAGGCAGTAGGAGGGACAAAGCCTATCTTGAAATGCAGCTTCCCTCTTGGGTCGCAGTCGCACTGAGTGTTTAAAATTACTGTACTCTTGTTCCACTTCAAGAGCCATGGAAAATTGCGGGAACCATAGTCTGTGAAGGGCGCTGGCCTCACACAACTACAATTCCCAGCACCTTCCACAAACTAGTTCTTAGGATTCTCCTTGGCTGTTGGTAATACAGTGCTGTCAATGGAAGGTGAGGATGTGACCTTTGTTTTTTTCCCCTTTGCCTCCTGCAATGTAGGAAGCTGCCTTACAGCCTAAAATGCCATTTGCACATACACACACACACACACACACCCCTGTCACCAGCTCAGTGAGAGGGCAAGTGCTTTTCACGAAGAAGGCCTGAGACTCAGTCCCCAGTCTCTGTAGGAAGCAGTGGGGATTTCCCTGCCTGAATGCCTGGGCAGTAGCTGCCAGTCAGTGTAGAAGATAGACAATACTGAGCTAGATGAACCAGTAGCCTGAGTCAATATAAGGCAGCTTCCGAATTAACTCAGCTCTCTTGCACCAGCAGGCCCATAGATTTGCAGAACTGGAAAGGACCCGAAGAGTTTGAAGATTAATTTGCACGCTACAAATATAACCGGCGGCTGCGTTTGTGTTTATAGACGATCCCTCCAAGCAATGCATCAGGGACCAAGTGTAAAATCAATCTTTGAAGCCGCCTTATGATGGCCTAACACACTCTACTGCCCCAGGAAAAAATAACGTCACAAGTGACAGCACAAGGTGTGGCGATCTGAAGGGATGGAACCACAACTTCAGACAGCAAGCAGCTCCAATTGCCTTCAGTAGCCTAGCTTAAATAGATGAAGGAATGGCACATGCTAAGGCAATACATAATCCCATGATGGCAAAGATGGAAATCAGTAGCAGTATTAACAAATTAAGTAACTCCTCCTTCTCACTCTTATCACTACACTAACCTTCGAAATGCAGGTCTGGTGGAACATCTCTTGCTTTTAACATACCTGCCAACACAATTTCATTCTCTTCGAGCATTAAAGCTCACCCAACTGATGGGAAAATGCATCAACCCTATACTGTAGCCATTATCAATCTTTGCTCCCTCTCCTGGGGTGTTAATGCCAGCAGAATAATCTCTTTCTCTCCCAGTATTAAACCCGAGAGGAGGGGGAAGAGGACCAAGCACATCACGTTGAGCACTTCGGAGGAAAGGTGGGATATAAATGCCATAAACTAAAAATGACAGCGCATGAAACCGCTGGAAAAAGGCAACCGCTACCAATCTCCATTCTTCATGTTAATGTGAGCAGGGGGAAGCAAGACAAAGCAATCGCAGAGGCCCTGCAAAACTGTGTGCTACCTTCCCATCTGGCAAACCACAGTCCAGCTGCTAGGGCTGGATGATAACTGGTTTTCAATATCGTGATACATCACCAGGTAAACATTGTGATATATTGATATATCACAATATCTGAAATAAGGAAGGAACTATGCAGAGGCGAACGGGACAGTGTCCTGGCAACTGCTACCTAAGGGTCTAAAACTGATAAATGATTATATTATCAAGCATCTCGTGGTCACTTTCAGCAGCAGGCAAGCCAAGATGAATCCAAATGAGACTTTTGGTTTTGGGCTTGGCTACCAAACGGCAGTATTCAGAACAATCCAAAGTACGGTGTTGAGTCATAGTGAATACAAATAATCTGAGACTGCCAGACTGCCAGCAGGCCTGCTAGGTGGCAGAAGCGGTGGCAGCAGCCTACAAGGCCTTGTCATGGTGGCCTGCAAGGCCTTGTGGCAGTGACAAAGGCGGCAACAGCCTGCAAGGCCTTGTCACAGCGGTGCCAGTAGCGCCAGGAGATGGTGGCAGAAGCAGAGGTGGCCTGCAAGGCCTCGGGAGGCATGCTGCCACAGCTTCTGCCACCATCTCCCCTTACCACCAGGAGGACTTGCAGCCTGCCACCACTTCTTCCCACCATGGTGAGGCCTTGCAAGTCCCATTGCTTCTGTCACCACGAGGCCTTGCAGCCTGCCACTACTATTGCCACCATCTTCCGTCACCACCAGAAGGGCCTCGCAGGATGCCGCTACTGCAGTCACCTCCTGCCACTGCTGCGAGTCCCTGCAGGTCTCTGCTGTGAGGACTCACAGGCCACTGCCACTTCTGCTTCCAAATCCTGTCGCCACTGCAAGGCCTCACAGGCCAATGCCGTTACTGCTGCCATTTCTTGTCACTGCCACAAGGCCTTGCAGTCCACTGCCGTGAAGCCTCACAGACCACAGCCGCTGCTACTGCCACCTCCTGTCACTGCTGTGAGTCCTTGCAGGCCGCTGCTGCTGTCACCTCCCGTCACCTCAGATAAAATAGCCATGATCAAAATGATCACCCTCCCAAAATTAACCTACTTATTCCAAACCTTTCCAATCTGGATTCCGTCAATCCAACTCTGCAAATGCCAGGAAAAAATAACAGTCATTCATTTTCTCAAACAAAAAGTCAAGAATAAGCCCCAAATATTTGTACCTCCCTCCCTTCAGAAGGGGGTTGGGGAATTCCCAACATTACATCGCTAATCAAGTGTGCCACATAATCCAATGCATTTTGGAAGACGGGACCAAACAATAGGTACACTTGGAGATGATGCACACATTGGAAAACGCTCCCACTACTGCATTCCCATTCCTCCAACACGAGCTGAGAAAACTCCCCTCAACACTGAACAGATTCACACTATCCATGCTTAAGACCTGGAAACATAAAGAAGGTACCGTACTTTGTCACCAGCCCCACTATTGCCCTTGGCTCATCACCCGTTATTCCTCATGCAGCTCAAACCTTTCACATAGAAACATGGCAAACCAAAGGCTTATGCCGTTTAGCAGACATTTACATAAACAACAAACCAATATCAACACAGGAAATACAGGATAAAATAGGGGACATTCAAGTACCCTGACTAACACACCATCAACTACATGCTTTCCTACATGCTTCCAACAGTAAAAGCAGCGGCCACAAGGCCCTTGACCACCTTTGAAAGGTTTCTTTTGTTGGCAGATGGACATGGTAGGGGGGTGGTATCTGCAATATACTGCTTCACAACGCTGCAATCTTACTCAACACAATTAAAAAATAATGGGAACACGACATAGGTTACAAAATAAATTCTACCCAATGGACTACAATATGGTCCAAACCTCCCTTTAAATCCATCTCAGCCAAAAGAAGGGATCTCAGTTTGAAACTTATCTATTGATGGCATCCTACATTGAGGAAATTGGCATTAATACATCCAGGAACCTTACCAAAATGCTGGAAAGGCTGTACTTCTACAGGTAAATATCTCCACATGTGGTGGAAATGTCCCCAAATCCAACCCTTTTGAACAGCAGTCCTCTAATTTGTATAATAATCTTTGAAACAGCTATTAATATTACTCTGATCTGTAATCCATTTTTCCCCTACTTTGATTTTATGATACGTTGGTCTTTCCTTTCTTTCAATTGCCAGGCTAGAAGTCTGCCTGGCCTATTACCAGGCAGCTAAAAACCATACAAAAGCCTGAAAAATCTCGTAAATGACTGGTTTACCTACCATCAACTCTTTGAGAGATACAAAATTGACATTAAAACAGGTTTTGAGAATGAGCAGTCAAAATTTGAAATGGAAGTGATAAACTCCCAGGAGAAAACTCTCTCAAAGGCCTATCAGTTATTGCTAGATTGGTCAGTGATGGAAGAACAAACTAAATCCTCAATGATGCACTGGACACAA
This sequence comes from Zootoca vivipara, assembly GCF_965207765.1. Taxonomy (NCBI): domain Eukaryota; kingdom Metazoa; phylum Chordata; class Lepidosauria; order Squamata; family Lacertidae; genus Zootoca; species Zootoca vivipara. Next base: position 5,578,916 of record NC_142583.1, on the reverse strand, counting down.
GACATAGGCCATAATATAACGATGACAAGGTGGGAGGGCTTATGGAAAATGAGCTGGAACTTCACGGCGTGCAACTCTATTAAAGAGAACTTAATAAAAAATGTTCTACAGATGGCATATTACACCATATAAGCTCTCGAAAATGTATAAGAACGTGAGCAATTTATGCTGGAGATGTGAGGAAGCTGGTATCACATCTAGTGGGAATGTGAGAAAGGGGCAAAATTCTGGAGTGAAATCCATGAAGAGGTAGAACAGATCTTTAAAATCACATTCCGAAAAACACCAAAAGCGTACCTTGTAGGTATAACCACTCCGTATATACCCCCCCCAAAAAATGCAAACAAATTTTCTATACGCTTCTGCTGCTGCAAGGACACTGATAAGCGTCTCACTGGAAAGATGTAATAGCACCTAACAAAAAAGAATGGTTCTGTAAAATCTTCGAATATACGGAACTGGCTTACCTGTCAGAAAAAATAAAAGACAATCCAAGAAATAGTTTCATTGAGGAATGGAACAGCTTTTTGTATTATCTAAAAAAGTGATGCAACACCAACACAACCTTTGCAATAGAATAACTCTCATTGTATAAGGAAAAACGATAGAAATATAAAAATCTAAAAAGATGATATTATGATGAATAGAATCAAAATGTCAGAAGTCTATGTCATGTTTTATATTTTGCTTATCTTCTTATCTGAGTTTAATGGAGAGATAAAATGGGGAAGTTAAAGAACCAACATTATGGTTAAGAAGTAGGAATTATTTGAGATGATATTTATATTGATTTTGTACTGTAATGGTATAGTTGTATGTTTGTATGTATGTTAATATGTTAGTATGTATTTTTGTTGTGATTCATGTGTGTTGGTGGTTGAAATAAAGATTATTTAATTTTTTAAAAAATGAACAGCAGTCCTACAAAAAATATATATACCATATCTAAACAGGTATTGAAACCCACCCTAGAATTGGCCCTATTAGGTATTTTCCAAGACAATAACGCTCACTTGCACCATAAAGAGCTTATGACCCACCTACTCTCAGCGGTCAGAAACGTTATAGTTAGACACTGGAGACTTTTCCGGAGTAAGTATGGACCATTGGTACCAAATTGTATGGGGAATGACCTTATTAGAAAAGTTAACCGACAAACTGAAACTGACACAAGGATACCTTCACCCCAGTATAGCTCCCTTTTATTACACACAGAGCTCAAACTGAAGACAAATCTCACTACGGTTCATCAAAGGCAATTAAAGGCAAATAAACATGCCCTGCCTCCCTAATCTTCTCTCATTGCCAATATAAACCAACAAACATACAGAAAGAAAACCTACTCAATTGACACTGACATGAAATACCAAGTTGACAAAACAACAAGATACGGTAGTTCACCACCCACCCTCTTCCCTCTTCCCCTGCCTTTGAAATCATTGTTTTACATTCGCATTGAATGTAAGGTAACCAAAAGACTTTATAATCAGGTCAAGAGAGAGAGACACTGCACATTCTTGGTAGTTCATGAAAATCTTCAATAAAAATTATTTCGGAAAGAAGGAAAGCAGGGAACAGACACCAGCACAACAGCTCTTTGCTGTGCTTTCACAAGATCCCCAAGGTGAAGCTACCTTCCAAGTCGGTGGCTCATGCCTGAGAAGAACTTTCCAGTGACTGCGCTCAGGCTCTCAAGGGACCAAGGCTGAGTATCGGAGCCTGCACTTTCCACACAGGAGGACTCAGCTTCAATCCCCAGCACCTCCAGAGGGGCACTGTAGAGCAGCATGGGGTCAAGCTGGGAGGGGTAAGGCCCAGGCTTGGTGGCAGCGCCTGCTCTGCATGCCCAAGGCTGCAGGTTTAATTCCCAATGGCACCGCCAGGAAGAGGCAGATAAGACTCTTGTTTTAAACCATAGGTGTAGGCAGGGGGGGCAGTTGCCCCCCCAAGAAGCAAAAGGCTGAGGCGCAGAGGAGGCAGCCACAGGCTCGCGCTCCCCGCGCGCCTCTGGAGCGGGAGCCTGGGGCCGCCTCCTCGGAACAGCTGGGAGGCGCGGAGGAGGCAGCAACAGGCTCACGCTCCCCGCGCGCCTCCGGAGCTTAGCCCCGCCCACATTCCCACTGTGGCCCCTCCCATGCCTTGGCCCCGCCCCTAATTTTGATCCTGGGTACGCCCGTTTTAAACCATAGAAAGGCAACTGCCTGGCAGTGGAGGCATCCCAGGAGCCAAACATCTGGCAGTGCACAAGGCAGCTCTTGGTGGAACTATCTCCCCAAGACCTGCAGCTGCTCTCCTTTCTCTTCTGTCCTCCAGCAGATGGATGGCAAAGATCCTTCAACTTCAAGAAGACTTTGGGCCGCGGGGGGGGGGGGGGATGTCAAACGTCTGCCGATCAGGATATTTATTATGTGCTTGCTGCTATTGATCAATTGCTCCCACATCACCACGCTGCTGCTTTTAACACTATTTTGAGGATATGTTGTGATGATTTAAAACAATTAACTGACTGAGTGATGCTCGAGTGTTCCAATTAGGTGAGGCAACAATTTGGATACAGCAGAAACATTCGTAAGTAGAATAAAAAAATTCCTTCAGTAGCACCTTAAAGACCAACTAAGTTTTTATTTTGGTATGAGCTTTCGTGTGCATGCACACTTCTTCAGATACACTTGAAACAGAAGTCAGTCCCTTATGTATATACAGAGGGTGGGTGGGGGTGGGTGGGAATGGGTGATGGGCTGATGGGAGTGGTAAACCTGTAGATGGCTGTTAACGACTGCAATTGGTCCTGTGGGGGAAAAGCAAGGGCTGAGGCACTAAAGAAAGCTTGATCATGCATAATGAGATAAGAATCCAATGTCTCTGTTCATCCCAGGTGGCTCCATGGTTTTAAGCTTGGTAATGAGTTCCAATTCAGCAACTTCTCTTTCCAGTCTGTTCCTGAAATTTTTCTGTAATAAAACAGCTGCTTTGAGATCTTGTATAGAATGTCCTGGGAGACTGAAGTGTTCTGCTACTGGTTTCTCTGTCTTGTGGTTCCTGATGTCAGATTTATGTCCATTTATCCTTTGGCGTAGGTAGAGTTATTCGTAAGTAGAGGTACTACTGTATTTTATATAAAAAAGCGGAATAAAACCCTTTTAATAAATCAAACTATTAAAATTAGAATGAATTGCTTAGCAGGATTTTTATGTTCATCCTGTTCTCAGAGCTAGGCAATTGCAAAAGTGTGCACTCCCTCTAGCAAGAGACCGCGTGTCACATACCCTTGAAATGTTGGTTCCCAAGAGTGTTTATCAGAGTCGGTTCCAGGAATCACAGGAAGATGGGGTTTTATCCCAACAAGTTTTACTCGGAGTGGACACATACAAATCAATGGACCTAGGTGGGTCATCTTCATTCATTGCAATAGGTCAGCTACGAGATGCCACTGGGGGTTGAACCTGGGACCTTCAGCATCAAGCAGCTGCTCTGCCATTGAGCTACAGCCCTTTTCTTCTCAGAAAAATTACTTCCAGTCTAGAAAGCAGACTAAGAACTTTGATATATTCTCCCGGGACTTAACCACAAGATCCTCTTCCTGCAGAGAGGGAGAGGGAGGAGAGGGGAGGTACTTCTGGACACAGCATGTGGGAAACTGTATTCCTAGACGGCCATGTTCTATGTTCGTGGGTGCAAGCTGCAATTCTGACCTGCTGAAAATTGCCAAGGGAATTAATTTGATCAGCACTGGTCATCTGCTCCGTTTAGGATTTTATAAACAAAATAAAAAAAATTCCTTCCAGCAGCACCTTAAAGACCAACTAAGTTTTTTATTTTGGTATGAGCTTTTGTCTGCATGCACACTTCTTCAGATAATTTAGATTTTATAATTTAATTATTGTACTATACACCACCATGAGACTTTTTTCTTAATGAGCTAGTGGTTTAGAAATACTCTCATAAATAAACTAACAGAACACACACACAGGAAGGAGCAACAGCACATCCTGATAAATGGAACAGCCATGCAAGGCGCCCCCATCTTCTGAGGTCAGGGCCTTTAACTGTCCTCCAGAAGACTCTCCCTGTTCCCACGTTGTTCTCTTTCTGATGCCAGGCAAAGAGCTGCTCATTCACCCAGGCTTTTAGGCCAGGCTTCCACAGCCCGGGGCCCTTCAAATGTTGGACCCCCATAATGAAATGTGGGGGGAAATGCCTAGAGTAACCTTTGCTTTAAAAAAAACCAGAAACCTTTTTATTAGGTATTGTAGGAGTAGAGATTCCAAATGACCAGAAAAATTTGTTTATGTATGCTACGACGGCCACCCGAATACTGTTAGCCCAAAGATGGAAAGAGGAAACCGTCCCGACCAAAGAAGATTGGCAAACCAATTTAATGGACTATGCTGAAATGGCGAAACTAACTGGAAAGCTCAGAAATCAAGATGATAAGAAATTTAAAAAAGAATCGAAAATGTTTATTATGTATTTGCAAAAGTATTGTAAACAGGTAAATACATTGGCAGGATTTTAAGAACACTTTTAATTTTAGAATTAATATAGGAAAGTTGAGATAGAAAAAATAATTTGGAGGAGAAATGACATGCAGTTGAAAAGGGAATTTAAAGAACGGGGGGGGGGGAGTTACGGGATTCAGAGAATCCCATTTTATGGATTTGATGTTGTTGTGTATAATTTTCCGTTTGTTGTTGTTTGTTATTTTTGTTGAAAATTTAGTAAAAATATTATAAAACAAAAACAAATGTTGGACCCCTAACTCCCATCAGCTCCAGACAGCATGACCAGCGCGGCCAGGCGTGATGGAAGCTGGGAGTCCAAAATATCAGGAAGTTGCTTTAGGTCACACTGAAAGTGTATTTGTGCTCCCTTTTTGTTTTGTTTTTAACTTTACTGGTCATGCTTTTTTCTGCTGTTTATCTTGTTAGGAACACAGAATCACAGAACTGTACAGTTGGGAGGAACTGAAAGGGTGATAGTCCAATGCTTGCAATGCAGGAATCTTAGTTAAATGAAGCACTTTGCCTGCCTAGCCCGCTTTGGCCGTTTCCGAGTGGCAAAAACTCTCCTGCGTCTCAGACTGGGCTCTGTCTCTCTTCAACTCTTCCTTTTAAAACCTGGAAGCACTTGTGGAGGCTTGCAGGAGAGATATTTAGCAGGCAAATCAGGCGTGAACAGAATGCTCCTGAACAGATTCTACAGAACCACCCTGCATGCCTTTGCACTCTTTCCAATAAATGCAGCATTTGGTGCTGAAATCTGTGAAGGTGCTACAACGCCACCACTTTACTAAACAGTTTACTTTTGGGTACACCCTTGTTAAATGCCCCAATGCTGCTATAAACCCAGCTTCATTTAGGGCTGCAATGATTTACTGGCTAATCAGCAACACCGATCAGCTCAAAGGCTGCAGACAACTTTTTAAAAGTGTCCTGATTAAACTGCAGATTTAAAAAAAATTGCATGAATTTACAGTAACTGTGGGTGATGGGCACACCATACCAGAATATTCTCATTCTCTCTCTCTCTCTCTCTCTCTCTCTCTCTCTCTCTCTCTCTCACACACACACACACACACACACACACACATACACATTTATGCATGGCAATGCTCTTTCTTTCTTTCTTTCTTTCTTTCTTTCTTTGTTGCTGCGTGGAGTTCTCTAGTTCAAAAGTCCAGCCAGGCAGCCATGCTGTCTTTCAGGATACTCCATTTCAATCTATTCCTCCCCAGTTTTCTGTTATTTGGATTTGATATCCCGCTTTATCACTACCCGAAGGAGTCTCAAAGCAGCTAACATTCTCCTTTCCCTTCCTCCCCCACAACAAACACTGCAGCTGCATGTGGAGGAGCAGAGACGCGAACCCGGTTCCCCAGATTACGAGTCCACCGCTCTTAACCACTACACCACGCTGGCTCTCTATTTCTCCCATCACCAGCTGGTAAGTATTCTGCAGCTGCTGAGCATGCTCGTCTCATAGGGTCATTTTACCCCCAACCTTAGGAGTCTCTCTCTTTCTCTCTCATCAGTACTTTTGCAAACCCTGAAGTTCCCCCAGGCCTGGAGGTAACTTCTCCAAATTGGTGCCAACTGGGCCACATAAGGTCCCATGCTTAGAGAAGAGTTTGCTATTCATATACAGCAGGGATGAGGAACCTGCCATCCTCCAAGTCTTGTGGGACTACAACTTTACGATGGGAACTGTAGCCCAACAACATCTAGATGGCCCCATATCCCTGGTATATATGGGGTGCTTTCATTTTTCAGTAGTGTTGTTTTCATCTTTTGTACATTTATCAATCTTTTAACTGATCAATTGCCTAAGGTTGATTTGGTCATGTGACAGCCCTGATTTAAAGTACCTCCAAAAAGTGGTCCTGAGCACCAGTGAAGCAGGAAAACTACAGCCCTCTGGCCACTTTTGGCCCAAGGGATCTTTTCATTCATTCAGCCCTTGAGAAGCTCGAAAATCCTCCTCCTGGTCCTCTTCTTAGCAGGCAAGTGAGTCCATCTGCGTCCTCCATGGCCTCCCTTGTCTCCCTGTAAGGCAAGCCTGCCAATCTTCACAGGCATGGTGTGGGCACCAGAAGTCTCCTGAGAGATTTGCAGGGGGTAGGGAGAAATGTCATAGGACAGGCATCCCCAAACTGCGGCCCTCCGGATGTTTTGGCCTACAACTCCCATGATCCCTAGCTAACAGGACCAGTGGTCGGGGATGATGGGAATTGTAGTCCAGAACATCTGGAGGGCCGAAGTTTGGTGGTGCCTGTCATAGAATCTTAAGAGTTGTGGAGTTGAAAGGAACCCAAGGGTCATCTAGCCCAACCCCCTGCAATGTAGGGATCACAGCACCCTTGACAGATGGCCACCTAACCCGCTCAGAAACCTCCAACAAAGGCAAGTCCATCACCCTCCAAGGAAGTTCATTCCACTGTTAAACAGCTCTTCAGAAAGTTCTTCCCAAGGTTGAGTCAGAATCTCCTTCCCTGTAATTTGAATCCATTAATTCCCCCTAGAGCAGCAGAAAACAAGTTTGCTCCCTCTTCCATGTGACAGCCCTTCAGATATTTGAAAGTGGCTAACAGATCTCCTCTCAGTCTTCTTTTCTCTAGGCTAAACATCCCCATCTTACCATGGGGCTCATCACAACTCCATCATCTTGACAAGGGAGGCATGAGCAGTGGAGATCATAGAGGGCACCCCTATTGCAGACTCAAGCAGTTATGGATGGGCCATTGGTCCACCTAGCTCAGTCTTGTCTACACAGACTGCCAGTTGCTCCTCAGGAACTCAGAGCAGGTTCTCTCCCAGTCCTACCTGGAGATGCTGTTGGGGATTGAATCTGGGACCCTCTGCATATCACTGTCAAAATGAGATGGAAGAAGGAATAAAATGGGAAATAATTGCCATTGAAATTATGGCTGTTGACGCATTTAAGCCTTGTCACGTAGGCTTCTAAGCCAGGATTCGGCCACCCCCGCCAGCCAGAACAATTAGCCTGCTCCCAGTAGAGAACAGGGTGCAATGGCCTCTATTAATTTGGCGGCTAGCAATCCAAACAGAAGAACAAAGCTTGTCTCTTCCACTAACTCAGCAGGGCACAAACAAAAAAGCTTCCCACCAACAGCACAAAACAAACACCACAAGTGTGAAGCACCAAAGTGCTGTTTTAACAGAAATTGCTCTGTGGTTGCCTAGCTGCAGACAGCCTGGCTTGCATTTGCCACTAGCAACGTGCTTTATCGAGCCTTGATTACATGCAGAGTAATTGCAGCACTCACTCACAGCACAAGCAAATCACACGGACACTGGCTTCATCTCAGGAATAGCATGCAGGCAGCTATCCCTAACAGGAGGTGGGCAAGCACCAATGGACTCTTAGCTACGCAAGGGACTCACATCATCACAAAACAGTCACATGAACATCGTTTAAGGAGCACCACCAGGCCTCAGCTTCCATCAGGAATGGGGAACCTCCAGACGTTGCTGGACTACAACTCCCATCATCCTTGACAGCTGTGCACACAAGCAAGAGCTGATGGGAGTCAGGAATCCAGCAGCACCTGGAAAGTTGCAGGTTTCCCTGGTTTCCAGAGAGAGAGAGAGACATCTCAGGCCACAGCAAAGTGCCCTATGATCTCATTGCTGGACAAGGAAGTACTGCACACAGCTGAAGTAAAGATGGCTAATTGAGGAAATAGAGTAAAGGTAAAGGTAAAGGGACCCCTGACCATTACGTCCAGTCGACTCTGGGGTTGCAGCGCTCATCTCGCGTTATTGGCCGAGGGAGCCAGCGTACACTTTCCGGGTCATGTGGCCAGCATGACAAAGCTGCTTCTGGCGAACCAGAGCAGCACATGGAAACGCCGTTTACCTTCCCGCTGTAGTGGTACCTATTTATCTACTTGCACTTTGACGTGCTTTCGAACTGCTAGGTTGGCAGGAGCTGGGACCGAGCAACAGGAGCTCACCCTGTGGCAGGGATTCGAACCGCCGACCTTCTGATCAGCAAACCCTAGGCCCTGTGGTCTAACCCACAGCGCCACCCGCACACAACCTGATTCAGTTGGGGTGTGCAATGCAAGGACTGATACAGGCCGATGATAGATGATGGATAGATAGATGATAGACAGACAGACATAGATAATCCCTATCCTCATTCAAGTTTAACATCTCAACAGACAGCGCATATACTACTGACTCAGCAGAACACCTCTAAGCAGCTTGACAATCTAAAATGTAAATTAAAATATACCAAAGTATTTTTTTTTAAAGTTGATGCAAAAGTATTGGCCAAAATAAAAATAAAAACAGGAATTTTAATAAATTATGCACAATAAATTACATGGTAATTTCATGGGTATGCATGCTGGCAGTGGAGGAGGGTGAAAGCTTTTCAGCAGGCACCCAAAATAATGTGACGATACCACCTGGCAGAACAAACCTAACACATTTCCTCACACTATCAGAACAGCAACCCATCTGGACCAGCACTCTGCCTTCAACAGTGGACAGATGTCTAGCTGTTTGCCATAATACTGAAATAATTGTTTTAGGATAATGTTGGGGGGGAAATTTAGAAATCATTTGGTTGATTTAGCAGTCATATTTTTCTTTAGACCTTTTAGGATTTTGCTGTTTAGTTGTTTATTTTTATTGTTATGCACATATTTACTTACTATATTTCAAAGTATTTCATTTTTATATATTACTAGCTGACCCGGCCACACGTTGCTGTGGGGGTTTTGGGGGAGGGGGTATTGATGTAATTTTTGTTTTGAACGGTAATAGTTGCATAACCTGTTTTTGATTTTGATGTAATATGCTTTTCCGGATGTATGAACTTTGTCCTTGGATTTGTTGTTTTAATTATTTTTGTTTTCTTATGATTGTTTGCAGTGCCTGACTCAGGGTCCTTGTTTCCCGGGAAAGGGGGAGGATGTGTCCGTTCCCCCCTGGACTATGTATTTTTTCCTCCCACCCCCCATTGTTGTGTCTCATCCCTGTGATTACAGTAGTACCTCGGGTTATGAACAAGATCCGTTCCGGGTCGCAGTTCGTAACCCGAAAAGTTCGTAACCCGAACCGCCATTTTGCGCATGCGCAGAACGTCCGTGCGGCCGAAAATACTTTCGGGTTTGCGCAGTTCGTAACCCGAGGTGTTCGTAACCCGAGGTACAACTGTACTCCCATCCTGTAGCGACCCATGATGTATCCCGTCCCCCCTCCCCCCACCCTGTGGCTCCCCCCTCCCTACGTCAGCCCATGACCTATTCGGGCCCCTCCTCCCCCCACCCACGGCTCCACTCGGGATAGTATTTAAAGTAGAGTAGTGGCCTAGTTTGTAGCCTGTAGAGCTGAGGCCTCGTCTGTAAAGTGGAGCTGATGCCTAGTCTGTAGGCTGTAAAGTAGAGGCGAGGCCTAGTCTGTTGGCCTTGGCTTCGGCTAGTATTTAAATGCAAGCCGAGGCCTCCGCCCTGCATCTCGCATTCCTTGTCCCCGGCCTGACTCTGTGGGCTGTCTGGTAATGGCCGCCTTGGTGGTTTCAGTAGCTCGGTTGATGATGTCATTATTTGGCGCTGCCCTTCAGAGCTTCTGCTGGTGACAGCGTGAGATCTGTCTTTCTATTGGATGCTGCTGGAGTCTTCAGACCTTCTGCTGGTAATGTCTAATCTGGGCACCATTTTTTGTGTTTAATCATTATTTTAGGTGTGAAAGGTGTGGGTTTTGGGGGGGGAGGGATTGCGCCAGATCCCTCCCTGATGGGCAAGGTACGCTTTGCCCTAATTTGATGCAATTTGGTTCAGCAGTTACGGTGAAAAGCTGTTACCTCCACGCACACAGTGCATACATTTATATATACAGTATACATAGAAGAGCTGCTAACACAGCCCAACTAAATGAAAACTGTATTCATATTAGAGGAGACTCTTGAGAGTCCCATGGACTGCAAGAAGATCAAACCTATCCATTCTTAAGGAAATCAGCCCTGAGTGCTCACTGGAAGGACAGATCGTGAAGCTGAGACTCCAATACTTTGGCCACCTCATGAGAAGAGAAGAATCCTTGGAAAAGACCCTGATGTTGGGAAAGATGGAGGGCACAAGAAGGGGACGACAGAGGACAAGATGGTTGGACAGTGTTCTCGAAGCTACCAACTTGAGTCTGACCAAACTGCGGGAGGCGGTGCAAGACAGGAGTGCCTGGCGTGCTATGGTCCATGGGGTCACGAAGAGTCGGACACGACTAAACGACTAAACAACAACATTAGACCACATGGGAAACAGGAAACAGGGTTTTTTTACACACACACAAAAGAACACATCAACAGATCAACAATCTATAGATCAATAGATAGATATGGAAAGGGATGAGGCTCAGTGGTACATCTGCTTTGAATGCCAAAGATCTGAGTTGAACCCTCTGATTCTCCAGTGGGGCCAGGAGAGACCCCTGTCTGAAACATGGGAGAGCCACTGCTAGTCAGTGTACAGTACTGAGCTAGATGGCGTGACTCGGCATACTATATATGAACATATAGAGCTGTCAACCAAAGCCTCAAATGCCTGCTAAAATGAATAGTCTTGGTCATCCTGCAAGGTGCAAGCAACAATTGAGCCAGCCAGTTCTTCTCCTAGGAGGGGACTGTCAAATCTAGGTGTTCTCAAATACTGTTTATTGCATTCAAAGTTGGGCACAAACTGCACAATGAACCTCATTTCTTTTAAATCAGAGCCAGGGAATGTGTCTCCAACTCCCATCCGTCCCAGCCAGCCTGGTCAATGATCAGGGATGGTGGCAATTGGAGTCCAATAACGTCTGGAGGGCCACATTCCCACCCCCATTTTAATTCCAAATTACAAGGGCCAGCATCCAACAAATATCTCGTCAGAGCAAGGATTTCCAGTGCTTGCTGCTGTTGTTATTGGGAGTTGCTTTATTTATTTTTAATGAACGGCACATGTTTTGGAGATATGCGTTATAATATAAAATATCTTACATATAGTATAAAATATTTTAAAAGGTTCCAAATTCTTTTGAGATGTTTTGTGTAACAAGCGACTAACAAATTCAATAAATTAACAATTTGTTCCTTGTAACTAAAAACTTTAAAAAGTTACAAACCAAAAAATACTAGATCACTCAACATGTTTTTCCCTGAATAATTTTCAGGTGACTTCCTCTTAATCTGTTGAGCATCACATTTTTATTCAGATTCAGAGACCTGCAAAAGAAGGCTCCTCAAACACTGTGTGGTGACTAATGTCTTGCAAAAGGTCAAAATGATAATGCCTACATAATTTTGTGGCCTGCCACTGAAAAGTACAGCTAGTACTTCCATAACTCAGAAGTGCACACAGGTGTCTTGAAAAACACTCCTGATCTTATGTGGCCTTGTGTGAATCCACATTGGATTATGGTTACAGGTGTAGGTAGTTCCAGCCGAGAAGCTATTAAGAACATAAGAAGAGTCTGCTGGATCAGGCCAATGGCCCATCTAGTCCAGCATCCTCTTCTCACAGGGGCCAACCAGATGCCCTAATGAGAAACTCAAAAGCAGGATTCAACCACAAGAGCAAACTTTTCTCCTCCTCGGCTTCCAGCAACTGTTCTTCGAAAGCATTGCTGCCACTTGACTGTGGAGGCAGAAAATAAGCTGTTGAGGCTAGTAGCCATTGATAGCCTTCTCCTCTTCCATGAATTTGTTTAATCCTCTTTTAAAGCCATCTAGGTTGGTAGCTATCACTGCCTCCTGCAGGAGTGAGTTCCAGTTTAATTACCGGTATGCACTGCATGAAGAAGTACTTTCTTCTCTATGTCTTTCAACATTCAATTTCACAGGATGTTCAGGAGTTCTAGTGTTGGGATGGTTGGAGAAACTCTTCTCTTTAAATTACTTAATCCGGCTTTTGCCAACCTGGTGCCCTCCAGATGTTGTGGACTACAATGCCCATCAGCCAGCACAGCCATGGAGGGCACCAGGTTGGCACAGGCTGGATTAATCTGAAACAGATATCCAATACCTCAGTCACTCCCTCTCTAATCTATCTCCATTTGAATGAGGCAAGACAAGCCTTTGGCAAACAGACTTGAAAGCGAAAATACATGGCGGAGACTCGCAAGATCTGAGCCACGGAGTGTTCTTGACTTTGCCCTCTCAAAAGTTAGCTGCCTTCTGCTGCAGCCTAAGAGCTACGAGGCCGCGTGCCAACAAAGACAGGCAAATCAGCTGCACTTTCACTTTTCTTGCCATTATGCATTCACCCTCCAAAATCCCCACAATTCTTCCTCCTCACACACACACTCACAACAACCCTGTAAGGTAGGCTAGGCTGAGAAAATGTAATTGGCCCACAATTATTCCAGGAGCTCCCCAAGCACACTGAGATTTCAACAAGCAAGGCTATGACTTGGGAGGTCCAGGTTCAGCTCCCTGAGTATGGATGACCCTGAGTCTAACATACCCAACCAACCTCACAGGGGAGCTGCGAGGCTTAACTGAGAGGGTGAGAGAACAATCCAGGGTTTGTTAGAGGAATTAAGTAAAAATAAAAACCTAACAGTAGAATTCAACTTTGTGCATGAAAACCTTTGTTCCTGCATTGCAGGGGGTTGGACTGTTATCCTTGGGGTCCCTCCCAATTCTACACTTCTAGGATTATTCTGGAACCAAAAAAATATACATGTATCTCTCCATGCAGGTATTTAAAGCGTTGACTAAGGGCTGGTTTTGGATTTTAATCCATTGCTGCATTGTTTAATGGTTGAATTGTTTTTAGCCCCACTTGATTATATGTGTGTTATGGTTTCTTGGACACCACGCTGAGATCCCGTAGGAAGAAGGGGAATATAGAAAAATAGCAAAGAAACAAACTTTTCAGCCCACAATTTGACATGCATTTACCTGGGAGAAAGTTCCACTGAACAGAACGAGCATTATTTCTGAGTAAACATACCGTACTTTTGTGCTCTGAAAATGTCATACACACACCACAGAGTACACTTTAATAAACTAAAACCACAAATGATGAATTGTATGTAGTTAAAGAGGTGAAATAAGCTGAGGAAAGTCTTACACATATTTCAATCCTTCCTAAAATCTCTATTGCTCCCTCCCCCCTCCAAGGTGGCAAGAAACAGGCTTTTCCCATGGGGGGAGGGAGATCAGGATTTATTGAAATTCTACATCCCCATTTTGAACAGGAATAGCAGAGAACAACTTGTAGGCGATAGTCATAAAGGGCTGTGCATTATTTAAAAAGCAATGGAGTAAGTAAATCTTCCTGATGCTCGGGGCATCTGAAAAACAGGAAGAATCTCACCTGGCCTCCTACCTTGAGCAATGCAGAGCTAGCGGGGACCAATCTTTGCCCTTCCTTTAATTTTTATGCACTCTTCTCAATCTCCAGTAAAAAACAACTCCTGCCTGGAAAACATGTAGCATGCAAACATGCATATATATGAAGAAGCCGCTCTCTGCCCACTAATCCTGAGCACCCAGCGCCACTGAGCCCTCACAGGGGCAGCTCTAATCAGATGTTGCCAAACCTTTAAATTAGCTGTGGTTAACAATAAGCTCCTACCCACCTGTCCCTGAGCCTTTTAAACCCTTTATCCCATCAAATGCCTATTGTGGCGGCCGGGGGGGGGGGTGTTTGCTGCATTGTGCCCCCGCCTGCCCCTAGGCCTGCTGCTGTGACAATGGCTGTTGTGAGGGCGGCAGGCAGCACAGATCCCTTCCCTGCTGGCCGGACAAGCCACTCCACACACAATATGACTCACGGATGGTGACAATGTGAGTCTGCAAAGGCCCAGCTGGGGAGGACTGTAGCACCACTGTCCGCGGGGATGGACGGCAGCCATACAAAGGCAACGTGGATCTCCAAGCAGCCAGCCATTCTTCACACCCGTGCAGGCTCCGGCTCTGTGAGGCGCCCAAAAGAACCTCACAAGCGGCATTTCTGCTTCCACACACAACCTCAAAAGAAAACTTCACTGAAAACCCCAGTGAAGTTAAGAGGGAGCTCTGCATAAGCAACACATAGTGGGAAGGGTCTGCCAGATGTGGGCAGAAAAGGGAGGGGTAACCAAGGGGTCAGACCTCTATAAGCGACAGGGAAGAAATGGGTAATCAGCATTCCAGGAAGCATCTATTTATTTAATTATGTTTTGCTGCTGCTTATGGGCCCCCATTGTTTCATGTATCGCCTTGGGCTCCATGAAATGCTCCCTTAAACCATGTCAGTTACCAAGAACCACTGAAGGGAAATTTCGTTAATTCTAGGAAAGAGGGGAGGGCGAAACCATCCAACATCCTAAAGACGGCCTTTCCCCATGGCACTGATTCTCGCCTCCTACACAGCTGAGGTCCCTCCAGGAAGACCAGGCCACTTTCTAAGGTGTGATTTGAAAATATCCCTCCGCCGCTGGTCCTGCATCAGGTCCATCACGAAGCCGGACATCAACATTCAAGGCACACACAGAGAGGACGCAGATCAAAAGACCTCAGAAGCGCAGCCCGGCGGATCTCGCCCACCCACGAGACCCCGACGGGTCTTACACCCAGAGAGAGAGAAGCAGCAAGGGGCCGAAGGGAAGTAGAAGGCCTCGTCCAAGTCGAAGGGAGAGCGACTCTCCCGGAGGCAGCGGCGCGAGACAGGAGCACGCCCCGCCGCCTCCTCGCACTCTGGGGCGGGCTAGGGGAGGCAGATCGGCCGGCCTGCCACTTCCCTTCGGCTTCTTTTCGGAAGCCTTACGTGGGAAAGAGCACTTTGGTGAGTGTGATGCACTCCCCCCCCGCCGCGCAACGGCTCTTCCTAGTCACTTGAGTGGAATATCCTCCGAGTTCCCACCCACCTACAAAGCGCCAGAAAAAAGGCGTGAGGAAGGATGGGCAAGTCTCCCCTTTCCAGGCGGCCTGCGAGGAAGCGGGGGCACGAACCTTTAGTTCCTTCCAACGCACAGCAGGGCGGGAAGGAATCTGCGCTGCTCACCTCTCTCCAGGCTCCGTGTTGCCTCGGCGGCCCGGCTGGTCTCGGCGAGCCGCTGTGGGGTTATTCCATGCAGCGGGAGAGCCCCGGGGGACTCGGGGCCACAGGGCCGGCGGAGAATGCAGCTCCGAGGGCCGGAGGGTCCCAGGAGCGGGGGCGGAGTTCCAGAGATGCAGCAGGAGGAAGGCAGAGGGCGGGAGGGGCGCTCGGGCAACAGCGGCGGGTCCCGGGGGCGGGGAAACAATGTAGCCGCCGCCGCCGCCGCCGCGAACGTTCCGATTTCGAACGCTGCCGGCTCCCTTTGGAACGTTGGCGCCGCCGGAGTTCCAGGCGCGTTGCTGCAGCCTCGGAAGCGGCGCGGTGGCTGCGAGAGAAGGAGCGGCGCCGGAGGCCCCTGGCGAGGAAGGCGCTCGTCCTTCGCGTCCCACGACCGCTTGTTCTCGTTCCGCGCCCGCGCCCCAGCTTCAGCGCCGCCGCCGCCGGGAACCTCGCAGGGCCTGGCTGCGGAGAGAGAGGGAGGAAGCCCGGAGCGATCCTACAGCGCCTGCGCCGCCCCAGCTCCTTCCTTCCCACCATCGCCCGCCCAACCCTCTCGGCAGCAGGTCCCTCCCAGCCGGCGGCGGAGAGAGCGCACCACCTGCTGGCCGCTAGGAGAAGCGGAGGTGCCAGACCGGCGCGCTCGCGCTCTCTCTCCTTGAGCCGCTACGGTGGTGGCTCGGGGAACAAGCTTTGCGGCGGGCTGCGACAAAGTGCGGGGTTGTTACTGGGAATAGAATATTTTGTGCTGCAACCGACTCCGTTGTGCTCAGAGTAGACCCGCTGAAATGAGTGGGCATGCATTGGTCCTGACCATTCATTTCATTGGGTGCGCTCTGAGTGTGGCTGACTCACGAGATACCTCTTGTAAGTGACTTGGAATAAATGGTTGATCAACAAGCCAAGGAGCTTCTATTTATTCAGTTATGTTTTGCTTATTATTATTATTTATTTCCTAAAATCTATACACCACTTGATTGTTAAAAAACAAAACAAAACTCAAAGCAAAATAAAAAAATTCCTTCAGTAGCAGCTTAAAGACCAACTAAGTTTTTATTTTGGTATGACCAACATGGCTACCTACCTGTAAGTAAAACTCAAAGCAGTTTACAAAGAGAACAAAACAATAAAAATATCAGTGAAAAAACCTGTTTAAAACATTCAAATTCCCTGGCACAACAAATCCAGTTCTTCTTTTTTTAAAAGGGGATTTATTGTAGTTGGAAAAGTGACAAGCAACTTCACATTTATGTGTATTTGAGCCACGTGCAATTGTGCCTGAAGTAGCACAAAAAGGGGCAAAAGCAGCCCTAAAAGAGCATTTAAAAAGACATGTGAAAATAATATCTAGCAATCCCAGGAGCCTTAGCACCAAGCTTTGAGGCCTGTGGATACTTGGGAGTTTGAGCAAGGAGGTTTGGCTTGGTGGGGGGGGGGTTGTTTTGGGGTTTTTAATGATTTTTTGATGGTTTCCAGAGGTTTGGAGGGTGTTTGCAGACTTGTCCAGTGGTGTTCCCAATTTACGCAATTTCCCTTAAACTTGCGGTGCCTCAGAATGTAACCCCCAGATAATATGGGAGTTGCCTGAGCTGAGTGGGATGAAAGAAAACTTTATGGGAAGACCCGGAAGCACCTCTCATGCAGATATGAATGCTTGTTGTCATAGAACGCCCCTACAAACCGATCAGAGCAAATGCTCAATGAAAACTGTATGTATTCTGGTCTCCATGGAAGCTTCGAACAAGCATTGTCTTCTCTGGCTTTCCAGTGTCTCTGGTCCCTGTCCTGTCCCCCCGCAATTGCCTGCCACCTAATCCCTTCTTAACCAGACAGGCGTGGGGAGCTGGTATTAGGACCTTCTGAGCTTTTGCCTCTTTCCAATTGGAATTGGTGCTGCCTGTTGGGATACAAGCGCTGACTTCATCCTAGCCCAGGCCTTGCCCAGGGCTCGGAGAGTGGAGTATTGAGGCTGCTTCAGCCAGCTTTAGGCTAAGCCTTATGTAGGGGCTGTAAACTTTGCCTTTTACCGAAAGGCACCATTTCTCTTAGAGGGGCCCACCCCCTTTCAGCAGCTTTTTCCTCTCATAGAGCAGGGGAGACTTTAGATCAGGCATAGGCAAACTTGGCCCTCCATATGTTTTGGGACTACAATTCCCATTGTCCTTGACCACTGCTCCTGTTAGCTAGGGATCATGGGAGTTGTAGTCCCAAAACATCTGGAGGGCCGAATTTGCCTATGCCTGCTCTAGATGGACTGGGGCTCCTGAGACAGAGTCTTCCAAGTCAGAGGTAGGGATGTAAAATGCATTGTTTCCCACCCTGCCCTGTGTTTGACACACACAGCGATGTTTCCGTTCCACAGCAGTTTGTCATCTGCCAAAAAATACGTTGTCGTACTTTGCTGTCCATTGTGGCGAGATTATGTAGCTTACATAACTTGCGTTGTCATTACTTTGTTCCATCCCATTCATTTCAGCGCAAAGGAATCACAGTACAAATGGTGGTGGTTTGCGGTGGGGAACATTATTTCATTATCGTTTACAGACTGAAAGCAACAGCAGCAGCAAACATCAGGCGTTTTCACTGGGTTGACAGGAACTGCCTCAGGGGCGTAGCCAGGATCAAAACTAGGGGGGGGGCAGCCATGGTCGTTCAGGGGCGGGGCCAAGGCATGGGAGGGGCCACAAAGTGGGAATGTGGGCGGGGCTACAGGGCCAACGGGCCCGAGGACATTGTGGCGGCGGCGGCAGCGGCCATCTTGTGCTTCTGGGGCTGGCAGCGTTGGCGGCTACCCTGCTTGGCTGGAGAGGACGGGAGGGTCGGGCAGGCGAGAGGGGGTGGCAGGGCGGGCGAGGGCGAGGCAAGGCACGGCCGCAGCCACGACGGCTCCGAGGCATTGCTGCATATCAGCATAATATTTCAACTATATCGTGGGTTCAAGTCCCACCTTAGGAAAAATTCCTGCATTGCAGGGGGTTGGACTAGATGACCCTTGTGGGTCCCTTCCGACTACAATTCTATGATTCTATTGATATATTACCATAGCATATGCATCATTCTGCTTTCTTGAATTGTCCTACTCCTAGACATAGCAGTCAACTCCTACAGGCCTAGGTGCCTCCCCCCCCCAATTACTGGTAAATACCGTATTTGAAAGAGTCATCCCCCACCCATGTTGATGGGCTTTCTATGTGGGGCTTATCTGCCCCCGCGTATTTTATTAAGGATGGAAGAGGGAGGGAGGGAAGGAAGAAATAGAGAGAGGGATAACTCATATTTGTGGGTGTCTCTGGGTGATGCTGTGATGCTGGAACTCTGCAGCAAGAGGACGGGAGGGTCGGGCAGGCGAGAGGGGGTGGAAGGGCGGGCAAGGGCGAGGCAAGGCACGGCCGCAGTCACGACAGCTCCAAGGCGTTGCTGCATATCAGCATAATATTTCAACCATGTTGTGGGTTCAAGGAAACCCACAAAATGTCATGGGTTCAAGGAAACCTTAGGAAAAAATTCCTGCATTGCAGGGGGTTGGACTAGATGACCCTTGTGGTCCCTTCCGACTACAATTCTATGATTCTATCGATATATTACAGGGGTCCCTAGACTTACCGCGCGGCGGGCCGGTGCCCGCCGCGCCGACCGCGCGGTGGGCCGGAGGGTAGGGGAGTGCGCGCGCAGCGGGCCGGAGGGCGGGGGAGTGCACGCCCGTGCGCATGCGCACACGCACACGGGCGGTAAAAAAATCACCGAAAATCGCTTGTGCGCATGCGTATGGGCCTCCCCCGACCCGGAAGTGCACCAGAAATGACCTCTTCCGGGTCGGGAGAGGCCCGTACGCATGCGCACAAGCGATTTTTGGCGATTTTTTTGGCAATTTTTTAGATTGTCGCTGTGCCGCGCGCCGTGAGAGCGGGCGGCGGCAGCGGGCGGCGGGGGTCGTCGCGGGCCGGATTGGAAGGCCGATTGGGCCGCATCCGGCCCGGGGGCCGTAGTTTGGGGACCCCTGATATATTACCATAGCATATGCATCATTCTGCTTTCTTGAATTGTCCTACTCCTAGGCATAGCAGCCAACTCCTAGAGGCCTAGGTGCCCCCCCCCAATTACTGGTAATTACATGTTGATGGGCTTTCTATGTGGGGCTGATCTGCCCCCCTCCGGCAGTATTTTATTAAGGATGGAAGAGGGAGGGAAGGAAGGAAGAAATAGAGAGAGGGATAACTCATATTTGTGGGTGCCTCTGGTTGACGCTGTGATGCTGGAACTCTGCAGCAAGAGGAAGATACCGGTACGCCTGTACAGGAGCCTTGTAAGCAGCTTTCTCTCTGCTTGATTTACAGCAGGCACGTCCAACAGGTAGATTGTGATCTACCAGTAGATCACTGGGTGTCTGTGGTAGATCACTGGTAGGTCACTGGCACCCCTTAAAAAAGCTCACCCAAAATTTTCCTCCTCCCTAAAAAAAGTTGAACTATGACCTGAAGCCCTAAAAAAAATGGGCCTCCCTCCCTCCTAAAAGAAGCTCAACAAGTTTGACCTAAACCCCAAAAAACAGGGCTTCCCTTCCTTAAAAAAAACTAAACAGCTTTGACCTGAACCCCCCACAAGGGGGTAGATCACTCCCAGTTTTAAACTCTGAGAGTAGATCAGAGTCTCTTGGGAGGTGGCCACCCCTGATTTACAGTATACAGATGCAGGAGGAGGGGCAGACTGGAACACCACTGCTTTTTATAAACATCACTGTGTCTGTCAAAGCTACAGCCCCCCCTTTCTTATTCACTTCCTTTTAGCCTTGCAGAGCCACCTTAGTCAAATTGAATCCTCTGCACCCTCATTAAATCGCCAATAGAACTCTTAACATGATTCCTGAATGCTCATTAACAACTCCCACTGAAGAACAATAGGGTGAAGTGGTCAGCTATCAAATATTGCCTGGGGATATCTGCTCCATTGTCTTAACTGCTTAACTACTGGTAGCCACTTTGCTTTATTTATTTGATGTGTTTTTGTTACAGCTGTGTGCCCCCCCCCCTAGCAAGCGGAGACTTAGCTGCTCTTGCTAAAGCAAAGCCCTTTCCACTTCAGTTTTTGGAGGGGAAAAGTGCTGGTTATGGTCTGTAAAATACATTAATTTTTTGCTTTGGGGGGGGCAGCTGCCCTCTCCTGCCCCCCCTGCCTACGCGCATGACCAGTATTGGTCTTAATTCTTGTAGTGAGATGGCCGGCAAGATCCACCTTTACTTGTATCGATGTATCAGTATACAATGTTCTGATAATAAATAATAGACGGCGATCTATATTTGTCTTCCCCAATTTCTGCCACAATGCGTGTCTCGGAATCGTATCGAAAGCTGATTTTAGATCAATAAAAGCAACATACAGTTTTTGCTTCAAATTATGGATGTATTTACATAGCAGAAAGTTCATCACAAAGCACTGGTCCAATGTGGATTTCCCTCTTTGGAAACCTGCCTGGGCTTCAGATATCACCTTATTTGTATCTGCCCATTCTTCCAGTCTCCCAAGGAGCAGTGTGGCATATAATTTAGAAGCTACATCTAGCAAACTAATAGGTCTATAATTGGCGGGAATTTTCTTATCACCCTTTTTATATATTGGGGCAATTATGCTCAGCTTCCACCCTTCTGGTATGCCACCTGAGCTGTTAATATATGAGAACAGTTTTGCAAAAATGGGTGGCCAGAAATCCAGTCTTATCTTATAAATCTCCGCTGGGATCATGTCTTCTCCTGGGGCTTTATTGGCTAGTTGGCTTATGATTAGCCTCTTAATCTGGTTGGGCGTGACGTCTGGCCATTCTGGCAGTTCTGATAACTGAATGTGGTCAACTTGTGAGGGTGGGTTGGTTCGGGGGGCCATATATTCCTGTAAAATATGTAACCCAATCCTTTCCTTGGACTGATGCTTCTAGCGAGTAGCCCAGCCCATTTGTACCTTGGGCGACCAGATGCCCAAATTTCCGTGAATACTTTTGAAGTGCTGCATCTCCCAATGCTTTCCACTGTTGCTCATACTGTATTTGTTTCTTGCTTGTAAGTAGTAATTTATAATCATAACGTAATTGGGCTACCTCAGCTTGTATAACAAGATTGTGCTTATCATGTTTTAACTTCAATGTTCTGAGTTCCCTATATAAGCTTTTTTTACTATTCTGACACTCCTTATCAAACCAGGTATGTCTTTTAAACTTTTTATTTTTAGACATACTAGTTGTGGTCATCAAGGGGCGCATTCTGTTAATTATGTTCTCATACAGACCAATTACGTTTCCTGTTTCTAAAAACAATTCCCCCTTTGATGAAACAAATTCATGGGAATCCAGGATCTGAATCGTTTTTTCTTGGACCTGTGCATTCCATTTTCACCTCTTATTTCCAAGTATCAGATATTCTGTTTCATCCAATAATTTAGGAAAAACAGGAGAAACGAATGATATCAGAGATAACTCAAGTGGGAAGTGGCCACTTTCAGCTCTGGGAATTATCCTAAAGGTGTCTCGGTTGCTGTAGGGGAAATGCTTGGCCGTGCCTGACCCTACAATGCTGCTGCTGCGCGGGGAATTCCGTTAAAGGAATTCTGGGGCTGGCCATGCTTTCGTCTGTACCCCCTACAAGGGGCTAGGGCCACGGAAGAGCCCCTGGGAGCAGTTGAGGAGAGGAGAGTCTCTGACCCCCGTCTCCATTCTCTCCTCAATTTCTATTCCTCGCCCTGACTTCCACAGGCGGGCGGATGTCAGATAGTCGTAACCAATGCCTAAGCAACCACTCACATTTTGTATTTGAAATAAAGTTGTGGCCAAAATCATGCCAAAACCCTCAAACTTAAATTTCTGTGTGAAGTGTGATTTATTGGGGGGTGTTTTGGAGACCTCTATACGCAAAATCGATTTTAAATCACGGACACCTTGGTTCTGAAAATGGTGTTGCCTGTATTGGTGTGACTGATGGGGTCCCATGGCACAAATTTCATGTGGTCCCAGTGCAAAGGAAAAGAGCTAAGATCTTGTCCCTTACTATAATGTCCAAACAAGTTGTGATAGCCAAGAAGAATGATAGGTTTGTAAGGAGTCTTCAATAATTTTGCCAAGGAAATTATGATTGTTCAGGGCCTAATGCTATTAGCCTCTCTTGTAAATGGAGGTCCTTTATGAAATGCATGCAGGACCATCAAACAAATCTGTACTGAGATACACCAATCACCATTTTTACTCCTGGAACTGCTCTGAATCTGACTTCAGGAAGAACGTGTTTGAACTGCACAGTGTCCTGGAATAGACCCTCTACATTCGGAAAGAAGGGAACTGAGTTCCCTCCCATTTCCCACTTTCCTGCTGTTCCAAATGACCAGTACCCTGGAGTTATGATTTGTCTTGCTGTCAGGATTCTAACTGGACTGTAACTGACCTAAGAATTCTGCAGAGCAGTTGCTGCTGTGGCCGGCTGCTCAGGTGAACGTCAGCCCAGTGGCCAGCAGCTGAGTCTTTTTGAGGCTCAGGAGCACCTAGCAAATACCTGCTCTATTCCTGGCCCGCTAGACTCTAGCTGAGGAACACATTTCACGTAAGTGTAGGGATTAAACATTCCTCACTATGCCATCAGGTGTGTTTCTGCTCTGTGGGAAAGGATAGCTGCCGTAGCAGATAGCAAAACAGCGAAATCATGAGCAGATTCCCATCCACAACAGGTTGCTGTGGTTAGGGCCATTTTCACAGGAACAATGCAACAGTATATTCAATCAGGAGCAGTGTGCTGGAAGAAAGTATGTGTGTCGGCTTCTCTGGATCAGATGTCTATACCTAACCAGGGGGTGGGAGAGAGCAGGGGAACTCTTTCTTTTGCTGCTTCTTTCTGGCCAGGAGGGAGGATGTCCTTCAATGACTAGACATGCTTGTTATTCCCTCCCTCACTGTATGTTGTCTTCTCTTTTGTTTCCAGGATGTCTGCCAAAGTCTCCCTGGGTCCTCTATTCTCCAAACCCCCCCTGTGGGTGAGAGAAGGCTCCCTGGTGGAGAGATTGCTGAGCGTAGTTTCTTGCCTCCAGTTCTGTGGGTTCTTGATGAGTATTTTGGCCTGCATTCTGTGCATTGCAACCACAGCCAGTGTCAACTGGAGAGTGTGGCGTGGAGAGAACGGCTCTGGAAACGTCTGGATTGGAATCTGGAATGTCTGTTTTTGGAGAAACCCTTCTGACGACGGCAACTCTTTTTGGCATTGTGAAGGTCTCACTGAACGATATCCAACCCTCCCAAGGGAAATTTTTATTGCTCAGGACTTAATGGCCTTAGCTTCCACTATGAGTTCAGCCGCCCTAGTATTAATATCATTTGCCTTGTGCAATGTGTTCGAGCCCGGAAAACACGAGGATTTCCTCTTAACTTTTTTTAGGCTTGGAGCATTCCTGAACATACCTGCAGGGATCCTTGTCCTGATTTCTGTGATATGGAACATGTCTTCTGTCTTGCAGAATGGGAAAATTGACTTCCCAGAAACTTTTGAATTGCCTCCAATTTCCAGCGAGCAGCATATTGGACCTTCAATTTATCTTGGCTATATCGCTGCGGGTTTCCAGCTGCTGAGTGCAGCATTGCTTGGGATGGAGAGATTTTGCATCAGGACCACCACAACAGATCCATATCGAATAGACATTGCAGTGGTGATTACCCCAAGAAATTCGGTAAAACGCAAGAGACTAACTACTTGTTCAAAGTGTGGTTCTCTGCTGGATCTGATAATTAAAGAGAAATCCTCCACAGTTGAGATACAGGAAAGCCAGGCAGAAGATCTTGACACTCGAAACGAATCCTGCATCATAGAGATACCAGAAAGCCAGGCAGAAGATCTTGAAACTCGAAACGAATCCTGCATCGTAGAGATACCGGAAAGCCAGGCAGAAGCTTCCTCCTATTCTGGATATCTTTCCTGTGTCTACTCATAGATTTACATTTTTTTATCAGCTCTTTCATTTCCTAAGCCACCACTCACATTTTGTATTTTAAATAAAGTATTTTAAATAAAGTTGTGGCCAAAATTATGCCAAAAACCTCAAACTTTTCTGTGTGAAGTGTGATTTATTGGGGGGTGTTTTGGAGACCTCTAGACTCAAAAGCGATTTTAAATCACGGACACCTTGGTTCTGAAAATGGTGTTTCACTCCTTGCATTTATTTAATATATGGTTGATTCATCACCAGGGGGCTTGCAATTCCTGGGAACTCACTCCTTGCCTTTATTTAATATTTAAAGATGCCTTCTTGCTCCAGCTCTGGGTTTTTATTTAAGCTGTTGCGTTTGACCTTGCTATGCCTGCCATGGGGTCATCTGCTTTTGGGGCAGGGGCCTAGTAGGAATTTTTCCATTTGGCTGATTGGCTGGTGCCACTTGGTTTTCGCCTACTGCGCCTACAATTCGTCACAACTTGTAAGGTTGCAGTTAGGCATTGGTTAATAAATTGGTTGGTGGAGGGGCCAGGATTGGCTGTGCCGGCTCCTCCAATGGTTGCTGTAGGTATCAAGTTTATTGCTTATAGCCAAAGGCTGCTGCAATGTATACAATGTAATTCAGTAAAATATATACAAATTTGGTAGAAAACTTAGGACATTTACATTATCAAAACATGACCTAATCAGCACAAAGCTATGGAAACACTTTAATATACCAGTTGAAACATTAAATAATAAAAAATAGTTCTGTGGGGGTTCCAGACCAGAAACGTTTGAAGTGCCCCAAACCTCTGCACCATATAAAATCTGGGCCATTGATTTTGCTTTGTACACCGATAGAGCTGGATTGACTAGGTTTCCCCCATTGCAAGCAGCAAATTTCAAAATAGCTTTTACCGATTTAAAGGCTTGCAATTTAATATGAGCTTATTTTTGCGAGCAATCGCCTCAGGCCCAACTGGGTTTTAGATACAAGTACTAGGTCATTGGCGTACATTAAAACAGAGAGTTTCTGATCAAGAATAGTGGCAGGGGCAAACTGCAGGCCCTCCAGTTCTTTAACTATGTCATTAATATAAAAATTAAACAAGAAAGAGGCCAAAATGCATCCCTGTTTAACACCAGTAGCAGGGGCGTAGCCAGGATCAAAACTCAGGGGCGGGGCCAAGGCATGGGAGGGGAGGGGCCACAAAGTGGGAATGTGGGCGGGGCTACAGGGCCAGCGGGCCTAAGGACACTGTGGCGGCGGCGGCAGCGGCCATCTTGTGCTTCTGGGGCTGGCAGCGTTGGCGGCTACCCTGCTTGGCTGGAGAGGACGGGAGGGTCGGGCAGGCGAGAGGGGGTGGCAGGGCGGGCGAGGGCGAGGCAAGGCACGGCCGCAGCCACGACGGCTCCAAGGCGTTGCTACATATCAGCATAATATTTCAACTATGTCGTGGGTTCAAGCCCCACCTTAGGAAAAAAATCCTGCATTGCAGGGGGTTGGACTACATGACCCTTGTGGGTCCCTTCCGACTACAATTCTATGATTCTATTGATATATTACCATAGCATATGCATCATTCTGCTTTCTTGAATTGTCCTACTCCTAGACATAGCAGTCAACTCCTGCAGGCCTAGGTGCCTCCCCCCCCCCAATTACTGGTAAATACCGTATTTGAAAGAGTCATCCCCCACCCATGTTGATGGGCTTTCTATGTGGGGCTTATCTGCCCCCGCGTATTTTATTAAGGATGGAAGAGGGAGGGAGGGAAGGAAGAAATAGAGAGAGGGATAACTCATATTTGTGGGTGTCTCTGGGTGATGCTGTGATGCTGGAACTCTGCAGCAAGAGGACGGGAGGGTCGGGCAGGCGAGAGGGGGTGGCAGGGCGGGCGAGGGCAAGGCAAGGCACGGCCGCAGTCACGACAGCTCCAAGGCGTTGCTGCATATCAGCATAATATTTCAACCATGTCGTGGGTTCAAGGAAACCCACGAAATGCCGTGGGTTCAAGGAAACCTAGGAAAAAATTCCTGCATTGCAGGGGGTTGGACTAGATGACCCTTGTGGTCCCTTCCGGCTACAATTCTATGATTCTATTGATATATTACCATAGCATATGCATCATTCTACTTTTTTGAATTGTCCTACTCCTAGGCATAGCAGCCAACTCCTAGAGGCCTAGGTGCCACCCCCCCCCAATTGGTAACTGGTGAATACCGTATTTGAAAGAGTCATCCCCCCCATGTTGATGGGCTTTCTATGTGGGGCTGATCTGCCCCCCCGGCAGTATTTTATTACATCACTGTGTCTGTCAAAGCTACAGCCCCCCCTTTCTTATTCACTTCCTTTTAGCCTTGCAGAGCCACCTTAGTCAAATTGAATCCTCTGCACCCTCATTAAATCGCCAATAGAACTCTTAATGCGATTCCTGAATGCTCATTAACAACTCCTACTGAAGAACAATAGGGTGAAGTGGTCAGCTATCGAATATTGCCTGGGGATATCTGCTCCATTGTCTTAACTGCTTAACTACTGGTAGCCACTTTGCTTTATTTATTTGATGTGTTTTTGTTACAGCTATGTGTGTCCCCCCCCCCCAGCAAGCGGAGACTTAGCTGCTCTTGCTAAAGCAAAGCCCTTTCCACTTCAGTTTTTGGAGGGGAAAAGTGCTGGTTATGGTCTGTAAAATACATTAATTCTTTGCTTCTGGGGGGGGCAGCTGCCCTCTCCTGCCCCCCCTGCCTACGCCCATGAACTGCCTTGAGTCAAAAATTTGGAACATATCTATGGAGTGGGCTGGATGGGACTTAAGTCTGGTGAGTTTGCAGCTTAGTGATTCTTTATTGATCTCCCTCTTGTGTTTAGACTATGAACTGATGGATTCCTTCTGGAGCCTTGGAACTCATTAATTTATTTTTCCCTCTGGACACCTTAGAATTATTCTTGGGGCTCAGCCACTGGGTTCAATGTTGACACCTTCGGGGGGGGGGGCATCTTATCTCCTTTTCTCTTTGTTATCTTATAAGGCAGTGTTTAGGAAGTTTGATTTGGACAAGTCGGGGAGCATGAGTGTCTACGAGATGCAGATTGATCTGGAAGCTGCAGGTGATCTGCCCCTTTTTAATTGCATTCCGTTTTCTAGGCAGCCTCTCAACTGAACTAGTCCTCAAGGTGGAATTAAAACCAACTCATCATTCAGAATCAAGAAGCCCAGCTAACACCTGGGGATCGTGGGTGGTTGGCCACTGTAGGAACAGGATGTTGGACTAAGATGAGCCTTTGGTCTGATCTAGCAGGGCCCTTCTTGTCTTCTTTAACACATCCAGTTCCTTTGCCCTTTCCTCATTAATTGTAACTGGAAGCTGTGCATGAACGATGTAGACAAATGGGCAGTTCAGGTCCTGTGAGAAAGGAGTAGCAGGGGACAGCAGTGTTGGCCTTGGAGTTTAGAAAGCTGTTGGCTCTGCATCCCCCAAATGTTCTACTCCAGGGCTAGAGGGATTCTTTAGGCGTGCCTCAAAGGCTTTGCAAACCACCAGCAACATTTTAAATCCCCATGCAATGTTGCAAAATGTTCCCCACACTGTTCCTAAAGTCTTTCCAAAGCAGCTTGAAATGGGTAAGGAGGAAACAGGCCAGCAGCCTGGTGCATCTTTGAGCGTGCCAAACTGCCAACCACCTGGCACAGTTCTTTGGACCCTGTCCCTGGAGTCAACAGGGTTGATCTGGGTTTGTTTCCCACCCAGAGAAGTCCTGCAGTGAAATATATTGATTTAATTCCCACCCTCAATTCTCCCACCCACCCAACAATCTCTCTCTCCAGGGTTTTTCCAAGCACTGGACTTGGACAAGGATGGAATCGTCACCTTTGACTTGGTTACGGTAATGCATCTCTGATCGTTGAAAATAAAACTGCCGGTGTCATAACGCTGTGACACAAATGTCTGGTGAGATCACACTCAGGATACCGTGTGCCATTCTGGTCCTGGAACTTCAAAAAGGATATTGTAAATCTGGAAAAGGTGCAGTGAACGGGAACTAAAGTGATCAAGGTGGTGGAACACATTTTCCTATGAGGAATGATTATGACATTTGGGGTTTCTGAATTACTATGTTTTTAATCCTCCTGAAACCCCACTAGCATTTTGGTGACAATTTATCCTAATATACACATTTATTTGCATGCACTTTTTGCCTGCTGTTCACATTTTTGCAAAGCAGTGTTCCCCAATGTGATTGCACATTGTATCACAGCCTATGATACTCTGGAGATCCCGAGCCATAAGGTGGCTAGATTGGTCTCTAGGGCCTTTTCAGTATTGGCCCCAACTTGGTGGAACGCTCTTTCACAGGAGACCAGGGCCCTGCGGGATTTGTCATCTTTCTGCAGGGCCTGCAAGACAGAGCTGTTCCGCCTGGCCTTTGGGTTGGACTTAGTCTGACCCCTGTGTTTTCCTCCCTCATGGCTTGGATTTATGGACTACTTAAAATCAGGCTGCATTTTAAATTTTAATACTGTATTTTAATCTGTATTTTAATCAATTGCTTTTTATGTTTTATTGTAATTTTATTGGTGTGAGCCAGCCTGAGCCTGGTTTTGACTGGGGAGGGTGGGGTATAAATAAAAATCTATTATTATTATTATTATTATTATTATTATTATTATTATTAATGCAATTTTCTACAGGTTACTTGCAAAATTTGGAGAGGTGCAGATTTTGAAGGATGGGTCTATGTTTCAGGTTATGCATTGTTTCAGGAAGCGTGAATTGCGTGTCAAGGACCCCCAGGACACCCTCAAATAAAGACACAATTCACACCAAACTTTTGTTTTGGTTTTTGGCATAATTTTGTCCACAACTTTATTGAATTACAGTATGTGAGTGGTTGCTTAGGCATTGGTTGCGCCCGGGGACAGAACTGACATCCGCAAGCCTGCCACGTCAGTAAGGGTAAACATATGGGGAGAGAATAGAACTGGGTGTCAGGCTCTCACCTCTCCCCAGATGCTCCCAAGGGCTCTTGCGTGGCCCTAGCCCCTTGCCAGGGGTTCAGACAAGAGCATGGCGAGCCCCTGGATTCCTTTAATGGAATATCCTTGCAGCAGCAGCAGCAGCAGCATTGGAGGGGCAGGCACAGCCTATCCATACCCCTCCACCAACTAACCACAACCTTACAAGTTGTGATGATTTGCTACGCAGTAGGCAAAAACCAAATGGCACCAGCCAATCAGCCAAATGGTGAAAATTCCTACCAGGCCCCTGCCCCCAAAGCAGACAACGCCATGACAGGCATAGCAAGGCCAGCATGAACAACCCTAAATATAGGGAGGGTGGGAGGGTGATCCGATGCGTGCAGCGAAAAGAGGAAGCTCAACGCTGCACGCAGGGATGAAAAAGCACCCCAACCTCAATCAATTTTTGCAACATAAACTTTCCCCCAGCAACAATTGAAGGTGCCCAATCGGATTAGTGGCCAACCATACTAACCCGCCCAGCAACAGGGGATGTCATGGTTCCCCCCCCCCCGCAACACATGCTCTCCATGAAGGAGAACCCGCTTTGCTTTTGACTGCGAACTGAGCTGAATTTCTCCTCTATCCATATTTTTATCTCTCTCTCCCGCACTGCAATGGATACAACTAGCCATGTTTGCCTAAAGAAGAAACGGCAACACCCTGCATGGCTATCTGGCCCTTCTCCTCAGACATCTTTTCCCAGAATACACTGCGCACTCAGTGCTGTTCCACAGAGCTGCCATTGCTGCTCAAGCTGGTGCTGTGATAAGCCCCCATTTTGAAGACAAGGATCCTGAGGTAAAGCCAGGAAGGCCTCTTCTGTGCCAAGCTGTGCGGCAAAAGTCTCACTATGGATCGGTATTCAAAGCAAGAAGCAGCTTTGGAGGCAGTGCAGGATCCGAAGGGCTTCCGAGGTCACAGGTCATGATGACCAGGCACAGCGGCAGGGAGCCAAGAGAGTCCACCTTGGCAGGTGAGAAGTTGCTTGTGCCAGCCTTGCTAATCTCTGATGTTGTTCTGCCTAGAGGGTGCCTTTCTCGAGTGGGAAATTGAGAACCCTGCAACGCCTGGAGGGCTACGGGTCCTCCATCCCCGGGATAAGGAACTGACACTTGGAAATCAAATAGGGTCCGGCACAAAATGATCAGCAATCCTGTTTTGCCAACAGTTGGGCAGGCTGCTTCCGGTCTCTGGAAGCTTCTATGAGCATTCCAATGCCTGACCTCAATACCTGAGGGGCAGAATTCTCCTCAACCAGAGGCCGGTTTGGGGTGAATTCGTGGCCTCCAGTCTGCAGCAGCTGAATGCCCCATACCCATCACCCCACCCACTTTGCACTTGCTCCCAGAAAGCCTTCTGAGGTGGTGCAGAACCCCCCTCGCTCCCCTCGGAGGCTGTTTCACGTCTCCCTTGAGGTGCCCAAATGGGACACTTCTGAGGTGATGAGTTTGCTTCTATAATGGTGCCGGAAGATTCTGTTATCGGGGATTATTTTACACTCCTATGAAGCAACTGGGTGCTACTGTTTAAACTTTTTGTTTTTGCTTTGTATTGTAGAAACAGACTTGATTTATTGCCCCCCCCCAAAAAATAAAGTGTCATTATTAAAACAAGATGTTTAAGTCCCTATTGATTTTGGCTGGTTTTTGTTAAATTTATTTTTCTTTAAAAAAAAACAAAAAACATTTATTTATTTATTTATTTACATACAAACAAAGATAAACACACAAACGCTACATACCAAGAAAAAAAATAGAAACATTGAACAACCTACTTAAACATACAAAGAAATTAAAATTACCTACACCCATGTGACTTCCCTCTACCAGTGCTTGTCTTCACTTAGCCTATAATTTTGTTATTCGCATTGCAATTTCTATCTCTGATCCTTAAACCTCTCGTTTTACTATTGTTTTTTTCTAAATCAACTTTACAAACTCCGTTCAGCTCCATGTCCTCCTAAGGAAAGGGAATCGGGAGTCCTTTGGCTGTTTGGCAGGCGCACAGCGCGGCTGTCTGACGGGCGCTGCACAGCTGCCGTGGGCGCAGCAGTCTTGCGCCCCTGGCGGCCCGGCGCCCTGGTGCAATGCATCACCCAGCCTTGCCTTAGAGCCAGCCCTGCTGAGGTTCTTGATATTTCTTCCGGCAATCTTAATTCCGGCTTGGGATTCATCTAGTCCAGCCTTTCGCATGATGAATTCTGCATATAAGTTAAATAAGCAGGGAGACAATATACAACCTTGTCGTACTCCTTTCCCAATTTTGAACCAATCAGTTGTTCCATATCCAGTTCTAACTGTAGCTTCTTGTCCCACATAGAGATTTCTCGGGAGACAGATGAGGTGATCAGGCACTCCCATTTCTTTAAGAACTTGCCATAGTTTGCTGTGGTCAACACAGTCAAAGGCTTTTGCATAGTTAATGAAGCAGAAGTAGATGTTTTTCTGGAACTCTCTAGCTTTCTCCATAATCCAGCGCATGTTTGCTATTTGGTCTCTGGTTCCTCTGCCCCTTCAAAATCCAGCTTGCACTTCTGGGAGTTCTCGGTCCACATACTGCCTAAGCCTGCCTTGCAGAATTTTAAGCATAACCTTGCTAGTGTGTGAAATGACATTCTTTGGCACTGCCCTTCTTTGGAATTGGGATGTAGACTGATCTTCTCCAATCCTCTGGCCATTGCTGAGTTTTCCAAACTTGCTGGCATATTGGGTGTAGCACCTTAACAGCATCATCTTTTAAAATTTTAAATAGTTCAGCTGGAATATCATCACTTCCACTGGCCTTGTTATTAGCAGTGCTTTCTAAGGCCCATTTGACTTCACTCTCCAAGATGTCTGGCTCAAGGTCAGCAACCACACTACCTGGGGTGTACGAGACCTCCATATCTTTCTGGTATAATTCCTCTGTGTATTCTTGCCACCTCTTCTTGATGTCTTCTGCTTCTGTTAGGTCCTTTCCACTTTTGTCCTTTATTATGGTAATCTTTGTACGAAATTTTCCTTTCATGTCTCCAATTTTCTTGAACAGATCTCTGGTTTTTCCCTTTCTGTTGTTTTCCTCTATTTCTTTGCATTGCTCATTTAAGAAGGCCCTCTTGTCTCTCCTTGCAATTTTTATTTTAAATCTGCATTCAATTTCCTGTATCTTTCACTATTATGTTTAGGATTAAAAATATAGTATTGGATATATGTTGGAGTTTAATAACAGGAACATTCACAGCTCCTACCCATGTTCCATAATCAAAAGGTTTTTTTTATTTGTTCTGTTTTCACAGGAAAATGCTGAAGCTCATTGCCAGCACCTCCCACCCCTCACCCCTAAACCCCACCCCGAATCTGCCCCCCTCGCCCCTCTCCTCTGCTCCCCATCCCTGCCCGTCCCGGAATTTGCCCCCTACCCACCAATGATCATCCCCCAATATGCTCCCCCGCCCCCAGACATCCGCCCTGAAGCCATCCCCCTCCCCCCTAACACCCCCTAGTTGCCTCCCTGAAAATACCCCCTCCCCCTGAGTCCCCCTCTGAATTTGCCCCTCCCCCTGCTCCCTCTCCCCTCAACCCATCCCCGAATATGCCCCCTACCCAACAATCATCATCCCCCAGTATGCTCCCCCGCCCCCATACATCTTCCCTGAAGAGATCCCCCCTCCCCCCTGACACCCACCCCCCTGAATGCCTCCCTGAAAATACCCCCTCCCCCTCCGAAATTGTCCCACTCCTCTGCTCCCTCTCCCTTCAACCCACCCCTGAAAATGCCCCTTCCCCCCTTACATTTTCCCAAGATATGCCCCCTACCCTCCTGATCCCCTCCCTAAATATACCCCCTTGCCCCTGACACCATCCTATATGTCCCCTCCCCCTTAAACTCTCCCTAAATATGCCCCCCTTAATCCTTCCATGACTATGCCCCCTCCACCCCTTCCCTCCTCCCTCACCTTGCCCCCTCCACCCCTTCCCTCCACCCTCACCTTGCCCCCTCCACCCCTTCCCTCCTCCCTCACCTTGCCCCCTCCACCCCTTAGCCCCACCCTCACCATGCCCCCTCCACCCCTTCCCTCCTCCCTCACCTTGCCCCCCCCACCGCTTAACCCATTCTCCCTCAATTTGCCCCCTCCACCCTTTAATCCCTCCCACATGCCCCGTCACCCCCTGAAATGCCCCCTTTACATGTCCCCTTGCCCCCTGAGCCCTCCCTTCAAGAGACCCTTTATTTCCCTTTTAACCCCTGCCCCCATCCCAGCTCTGTCCCCTCCCCCCCTTAATACCTCCCTCAACCTGCCCCCTCCCTCCCTGGTACCTTCCCACAACGTGCCCTGTCCCTCCCTTAAACGGCCCCATGCCATGCCCCCTTGCCCTCTGAGCCCTCCCTTCAAAATACCCTCCCTGAACCTGCCCCCTCCCCCCTTATACCCTCCCTGAACCTGCCCCCTCCCCCTAAACCCCTCCCTAAACCTGCCCCATGGGTATACCCCTGAAATGTGGCACGAGTACGATGAAGATTGACTGCGGTATGAAGAACCCGAGCTGGGCCAGCATCACCTATGGAGTGTTTCTCTGCATTGACTGCTCTGGGGTTCACCGGTCGCTGGGTGTGCATCTCAGCTTGATTTCAACTGGAGCTGGTTTCAGCTGAGGTGTATGCAAGTGGGTAGCAATGCCAATGTGACTGCCTTTTCCCGCCAGTATGGTTGCACCACCACAGATACCAGTGCCAAGTATATTAGCCACGCAGCCCAGATGTACGGGAGAAGATCCGGCAGCTGGCAGCTGCTGCAATAGCAAAGTATGGGAATGATCTCCTGATTGGTGGGATGAGTGGAGCTCCAGGCCACTCTCCAGAAAAGAGTGATGCCGATTTCTTCTTGGAACATACACAGGGCTTGTAATACCTGGGATGTCACTGAAACAGGCCAGAGCACAGTGGAGCCTTCACTAGAATTGGAGAGAACAGCAAAGTCTACTGAGAAGAATGAAACTCAACAGCCTGACCAGGGTCCATCCATCGACCTGCTGAGCACTTCTCCTAAAGGGTCTCTTGAAATAAAACCTTCACTCATTGGAAAGAAGAAGCCAGGTGCTACAAAGAAAGGGCTGGGGGCCAAAAAGGATCTTGGAGCTGAAATTCACTGAAATTGAACGACAGGCCCAGATGGCTGAAAAGATGAGGGAACAACAGGCTGCAGAGTGCAAGAAGCAAGCTGAGGAGTCCCTAGTTGCCTCAATGAGACTGGCATACCAGGAGTTGCAGATTGATTGGAAGGAGAAGAAACTCCAGAACCTGGAAGGAAAAGAGCGTGAACAAGCTGAGAGGCTGGGCATGGGATTGGTGTCCAGGAGTTCCATCTCACACTCTGTCCTTTCCAAGATGCAAAAGATAAAATAAGAAACACCAGTGACTGCAAAGTCCTCTCGGTCCCAGCTGGATATGTTTGAAGACACTGGAAGTTTTACATCCGGACCACCCAAGTACAAAAATAATCCCTTCTCGTTAGGAGATGCTTTTGGCTCGCAGTGGGAAACAGACAACACCTGGAGGATTGACAAAGGGGAAGAGGAGACAGACATCACTATCTCCAGTATTCGGCCCATTGGTGAAAGACCCACTAACAGAAGAGAGACAGAGAGCAAGATCTCAGTAGTAGTCCAGTGAAGCTCGACAGAAGTTTGCTGGGGCCAAAGCCATCTCTGGGGCCAAGCCGATGCTGAGTATGAGGCCGCATCCCGACTCCAACAACTCTCTGGCACCAATGCCATCAGCTCTGCTGATCTGTTTGGAGAGTCTGAGACAGGGAACTCAGGTGGTGTTTCAATTGGAAATGTACTGCCTGCTGCTGATATTGCCCAGTTCAAGCAAGGGGTGAAGTCTGTTGCTGGCAAGATGGCTGTTCTAGCCAATGGTGTGATGAACTCCCTTCAGGATCGCTATGGCTCCTATTGAGGATTCAGGAGAGACTTTGCAGCTTGTGGCCATCAGCAAAACACCAAGTGCACCTTGAGTCTACCTGG
The DNA here is from genome assembly GCF_965207765.1 of Zootoca vivipara. Taxonomy (NCBI): domain Eukaryota; kingdom Metazoa; phylum Chordata; class Lepidosauria; order Squamata; family Lacertidae; genus Zootoca; species Zootoca vivipara. The sequence goes on along the minus strand of NC_142583.1, from coordinate 5,543,430 downwards.
AAGAATTGAACAGGGTTACTTTTTAGTCGAGCATGGCTGGGGGCTGCTTGAGGAGAGAAGGAGAAATGGACATGCCTGGCACTTGCTCAAAACTCTCTGAACATTATTTTCTGTTTGGAAATGACCCCAACCTTCACCTAATGGAATATTGGCCCTTCCAATATATGACTCAGGTTGGAGTGATAATATTTTTTGGTATATTTGGTTTATATTAGGCCTTCCAAACAATTTTGCTAAAGATAAGATGAAGGACAAGAAAACCTATAGATTAAAGCCAAAATGAGAATTCTAGGTATGAATGTCAAGGGGTTAAAAGAAAATAAAAAAACAAATCCTAACACTCAAATATCTACAGTCATTAAAGGCTGATATAGGTCTATTACAGGAAACACATTTGACAGAACAAGGGGCTCAAACTTTGAAATGTCAATGGGTAAAAGAAGTTCTTTCAACAAACTTAGATGAAAATGCTTGGGGAGTCACAATTTTATTTAGGAAAGGCTGGCCTTATGAAATACAAGATATAATAAGAGAGGAAGATGGTCGATGCTTAATAATTGTAATTAAAACAGAAGGGACAGAAATAGCAATAGTAAATGTCTATGCCCCAAACACTGGTGACCATAAGTTTATTCACAACTTCTTTAAGAGATTAAGCTTTCTATCGTATCAGCACTTACTTGATAATGGGTGGAGACTTTAATGAAATTTTAGATCCACAGATGGACACCACCTCAGTTAGGTGGAAATATGGGAAAGTTTGGAAGGAAACGGCAAATAGGTTTCTTCATCATCACACCTGCCCTAGAAAAGGGCTGGGTTAGAACCGCAAATGTTTAATGGTTTTTGTATTTGTATTTATTAAAAAAAAACCAATACAAACTTGTTTTTTTAAATAACAAAAAGCAAGGAGAGTACTTACATGCTGCCCCCATGCTCCTGAGCTGGATGACTGAGGAACTGTTGGTGGGCTGAATGATCCCTTAAATCCAAGCAGGCTGTTTTCATGCCCTGCTTAGGGAGTATTGATGGTGTTGGCTCAGGACAGCGTATGCTGCAACACCAAATGTCTAATTAAAAGTTGCAAACTGAACATTCTCTTGACTGTATCCATTACACAAAGGTACTAGAGGATATGGCTCTTCATAGATTTAATCTGACAAATGGCAGCCTGCTTCCTACAACAACCACAGAACATGTAACTTTAAAATCGCAGGTGAGATCTGCGGATCCTCCCTACTAAATACAGCCTGCCAGCTATACCTTGGCAGGGACTCGGCCAACCCTTCAGATTTTGCTGTCTGCTTCATCCAGTTTGGTGGGTCACAAGTTATGGCGGCTTGACGTATTCACTCAGCAGTCCTTGTTGCACTCAGTAAGGAGAGAAGGGAATATGAAGAGATAGACCAGGCTTCCCCAACCTCGGCCCTCCAGATGTTTTGAGACTACAATTCCCATCATCCCTGACCACTGGTCATGCTAGCTAGGGATCATGGGAGTTGTAGGCCAAAAACATCTGGAGGGCCGAGGTTGGGGAAGCCTGAGATTAGACCCTTGTCCCAGTTGGAGGATCAGAAGGAGTGACTTATCAGTACCACTATTTCTTTTTTTAACCATCCTCAATCATCATTTCACCATACCCTCCAACATTTCTCTCTTGAAAATAGGTATGTCCTCGCTCCCAGCTGGACCTGTTTGAAGACACTGGAAGTTTCATATCCGGACCACCCAAGTACAAAAATAATCCCTTCTCATTAGGAGATGCTTTTGGCTCGCAGTGGGAAACAGACAACACCTGGAGGATTGACAAAGGGGAAGAGGAGACAGACATCACTATCTCCCTCCAGTATTCGGCCCATTGGTGAAAGACCCACCAACAGAAGAGAGACAGAGAGCAAGATCTCAGTACAGTAGTAGAGTCCACTGAAGCTCGACAGAAGTTTAGAAAATAAGGCACTCATTTCAGTCTGCACATCCAATATTTTAACCATAAATTTTCTTCCAAAGTAACTGACCATATTTCATTCATTTTAAGTCTATTGCAGAAACTTATATAATTGTTTAATAATAAAGTATATGTGTCTATGTCATTTTCCCTTTTTTCAGAAATTATTTACAGAAGTTGTTAAAAGGCTGCTACAGAGTTTAAGTTATGAAATACTGTAGGAGTAAATTTGTGGCCCCTGAAAGGGGTTCAGCTCCTTAAGGAAGGCTGGACCTTTGAAGCTCAAACCGGTTGGTAAACAGAGACCAGACCTGGATTTTAAGAAAGCAAAGTGGCTGGAAGCCTGATCCTTTATTAAAATTATATGCAAAACATGGAGGGGGGTGTAGTCTCTTTTTGATTTCTTTGAATCACAAGGCCTAATTTGGAAAACAATATGACAATAAAATCATGTTAAAGTTGGAGATCCAGTCAAGGTCAGGGCATCCCATGCCAAAACACCAGCACTAACCTGGTCCTCCATTAACCCACCGAAACAAGGAAGGAAGCATAACCAGTGAAAACTACAGACTCAAGACTTCAACGGAAACAAATCATTTGGTTTATTGGGATGCAAAGTTGAACGGTATGATGACAATCATGACGCCAGAGTCAGAAACTAGTTTATAAGGTGGCTGTTGTCAAAAAGCCCACTGTTCCTTAGGCTGATCCCATATATATCTATGCTGATACGTTCTACGTGATGAGACCAGAAGCCTTTCTCATTCTGTTGGTGTCAGGGTCTCAAATACACTTGTGCCAAAACTCAAAAAAGGGTTATTCAATCCCAAAAGATAAAACCAGCAATAAAGCAAGCACACACAAACATACATATACACACATTTGATGTGTCTTCATAGGTTTGTATAAACAAACATGTTCTTATATTCCATCTTTCCTACTAGGAGCTCTCGCATTTTACCCTCCCAGCAACTCTGCAAAGTAGGTTAAGCTGAGAGAAGTGACTGAGCCAGCAAGCATCCTGGCTGAGTGAAGATTGGAACCCTGGTCTCTTCCAGGTCCTAGTCCAACATCCTAATCACTGCACCACACTGGCTCTCAGTTGGTGGTGCATGGATGGCCCTTCCGGTGTTGCTGGATAAACTCCTATGACCCCGGCCCTGACCACTGGTTATGCTGGCTGGGGCTGATGAGAGTTACAGTCCCACCTGGGTTAGAGTCCTCCCCATCTCTGATTTACCATTGAAGGTTTTACCATTGCCATCACTCAGATGTAATACAGAGATGCAGAGCAGAAGTCAAGCTGCAACATCGCTGAGACGGCTAGAGCGCCAGTGGCGGAAAACTCATTCTGAATCAGACCAGACACAGGTTAAAGCTCAACATCGAGCCTACCAAGTTGCAATGGTGACAGCGAAGAGGACCTTCTTCACCGTTTCTATCACATCTGCAGAAAACAGCAGCAGGAGACTGTTCCAGGTGGTTCGCAATCTATCCGAACAACCTTTGTCATCGGGGCCTGGTAGGGACCTCAATATCTCCTGCAATGCTTTTGCAAAGTTTTTTACAGATAAAGTCGCTCAGATTCAGAAGGAGGTAGACTCCACCGTGGGAGCAGGGCCAGGGCGGGAGAGTGCTAGAGCCCTGTCTAGCCATGTTATATGGGATCAATTTCAATATGTTACCTCCGAGGATGTGGACAGGCTGCTTGGACGAGTGAAACCGACCACCTGTCTCCTTGATCCTTGCCCATCCTGGCTAATAAAAGTGAGCCGGGAAGGACTGGGCGATGGGCTTCGCGGGGTGGTGAATGCTTCCCTCTACGAGGGAGCCTTCCCAGACCCACTGAAAGAGGCGGTCATTAAACCACTTCTTAAAAAAACATATTTAGACCCGGCCAATATGGCCAACTACCGACCAGTCTCAAATCTACCGTTCTTGGGCAAGGTGATTGAGCAGGTGGTTGCTGAACAACTCCAAGCACGCCTGGAAGAAGCGGACCATTTGGATCCCTTCCAACCAGAATTCAGGCCTCACCATGGGACTGAAACTGCCTTGGTTGTGCTGGTCAATCTCCGGCGAGCTAGGGACAAAGGTGAGAGCTGTTTCCTTGTTCTGCTGGATCTCTCAGCGGTCTTTAACACCATCGACCATAACATCCTTCTGGACCGTCTAGAGGGGCTGGGAGCTGGGGGCACTGTCATACAGTGGTTCCGCTCCTTCCTCCTGGGCCGTGTTCAGAAAGTGGTATTGGGGGATGAGTGTTCAGACCCCTGGGCACTCACTTGTGGGGTGCCTCAGGGTTCCATTCTCTCCCCCATGCTTTTTAATATCTATATGAAACCACTGGGAGAGATCATCAGGGGGTTTGGGCTGGGTGTTCATCAGTATGCAAATGACACCCAGCTCTACCTCTCTTTTAAATCAGAACCGGTGAAGGTCCTGTGTGAGTGCCTGGAGGCGGTTGGAGGATGGATGGCAGCCAACGGATTGAGGTTGAATCCTGACAAGACAGAAGTACTGTTTTGGGGGGACAGGAGGCGGGCAGGTGTGGAGGACTCCCTGGTCCTGAATGGGGTCACTGTGCCCCTGAAGGAGCAGGTGTGCAGCCTGGGAGTCATTTTGGACTCACAGCTGTCCATGGAGGCACAGGTTAATTCTGTGTCCAGGCCAGCTGTCTACCAGCTCCATCTGGTACGCAGGCTGAGACCCTACCTGCCCGCGGACTGTCTTGCCTGTGTGGTGCATGCTGTGGTTATCTCCCGCTTGGACTACTCCAATGCGCTCTACATAGGGCTACCTTTGATGGTGACCCAGAAACTGCAATTAATCCAGAATGCGGCAGCTAGACTAGTGACTGGGAGTGGCTGCCGGGACCACATAACACCGGTCCTGAGAGATCTACACTGGCTCCCAGTACGTTTCCGAGCATAATTCAAAGTGTTGATACTAATCTTTAAAGCCCTAAATGGCCTCGGTCCTGTATACCTGAAGGAGCGTCTCCACCCCCATCATTCAGGCCGGACACTGAGATCCAGCACTGAGGGCCTTCTGGCGGTTCCCTCATTGCGAGAAGTGAGGTTACAGGGAACCAGGCAGAGGGCCTTCTCGGTAGTGGCACCCACCCTGTGGAACACCCTCCCAGCAGATGTCTCCCAGCAACTATTTTACTTTTAGAAGACAACTGAAGGCGGCCCTGTATAGGGAAGTTTTTAATGTTTGACGCTATACTGTTTTTAATATTTGGTTGGAAGCCGCCCAGAGTGTCTGGGGAAACCTAGCCAGATGGGTGGGATATAAATAATACCGGTAAATAATAATCATTATTATTATTAGATCAATGAATCAGTTAAAATTAATTGCTATAAAAAACAGAAACAATGAACTTTCAATTGACTAAAATAGTGTGTCCTGATTTATCAACCCAGTGACACTACCTGCCTACCTACCTACCTACCTACCTACCGGTACCTACAACAAGAGAGTCATGTGGCACGTTAAAGCCTAATATTTATTATGGCATAAGCTTTTATGGACCACACATGAGCAGTGACATTCCACTAAATAATAATAATAATAATAATAATAATAATAATAATATATTATTTATACCCTGCCCATCTGGCTGGGTTTCCCCAGCCACTCTGGGCGGCTTACAACAGAAAAATGAAATAAAATAATCTATTAAACATTAAAAGCCTCCCTAAACAGGGCTGCCTTCAGATGTCTTCTAAAAATCTGGTAGCTGTTTTTTTCTTTGACATCTGATGGGAAGGCATTCCACAGGGCGGGCGCCACCACCGAGAAGGCCCTCTGCCTGGTTCCCTGCAACTTGGCTTCTCGCAACGAGGGAACCGCCAGAAGGCCCTCGGTACTGGACCTCAGTGTCCAGGCAGAACGATGGGGGTGGAGACGCTCCTTCTGTGTCCTTATAAGTAAGCTCCTTTAAGTGACTTAGGTAAGTGTTATATAGGATTGCAGCCTTGGATATATTTAATTTCATGGCAGGCCTAAGTATATGTCAAGGCGAGTGCTGCAATTCCTGGGTCCTGTGCAGCTCTACAACTCTACTATTCTAAGCCAGTTAATGTATGAATTATCTGCAGATGGTGCACAGGAGTCCAACCCAATTGAATAGAGACCCTATGGCCTTTCCAGAGACTGCTGTACTCCAACTCCCATCACCCCCAGCTAGCATAGCCCACTAGTCAGGGATGATGGGAGCTGTAGTTCAGCATCGTGAGGGCCATGTGCTCTTATGCAGATCGGGAATAGTTACAAACCTGAAACTGTTCTTAACTAGAGGCATGCTTTCGGTAATGGGACCTCTTGCTGCCGCTGCGCCGCGGGCACACGATTTCCGTTCTCAGCCTGGGGCAAAGTTCTCAACTCGAGGTAACTCTTTCAGGCTAGTGGGGTTTGTAACCTGAAGCGTTGATTATAGTGCATAAGCCAACATGCAAAACAGGATCTAGAAAGAGCAGCCGCTCTGTTGGCACTAAGTGCCACTGAGGATCCATGGAGGAATAAACATTGCTAAAATGTACTGTAGATGAGGTTAGGATTTGTATGAGTTGCTCTAAACTTTTTGCAAAAGTACAGTAGGTGGTATCAGAGCTGAATGCTGCTAAGCAGGCCCACATGTTCACCCACCCTGGGACAGGGAGAGGGGCCCCCAAATGGATCTTCTAAATTGTGTACCATCTACACCACCCTAATTCAGTGCTGCAGTTGATGCTGAACTACAACTCCCAACAGTTGGTGTGACATGTCCTGATGCTGGGTGACAGGGTCAAATATCGTGTGGCAGGTCACATTTACAGATTGCAGTGCACCTCCACCCTGAATTCTAGACAGTGTCATTCAACACAGAGAAGGCCATGTTGAGCAGGCATGGTGCACCCCGCCCTGTATTGCTCAGAGACTGGTCCAATATTGTGTCTGTGTCATGCCCCACCCTGCGAGCTAGGTGATAAGGTCCAATATTGCTCAGCAGGCCGCATTTGATGGTGGAATATGGTTAGAAATGTGCATTTCTGTGTTTGGCCATTCTTCACTTCTTCTGACCATTTGCGTTTTTCAGACCACCTTTTATATTTTCTATGACATAAAGATTGTTCTGAGCATTCCTCACCATTTGTGGGATTTGGCTTGTTTCTCAGTGTGTTCTGCTTTCTTGGACATTTTGCTTCTCAGCATTCTGCACTGGTTGGAATCTGGGGGTTTCTGAGGGGGGGGTTCCTTTTATGTTGTTTTTTGGCATTTCAGGTTTTTCTGACCCATCTTTCACCTTTTCTAGGACCTTATGCTCCATCTGTGCATTGACAGGATTTTGCTTGTTTCTGAGTGGTTCTCCCCCTTTTAGGGTGAATTGCCAGAGAACAGCATTTGGTATACAAAGTACTCACACCCCATTCTCGCTTTCCTGTGTGCAGCGTGAGGTGGTAGACAATTCTCTCTACCTGGGTCTCAGCATAACCAGCAATCTATCCACCATTGCTGAGCCGGACAAGCGTATTGGTAAGGCAGCTGTGGCAATCGCCTCTTCAAAAGGGTATGAGAAAATGTGGTGCCAAATGCCAATACCAAGATGAAGGTCTACTAGGCTCATGCGTTGAACACACTGCTTTATGGGAGTTGTGGGCAACTTACAACCGTCATTAGCGACGCCTCAACGCCTTCCACGTGCACTGTGTCAGAAGGATTCTAAGAATCACATGGCAGGGCAGAATTCTTTTTTAAATTTAAAATAATCTTTATTGAATTTTAAATCAAAACATACAAATCAAAACCAAACATATACAAATAAAGCCAAATAAAGAAAAACTAGCAAACAAACAAATATGCTACAAAGATGGCTGCAACCACGACATGAAGGCTGGCAATATCAACCCTGCAATGTGGGAATCCTTTGCAGATGACCACAGTGCCTAGAGATAGGCAGTCATGTATCCCTAGCAGTGACCAGAGGAGAAATGACCACTGGAAGGAGTGCGGAGATGAAACACCATGGTGCATCTGCAGCAAAAGAACTGGGCATTTTCATCTGCCTCATCTGCACAAAACATGTCTCTCCCAAATTGGTCTGTACAACCACAGCAGGTATTGCAATCTTCCAACAGCCTGACCTCACCTGCGCAAAGACACACTCTTCCACTGTGTCCCGCAACAGATGAATGCCAACAATGCAATGTAAATAAACTTCTTACATGAATACGGGAGGTGAGGGACAATAGATTCAAAAACGGAAGTATTTTACCATTTCATAAGATGGTTGTCTGTCCAGTATAAGGCAATCAGCAAGCTATCCGGTATCCTGACAGACGCCAGACAAGCCACACTCTCAAATTTATGTTGTAGACCTCCTCTTTCTGTGACCTGGTTATGATGCTTAGGTGGTCTTTGGGTTGGCGGTTGGGCAATTTCTAAAACAGAGCTTTCCAAATTGTGTGTCGCGACATGTTCGTGTGCTGGCTGCAGGATGTAGGTGTCATGCGAGCACCGAGTAAAACTGAATTACACAAACACACATAGCTTTATTGTGGTCCGCAGACCTAAAATACACAGTACAGTAAATGTAATATATCGAATTATTATTGAGGTATAAAAGCGGCCTTGCTAGCCAAACAGAGGGGCTTTACCCCGTACATACTGTACTGATTTCTGATTCTTGCTGCCTCCCAGTAATTCTCGTGTCGCGAAATGGTGCATGTCTCAAAAGTGCCACCGACGTGGAAAGTTCTGCTTTTAAAGTTCTTACACACCTTTGTTGTGAGTCCGGGGGAGGGGAGGGTCTCTGTCGCCGCAGAAAAACAACAACAAAAGACCTACTACTCCGTCTCCTGTGACCCATCATGAACTTGGGGCCCTAAGGGGCAACCCCAAATGTTTCAGATAGAACACTCCAGCGGCACATAAATTTCATGAGATAAATAAACGAGCAGACTGCGGCGGATCCCTCAGACACGCAGCGCTTCCCTAGCGGAGGGGCGGACGAGGGGAAGAGGCAGGCAGCCCCTCGCGGCGCTTCCCCGCCTCCCGCCGCGGCCTCCGCTCCTTCAGGCGCCGCCTCCCTTTCTGGAAACTTCTCCGCCTCCTCCGCTCGGCCCGCCCGTTCTAGGAGGCGCTCGAGAGGTGAGCGCGGGCCCGGCTGCCGAGCGGAGAGCCGAGAGGAAGCAGGCCCAGCGCCTCGACGGAGGAGGAGCCGCCGCTGTTGCCGTCAAGGGCCGCCTGGCGAGCCCCGCTACTGCTGCTGCCGGATCGCCGAGGGAGAGAAGCGGCCCGTGCTTGCCCGCCAGCCCGTCGGGGAGGAGCCGCGGAGGCCGCCATGACCGCCGAGGAGGGCAAGGCCGAGGCGATGAGCGCCGCGCCGCCGCCGCAGGAGGCAGAAGCGGCGGCCGTGGACGTCACCCCCGGCCTCGACGGCGGAGTCCTCAAGGTAAGCGGTACCGGCGGGCGGGGGTGGCCGCTGCGGTTTGAACCCCGAGGCCTGCGGTGGGGAAAGCCTGACAAGAGGCCCGCGGAGTAGGACAAGCCGTGGTGACGCCTCCCGCCCCGCGCGCGAGAGCGGGAGAGGCCTTGGAAGCACACGCGCCGCCCTCGCCCGCAAGGATCCCGGGGAGCTGCGAGAGGCGAGGCCCAGGGAATTCCCGGGAAGTGGCGCGCGGGTCGGTGTGCCCTGGCTGTAGGGTAGAAGATGGTCTGGAAGGTGCCCGAGACTTGAGGAGGAGGAGGGAGGCGCTGCTCAGTTTGCACCCGGGAGGGAAGGGTCAAACTCGGGCTTCAAATCCATTTCAGTGTTCAGGCTCAAGAACTTGTGGAGTAGCAGCAGAGTGCCTCTGAGCATGTGCAGAATGCCCTTCTGGTCCCCGATTTATATCCCCGCAAGTTTTCTTGGTCTGCCTTCTGCGCTTTTAACAACATGAGAATGAGGGTACGGTGTGCGTCTCCCCAGTCCTACACAGTCACTTCACAGTCACTGTTGATTTTATTCATCCTACATACATACATTTTTCCTGGAATGCCAGGATCACTTCAGACCACTGAGTGTGGATGGATGAGGGGGTAGTGACACCTAAATTAAGACATGACTTGCAAAGGAATGAAGTGCATATTGAAGAGGGTAGGTGTAATTGCTTCTCTTGGTGGTACCTTATGTTTCTTTAACATCCACTTAACTGTGTGTTGCACACAGGTAGGCCCTGCCATGACCAACTACAAGTTTTCTACAACACTACTTTCCGGAGGGGTAGGCAGTTACCAGATCACATCTTGCACAAGAGGCTTGATTCTTCTCAGTGGTTACATATCGGATTCTGTGTTAGAATAAAATAGTCAGACCACAGAGAAGCCTTTTCTTTGCTGTGCAGAATACAGTCCCTTGTGAGCAGGCAGGAGAGTTGCATATGCATTACTGAACCACTTTTGGTGGTAGCAAAGGGATGCTGTGTTTTGCTTTAGCTTTTATTTAAACTTATATTTTATAGGTTCCTTTAAATTAGTAGAAATCAAAAAACAAAATGCGGATGGACGATTGATGTATTTCTGTTTACAATTATTGTAAAGTGTTTGCAATCTATTGTAAGCCACTCTGTGATCTTCAGATGCTGGGCAGTATAGAAATATCACCATTATCTTTATTGTAAGAAGATGTTTATATTACTGTTCTTTAGATAGAAATTGAAGTTGATGCACCCAAAATTTACAGAGGTTGGGATTTGATCTAGTTCAGATCCAAGTCTGATTTTTTCACCAGTGTGCCTCTTGTAGTGATATTACCACACCTGACAAGTACAGTATGAACCTTTGTGAATCACAATTTGAAAATGAAACTAAAAGTTAACCATTGCAGTCTTTTGTGGAATGACATAAACTAAGACGCATGTGCCTTAAACTGAAATTATAGGCCTTAAAACTGCAGACATCAAAATAAACCCACAGCTTGCAAGGCATCCAACAGTTTCTTGGGAATATGGACTGTGCCTTTTTTATTGCAGTTGTTTTAGATTAGTATGTTAAAGGGCAGCACCAGTACCTGGAACTGGGGTCAGAAACAGATGGGCAGCCAGTAAAAAAAAGTACTGACAAGATGCTCCCAGTAAACTGTCCTAATTAAAAGTTGCACAGCTACTTTCTGTACTAGCTGCAGTCTCTGATCTGTCTTCAAGGGAAGCGCCATCATACAGTGCATTGCAGTACTGTAGTCTTAACTCAGAAGTTACCTAATTATTGATAACTGTTTGGTCACTCTATCCCTTGATTAAAAGTCACTTTTTTCTGAAAATTGACCAACTGAGGTCAATTGAGGAGTCACAGAGACCACAGAGGCATGAACAGGTAAGAAGGGGCAAGAGAGAAGCTACTAATTAAGGAACAATAGCTCTGAAAAGCCTCTAGCACCAATCTTCATTATGTAGGCTGGTGCGGCAATTGTGTTTTAAGACAAAAATTGCCACAAATGTTTAAAAAAGGATGGGAAAATAACATGGCAATCACCGAGATATGAAACGCTGATGTCATCAAGATTTCCTGTAAAAACATAATGATTAAAGCATGGAAGCAGTCTTATTTTGCAAAACTAAATTCTGGATTTCTAAAGATTATACTCCCCCCAAAAGGGGGTTAGGGAGCAAAAAGTCAAAAAAGGCCTAGGATTTTGTTCTGTGACAACAGAACAGATCAAATGGTAAAGGAATGGGATGCAATACAGAATCATTGTGGAGTTGAAAGGGATCCTAAGGGTCACTGTTGGTTCCACCAGTTGCAGCAAACCCCCCTCCGTAGACCCCATAACCACCAAAATGTAGCAGATCCCACCTCTCTGTGTAACACCATGCCCAAAAACCTCCACGGGCTATCTAAGGTAAAACTTTGAGACTCAGGCAGAAGTTGAACAAATAAGAAAGATTTGTTTTACAGAACAAAGTTGGCAAAACAAATGATGTGTCAGGAAATGATTAACTTAATAATTATGCTAAATATCGTGGTTGCTACAGGGTTCTAAACAAAGTAGTAAACGCACAACTTCTTTTAAACTTCAGTTGCTTATTTTCAGTTACTACTCTTCAGTTAGGTGTTACAGGTTTCTAGACTAGAAGGTAAAAGTTCAACTTATTTCTAGTTAGGTTACGGTACTTCAGTTTCTTAAAACGTAATGGCATAGATGTTAAATGCTTTGGTTCTTAAACAAGGTAGTACTTTCTGTCAAGTTTCCCAACCTTCTACCAATCACACCCATGAGGTACTTCTGGCAGTATAACAAACCCAGGGGGGTCACCACACCCCTCTTAACTTCTCCTTCTAGAATATATCTCCCCTCCTGACTGAAACGAGACTCCTTGTATGGAGGAACAGTGGTACCTTGGTTCTCAAACTTAATTCGTTCCAGAAGTCCATTCCAAAACCAAAGTGTTCAAACCAAGGTGCGCTTTCCCATAGAAAGTAATGCAAAACGGATTAATATGTTCTAGGCTTTTAAAGACAACCCCTAAAACAGCAATTTAACATAAATTTTACTATCTAACGAGACCATTGATTCATAAAATGAAAGCAATAAACAATATACTATAAAATAAATAAGACAGTATTGTAGATGATAATAATTAAATTTATTTATTTTTCTTACCTGCACTGATGATAGTCATTGTTTGGATCAGGGGCTTTTATCCATTTCCACAGTCACACAGTCAATCAGTAGCTGAACTGTGATCAGAAAGCCTCAAAAACAAAAACGCAAAATAAATAGTAGCAAAAACAAAAGCACCAAACTTAATCCGTTCCGGAAATCTGTTTGACTTCCAAAATGTTCGAAAACCAAGGCGCAGCTTCTGATTGGTGCAGGCGCCCAGGAAACAATAGCCGACAGCCTTATTGGATTTTCGGCTTCCGAAAAGCATTCAAAAACCGGAACACTTATTTCTGGGTTTTTGGCGTTTGGGAACCAAGGCGTTTGAATGCCAATGCATTTGAGAACCAAGATACCACTATAATTTCCATTTCCACGTGGCCATCTGTTTCCTTCAATTTGGTCTGGGGCCTCTGCATGTTTTCCATTTCCATTTTCTACCTCATTTTCCTCTGGCTCATTTTCTTTGTCATTGGTTCATTTTCTTCATCTTCATCAAACATTGATCTGATCATTTTTAGTTGTTCTGCCATCAACTGCTGAACAATAGTATACCATACTGGATGCTTTTAATGTTTTGATTATTATTAGCCACTCAATCCACCTTAATGTTTTTTCCTTAAAATCACAGTCTTGGACTTCTGCAGCTGTAACTTATCTCAAAACATTTTTTCCCTCTCATGGCTAACAATCTTTTTTCCACTTTCAGTTTCTCGAGTTCTTTAGTGGCAGGGAACAAGAAAAAAAGGATATCAGAATATATTCCATATATATATATATATTCATATATTCGTATATAGGATATAGCAGGCATCGCCAAACTGCAGCCCTCCAGATGTTTTGGCCTACAACTCCCATGATCCCTAGCTATGAGAACCAGTGGTCAGGGATGATGGGAATTGTAGTCCAAAACATCTGGAGGGCCGAAGTTTGGGGATGCCTGGGATATAGGGATTCATTTCCTACTGTCCATTGTGATCTTTATTGTTTTTTCCACAACAGACGGTGGTACTCACAGATTTTCAAATTATAGATTTTCCCCAGCAGATGGAGGGGGCTGGTCTCTCATTACAGTTTCCTGTCCCTAACATATTTTGAAGGGTTTTTAAATGAGAGGGTGCCGTTCTTTTCTTTTCTTATACTGTAAGGTGATTATGTGGTGTTCTTATACTGTAAGGTGATTATGTGGTGGGCATGAGGGCATTCTCCTTGACTTGCCAGCTCATTATAACTTCTATGCAAACTGCAGGGCATAGACAGCAGAAAAATGGCTTTGATCCAAGTGTCTTGAGGTTAACGTCCAGATCAGTCTTATCTCCAGATTGATTTAAGAGCCAGACTATTTGTCTGGCTATTAGCAATCACCATGTGATTATCTTCTGTCAGTTGGAGCTAGCGGAACAATTTCCAAACCCCTATGCCTCTCTCCCAGAAACCAGTGTCCCTTTTTGATGAGTGGTTCCCAGTTTTGGAGATTGGCAAGTTCTGGATGGGGTTGCACTCCCTCTGAAGGATACTCCTGGATTCATCTTTGTCAATGGAGGCCCAGGTGTCCTCTGGGGCTAGGAAGGCCTTTTACCAGCCTCATCTGGTTTGACAGCTAGCGCCATTCCTGGACGAGGATAGCCTGGTCACTGTTGTCCAAGCTTTGGCTGGATATAAAAGGTAAAGGTAAAAGACCCCTGACCATTAAGTCCAGTCACGGACGACTCTGGGGTTGCGGCGCGCATCTCGCTTTACTAGCCGAGGGTGCTGACGTTTGTCCGCAGACAGTTTTTCCGGGTCATGTAGCCAGCATGACTAAGCCGCTTCTGGCGAAACTAGAGCAACCCATGGAAAGGCCGTTTTACCTTCCCGCCGGAGCGGTACCAGTTATCTACTTGCACTTTGACGTGCTTTCGAACTGCTAGGTGGACAGGAGGAGGGACCAAGCAACGGGAGCTCACCCCGATGCAGGGATTCGAACCACCGACCTTCTGATCAGCAAGCCCAAGACTCAGTGGTTTACACCACAGCGCCACCCACGTCCCCCTGGCTGGATATAATTGTGCTCTTATGTGGGGCTGCCCTGGGATATGGTTTGGAAGCTCCCGCTGGTGCAAAACGTGGTTGTCAGATGGCTGCTGGGAGCTGCTGGTTGGTAACATGTGACACCATTGTTAAAAGAGCTGCCCTGGTTGCCTATCTGCAACTGAGTCGGCCGTTTTTACATTTATATATATATATATATATATATATATAGATGTACAGTGGCATACAAGTATTTTTTAAAGCAAACAAACAAACCCTTCAAGCAAGCAAGTGCATTCTCTGTGGGTTATTTATTCCTTACTATATTTTCTTTGCCATAAAACATGTTTAAAGAACAGTTGGTTGAGTGAGTCTGAATCATAGCTGTCAAGTTCTCCCTTTTTTTAAGGGAAATTTCCTTATGCTGAATAGGCTTCCTCGCAAGAAAAGGGAAAACTTGACGGGTATGCTCTGAATACCTTAAAAATTCCCAGAAAGCACGACATTTGTAGATACCAGAGTGAATGGCACCTGCTGTTTCCCAAACTCTTACCTGTGTTAATGAATGTGAGCACAAACACAGGTAAGAGGGTAAGAGTCCTGCTTTTGTTAATATGGCTTGTGGAAACAGAACATAGTACAGTGGTACCTTGCAAGACGAAAATAATTCGTTTTGGGGTCACTTTGTCTAGCGAGATTTTCGTCGTGCGGAAACAAACGGCAGATGGCAAAAAACCCAAAAACGTCTTGCGAGACGCGGCTATAGAAAGCTTCGTCTTGCAAGGCAACAAAGAATCACTAGACGCTTTCGTCTAGCGAGTTTTCCGTTGCGCAAGGCATTCGTCTAGCGAGGTACCACTGTATGCTTAGTATAATTGCAGGACAGGGAATTGGAAGTCCTCCCAATTTCTTTCTTTTCAGCCTCTTTTATATCTTACTTTCTTATGGTTCCTTTTTCTTTTTCCTCCTTCTTGTTATACTTACGTTTTGTTCTGTAATTTGAAGTTCCCTATCTCAAGATGAAGGGCCCTCTGTGAGGGACAAGGCAAAGAGGATCTCCCAGAGTGAGAGGCTGGGGGAAGAGTGGGAAGCTCCCAGGTGAGAGCTGGGAGGGCTCACTTTTTTGTGTGTGGAATAAGGGTTAAGACTGAATTTTGATAGAGGACATTGTAAGTTCCTTTTCTTTTTTTTCTCTTCCTTTGCTCATCTTTCCCCCGATCTTTTTCTTGTTTAAATTAGTGTGATTTTTATTGTATCTTATGTGGAAAACTTCCAATAAAATTGATTTAAAAAAAAGAACTTAGTATGCTCATTCTAATTGATAAATACTAAACTTAAGGAGCACACTGTAAAAATCCAGCAGTTCTGGCTGCTGGCACGTCTTTAGTGCTGAAGCTGGTGATGACAGAGTGGTCCTTTTGTACATGCATTCCTTCTCTGTGCACACCTGTCAGTCTGGAGATAAGTCAGTGAAGAATAACTTTTTTTGGAGCTGATGAACCTGTGTAATAGTAATCATCCTCATCAAACCTTTTATTGGCATCGCATACAAACATCCATAACAAATCAATACAGAATTACCACCTCCCCAGTGGCACAAAACATTAGCCAAAAGAAAAGAGGCAAAGCAGTCGATCGTCACATCTCTAGGTCTCCAGGGAGATCAGACGTCTGCAATGTGTTTTGACGACAGAAAACCAAATAGAGATATTTAGCGACTAACTTGGTGAGCTCCTGATCATTCCCTAGTAATAGAAAATGTATGACCTCCAACTCTGGTTTTCATTTGGGGATGCAGAGTTGGTCTAGGAATTGCTGGAGGAGATCAGCATACAGCATATAGTTTACATTTAAGAACCATATGTGTAAGGGTTTCCACCAGGTGGTCTTCACATGGGCAAATTCTTTCTCCTTCCACCATGCCGAGAACCTTCCCCAAAGGAGGTTTGATGGATTTGAGTTTGATGGATTAGAGGTAATAGTAATCATGAGTTGCTTAAGTTTGCAAGGGGAGGGGATTAGCTGCTATAGAGTGTGTTTGTTTGTTTGTGGAAATCTTCAACTCACGTCCCAGAACAGGCATGGCTCCCTTCGCAGCCATGAAGCTCACTTGTGATAGTCAATCTTAGTTTGGCCTACTTTGTAGAGTAGGGGTCGGCAACCTCAGACCATGTGGTGGCTCGGACTATTTTTTTTGCAGGGGGGGGGGATGAACGAATTCCTATGCCCCGCAAATAACCCAGAGATACATTTTAAATAAAAGGACACATTCTACTCATGTAAAAACACGCTGATTCCCTGACTGTCTGTGGGCTGGATTGAGAAGGCGATTGGGCCGCATCCAACCCACGGGCCTTAGGTTACCTGCCCCTGTTGTAGAGTTTTGCAGAAATTAAATTAAAAATGTACAAGGCACAAACATTGTACTTTTCTGCCATTTACATGAGATCCAGTTCTTTGTTTGACTACACTGACTGTATAAAGCAGTCATAGCTGAAGAGTCATGCTAGAGGGCTCTACTTGGACAGATGTCCATTTAACAGCTGTGCTGTTCCAAAAACATTTGTAATTCCTGAATAGTTCAAAGGTGGATTAAACATTACTATAAAACTGAGCTGAAGCTCTGACAGTGGAATGATCTGTGTTCCTAAGTAGAGAAGGGAGTGTTGCTAGTTTCTTTAATATGGTTTTATGTACTTATCATCACAGTTTTCTCATGCAGAAGATCTGATCACAAAATCTCATTTTATAGCGAGGGTTTGTGAACTGAAGCCTTGTAACTTAGAGGTCCCATTAGCTGCAGTCAAGATGTCTTAAATCTTTAACAGCAGGAAATGGAATTTTGCAGTGTTGATTACATTCAAGAACAGTGAAGTACAACCCTTTAACACTTGTTGAATGAATAAAATTCTGTAAGTGGTAAAATGAGTATCAGATGGCATTGCCACCCACAGCAAGCTGTAAAATCTTTCTTAACAAACTTGGTTTACTTCTTAGGGTAGCATGGCTTCCTAGTAGTTCATATAAATATTGTTTTGTTCTCCCTACTACAGATTATCAAGAAAGAAGGAATAGGGACAGAATCACCCATGATAGGTGATAAAGTGACTGTTCACTATAGTGGGTGGCTTCTAGATGGCACAAAGTTTGACTCAAGCCGGGACAGAAAGGACAAGTTCTCGTTTGACTTCGGCAAAGGTAGTGTGTTCTATGCCTGGTACACAATAACATGATCTCTTCAATAGCATTAAAAAAAAAAGATGCATTGCATATTCCATATTGAACGATGATCCTCTTCTTAACTTGCAGTGTAAAATGTTCGTTGTCCTATGCTTTTGTAGAGAATTGTCTTCTCATTATGGGAACAGAATTTAATTGTTATGTGGTTTCATAAATACAGTTGAATAGAAGCCACAATAACATATGCAAGTTCACTTTCACCCTTGTTGTTTGTCGGGAATGCCACACAGGCTATTTTCACTTGTTGCTCTGTTACATAGAAATGTAGCAAGCTAATGCGTTGAGTATAAATTGTTAGGCACAACTACAGTTTGCACAAATATAAGTGTTAAAGATAAAGGTAAAGGTACCCCTGACCATTAGGTCCAGTCGCAGATGACTTTGGGGTTGCGGCGCTCATCTCGCTCTATAGGCAGAGGGAGCCGGTGTTTGTCCGCAGACAGCTTCCGGGTTATGTGGCCAGCATGATGTAAGCCGCTTCTGGCGAACGAGAGCAGCGCACAGAAATGCCATTTACCTTCCTGCCAAAGCGGTACCTATTTATCTACTAGCACTTTGATGTGCTTTCGAACTGTTGGTGGGCAGGAGTTGGGACTGAACAATGGGAGCTCACCCCGTCGCGGGGATTCAAACCGCCGACCTTCTGATCAGCAAGCCCTAGGCTCTGGTTTAGACCACAGCGCCACCTGCCACAAATATAAGTGTAATGAAGTACAATATGTACAAAAAGCTGCTTTGGCTAGGGACAGTTTTGAGCATAGAAGTGATGAGGTTCTTAAGGTGAACCCAAGTACTTTCCCTCAGCAGAGTTCCATTTTTTATGTTTACTGCCTCAAATACATGTCTGGATCTCTGCAGAGGTAAAAGCGGCTTGGATGGAGGATGGTTAATTGGGGCAGGAAAAACAGCTTTCTGGGACAGAGTTAAGTACCTATTCCACCCTGCTGCCATGGAGATGAGGTTCCATTGATGGAGAAAGGAAGTATTCAGCCGTACAAGTGTCAAAGAGGTTTCCTGGTTCTTTAGTTCAGTTGGAGTTTGTGACCTGCTTTGGGGCTTATTCCTGCAATGTCTTTGCTTTTTGCTAGCAGAGAGAATGTGAATAAATGACTACTGGTGAATAAATGACTACTGATTACAGGTGCTTGCTTTTTAGTAACGTGGCCAAATTTTTCTTTTTAGGTGAAGTCATCAAAGCTTGGGACATTACTGTGGGAACTATGAAAGTTGGAGAACTTTGTCAAATAACTTGCAAACCAGAATATGCCTATGGCTCTGCTGGCAGTCCCCCTAAAATACCTCCCAATGCCACACTGATTTTTGAGGTAAGTCAGAGAGGCTATTCTTTCATCTGTAGCAGAAGCAGGACAACTGCTGTCCCCAGTGGCTGTACATGTTTGCCAAGGCTAAAAGCTGAGCAGCTTGCGCCAAAGGCAGCAGAATCAATGAGTCCCTGTAGATATGGAACTTGGTTGGCGAAAGCAGAACAATATTTGAAGAGTACAGGCCCTGTATTTCTTACCTTTGTTGTAAGAAATGAAATAATAGATTTATTCATTCAACTTTACTGCTTTAGGTATAAAACCAAATTCAGAAATAAAACAGAAAAGATGACCAATTGATAGAGTAAAAGACCTCAATGTAATTAAAACATAGAACCTTAGAGTTGGAAGGGACCCAAGGGTCATCAAGTCCAACCCCCTGCAATACAGGAATCTCAGCTTTGGTTTAAGAAATGTCTTCAAAATGTCTTTCCAGTAAAAATGGTTTAGTCAGTCATACAAACTGCAAGAGAAGCTGCTGGAAAGAGAATTCAGTTTGAGGGCGCTGCCTTCCTACACCTGCACATGAAGCAGAACTGATGGTCTTAGCATGTGGTAATGGAAAGGGACTCAAGTGGGAAGAGGCATTCTCCTTTTTTTTTTTTTTTAAGTTTATTGAAGGTAAATTACAGATACAATGCAAAAGAATACTTCATACAATTAAAACGAAACTACAAAACAATATCAATAAAAAATGATCAATTTTACGGTTTCTTGTCTCATTTTCCTACTACCTTTACTGTGATTCCTAATTTCTAACATAAGGTAAGCAAATAATACATCCTTTTTTTCTTACTCCCCCCACCAAACCATGATTTCTACAATATAACATATTCAACTTTAAGTCATTAAATCATATTAATACCCCTGACTTCCGGTCGCTTATTGCCGTGCGACTCATTTAGTTATTCTATGTACCGTCTTTTCTCTTCAAAATTCTGTTAATTCTTTTGTACACACTTATACTGATCATACCCAATTAACTGAATCATTTTTCTATACCAATCAATTCAGGGCAGCCATAAAGATTTCGTCATTGTTATAATATTCTTGTAAATATTTCCTAAATTTTCCCCATTTTTCCAGAAATTTTTGTTTCGAATTTCCCCTTAGCTTATCTGTTAATTGAGCCATATCAAGAAATTCTAGTAGCTTCGTTCTCCATTCTCCAATGGATGGAATTTTGTCCCCTTTCCAGTTGGCTGCTATCAGCAGTCGCCCTGCCGCAGTGGCATATAGGAAGATCTCTCTACACTTCAGTGGGATGTCTTTCGCTAATATTCCAAGAAGGAATGCTTCGGGTTTTTTAACAAAATTGATTCTCAAGATTTTTTTCATTTCCTCATAAACTTTGTTCCAAAATTCTTTAATCTTAGAGCAACCCCACCACATATGTATCAAGTCTCCTCTTACAACCCCACATTTCCAACAATTGTCTGATGCCTTTTGATACATTTTAGATAGTTTAGCTGGTGTGAGGTACCACCGGTACATCATTTTATACATATTTTCCTTGATTGCAAATGACGCCGTAAACTTCATATTGTGATTCCACAGGGTCTCCCAATCCTTCATCATTATTGTGTGGCCCAAATCCTGGGCCCACCTGATCATTACATGTTTCACTGCTTCTTCTTGAACTTCCCATTCTAAGAGTAGGTGGTACATTTTAGAGATAATTTTACTGTTGTTGTTCAACAAATCTCTTTCTATTATGGATGGTTCTTTATTAAATCCCTTCTTTTTGTCGTCCTTAAAGACTTCTCTTAATTGATGATAATCTAACCAACTAACTAACTCGCCTTTAATTTCCTCATATCGCTTCATTTCAAACTCTTCCTCATTCCAGCTCAGCAGTGTTCGATAAGTTACCCATTTTTCCTTGGTATTTTTTTTCCTTACGGCTTTAGCCTCGACCGGTGATAGCCAGAGTGGGGTTTTGGGCTCTAATAAGTTTTTATATTTCTCCCACACCTTATATAGGGCATTCTCCTAGGTACCCATTCCAAAATTGTGGTAGCTGAATACTCCTTTCATAGTTCTGATCAGTGGACTGGCTTTTCAAGAATTCATTGGTTTTTTTTCTTGTTCATTTTTATTTTAACTTCATTTGGTATCGTACCTGTTCAAATTATCTGTTTCAATTCCCCACCCCACCCCCCACCCCGGTTTTAAAGGAGAGTTAGTTAAATCTTTACTACTACTACTACTACTACTACTACTGCCTCTTCAGTTAATGCTACTTTTCCTCCTACTTTTGTGTGATAAAGTCAACCCTTCCGAATTTCACCATGGGCTAAATCTGAATTTGCATTATTTTTTCATTCCTCTAGATAGAGCTGTTTGAGTTCAAGGGTAAAGACCTCACAGATGATGAAGATGGTGGAATAATCCGAAGAATTCGTAAGAAGGGAGAAGGCTACTCCAAACCTAACGAGGGAGCTATGGTGGAGAGTAAGTACCGTAGCAGTAAAAAGATGATGGATGGGGATGTTGATCTGGAATTTTAGTGTACTGTTACTTCTTGTTGACTGTATTGCAAGCCATCTTGTGAATGCATCCTAAAAGTCATGGTATGGCTCTATTAAGTAACTATACCCCCCGTCTCCTCTCATACCATGCTAGATAATCATGCTTAGTATTGATATAGTGCTTTAAACTGTTGAGAGAGGATAATATATAATATCCCAGTAATCCCGTCTAAACATGCCATTTTTTTTGTATCAGTTGAGGTGGAAGGTCGGCATGGAGACAGACTATTTGACAAACGGGAGCTGCGGTTTGAAGTAGGAGAGGGAGAAAACTATGACCTTCCTCCTGGCGTGGACAAAGCACTTCAGAAAATGGATAAGTTGGAAGAGTCCGTGGTGTATCTCAAGCCCAGGTATACGCCTTGCTTTGAAGCAGTCCTGACACACCACTTTCTTTTGTGCATGAGGCACACTCTATTATTGCCACTGCAAATGGACTCAGCTTTGGGGATTGGGTATATCTGTCAGCACTCTTATGAGGTTGCTTATCTAGAGGTGGGTGATGTGATGCCTTTCAAAGGAGGAAAAACAAGCAGATCTGGATCTTAGAAGCGTCTCATTTCTTTCACAGCTATGGTTTTGGAAGTGCTGGGAAACCAAAATTTCAGATCCCTCCAGATGCAGAGCTACAGTATGAAATCAAACTTAAAAGCTTTGAAAAGGTAAGTAAAGGAGGGGTTTCTTTTAATGAAAAGGAGATAGAGGGTTCACATTCATCCATCCATGACAGGATGTGCATGGTGAAAGAAATAGAAATGTATTACAATAACTTGCATAAAATGAAGCTACAATATATTTTCCCAACTTTTATTATTTTTACTGATTTAAACTTGTTTGTTCCATGTGAAATTACTATTGCTTTTTGTTGTAATATTATACCTGGAGAGGGTTAGGGTGGGGATGGTTTTAAAAATCCGCTGCTACAACCTTTGGAATCCCTGGTGAAGGGTGGGAATGGCCTCATCCTGTTTGGGGGGTGGGTTTTTGATACTGCCAGCTATGCACATCGTTCCACAATGGAAAGCCACAGCACATCAAAAGGCTTCATGGAGAGTAGCATTGAAAGGGAATGCCAGAATCTCAATAGCGGGTAACAGCTTTTCAGCTTTTGTAGTCAGTCAGGAACGTTTCCCTCACTCTCTCTCCCGCAGTGTTTTCACCAGGGTGAAGTATGTCATTAAACTGTGATCATGCCTCTTGCTTGCCTGCATTGTTGAATGGAAGGGTATGTTGTGTGTGTGGGGTGCTATTGTGTGGTTGGAATGTATTCTGCTGTACAAAAGGCAAGAGTCACATTTCAGAATTTGTCTAAAAACTGGAAGAAAGGGAGATTGGTAGATCTCCCTGGGAAAGGAATTCCACAACTGCCTTATCTATCACACATAAAATTAAATTGTATGATATGACAGTTGTCAAATTTAGGCTGCAATCCTGTAGTTGTATATCTTGGAGCAACTGCTATTGAACTCGGTAGGACTTCTGAGTAAACATGGTTGCAATTGCACTGTTAAGTAATAATATATCTGTCAGAGATGGCTGCGGCTACTCTTGAGTAAAGACGTTCCACTCCGTCTTGTCTTTCGGAGTTTTATTGTGCATACTATTTACAGTGCAAGAACATCAGCAAACATGACTGCTCAGTCCGTGTCAGAACCCCGCAATGGCTTCTTGCGGGTTTTCGCCCAGCATAAAAGCCTGGGCACCCCAAAGCGCCGCCCCCTGGCCCTACGGGTGGGCATGAGCCTCAATTTGGGCGTCGGAGGGAATGGTCACCTTCCTGACTGCCCTATGTCTGAAAGCTCTCAGTGCTCTTCCTCCCTCTCTCCACTCCACTAACTTCCTCATTCCTTTCTCCTGACTCGCTGCTTGTGCTGACGCTGGGCGAGGAGCTGGTGAAGATGATTGGTGGGGGCTCTCTGTAGAGAGACCCCGCTGACAAAATCCTTGAAATATTATCATCTCACATTTCAAATCAGTAGTTTCTGATTTGAGCTTTCAATTTTATCTTGCTTGCTGTTTCCATTTTCTTTTGCCGCATCGTCAGTGTGTGCTTTATGCCCAGCAGTAGAGGCAGTAAACTGACGTGTGTATCTGCTTGCCTGGTGTCTCCACTTTACGCTTCTATACAGTTACATGCCATTCTTCCATAGACGCCTTGTCTTCAAAAAAGCACCCTGTTGATTGGTTTCTTTTTTATCTGGACAGGCTAAGGAGTCGTGGGAAATGAACACCAGTGAAAAGCTGGAACAAGGGTCCATTGCAAAGGAAAAGGGTACTCAGTATTTCAAAGTGAGTGTAATAGGGGATTTCAAACACCCCTGGCAGATACTGAAGTAATGTTGAGTGTGCCATATCTTTTGATTTGCATTCCTCTGAAATTGTGGTATGGGTATATGATTGGAATTAGGATTATTCATGATTAAAAGAACAGTATGTTGGAGTAGAGGGAAACTGTTTACAATGCTGAAACTCGCTTATAGCTACCATAGTCATAAAAGTGAGGCCCATAGTTTCACTAGCTTGTTCTAGTGCCCCCAAACCTACCTGAGTGTGACGTACAACAAAGTTTTCAAAGGTTTATTAATCTATATTGTACTTTGCCTACAGCCAGGGCCGTCTTACCCATAGGTGCTAGGGGTGCGGGGCACCCAGGCGCCGGGCTCTCAGTGGCACCAGGCCAAGAGTCCAGGGCTCGAGAGTTGAGGCAGGGGAAGAGTCGCCCGTCGGTTGGAGTGCCGCAATGGGTTCTTCTGCGCTGTGAGTTCGGGGGCGACCGAGCCATTGAGACGCTGAGGTGGCCGGCCAGTTCCGCCCTCCTGCGCGCCTGGGACTGGGCAACCTGGGGGGGGGGCACCGGGCAGATCTTTGCACCCCGGCGCCGCATTTGCTTAAGACAGCCCTGCCTATGGCAGTGAAATTTCTGGCACCTGTTGGATAGGCTGAGATGATAGCATAAAATATAAATACTACAACTTCAAAAGGAATACAGTGGTGCCTCGCTTAACGAATGCCCTGCTTAACTAAATTTCCGCTTATTGAAAGGATTTTTTGAGCGGAGGTTGCCTCGCTAGACGAATTCGTTTTATGAAAAATTCGTCTAGCGAATCGCGGTTTCCCATAGGAATGCATTGAAATTCAATTAATGCATTCCTATGGGCAAAAAAAATAAAAAAAATCAATGCATTCCTATGGGATTCGCTAGACGAATTTTTCGTTATAAGAAAAGACCCGTGGAACGAATTAATTTCGTCTAGCGAGGCACTACTGTAAAGCTGTCAACATTTGTACTCCATTGAGGGAAGACAGGTTAACTCCTGTGCCCCTACAGCAGAAGGCAGGGCTTAAAATCTTCTGATATTAAGAGACAAGGAATAGTCCTCTCCCACTCAGCTAATTCTTGCCTTCTAGATAGAAGCTTTTGTGGCCTTATAGGCCATATACTCCCTCCACTGTCTTTTTAACTAGAGGCCACTCTAAATAGATACAAGTCCCTCATTCAGCATAGGTAGCAAGGATTTCCCCATGGTACAAGGAGTGATACAGTTAGTTGTCCTAGGGGGGGGGGCATCCAGCCAGATGGTATGGCAGCCCAAGTAGCCATCATCTTCATTTTTATAAGGTGAGAGAGGACCAGGATCAGAACAGGGAGCCCCTTTAATGGGCCTTGAGCATTCTGTTTCCTCATCTTCTCTGACCCCATGGAATCATATGGAATCACCATAGGTGAATCTAGGGTGCTTTTGATCTTACTCAGAATTGGGCATAAAGGTGGGAAATCCCACAAAGCAGTATGAGATTCCCTTGAATTCTCTTCTTATAGCCTGTAAATTCCTACTGGCATCAGGTCAGTCTGAAACAGTGTGGGAATCTGTCTAAGCATTGGGACTCCTGGCAAACTCACAGCTATCCAGCAAGAATGTAAAAGATGCATGTACTGACAAGAGGCCATCCCAGTAGGGGAGCCACTACTAAGCAATACTACCCCATCTGGTTTTTTTTTTAAAAATAATGTTTTAATTCATTGATGCAAAAATGTTTTGGAGAGCAATGATAGCCCTTTCCCTTACACCCCTATGCTGTGTGTCAGGGACCTATTCACTTTGGTCTTCTGTGCCAGAGCCTAGAAGTGTGTCATTTAAGGTCCCGAACATTGCCAACAAGGCTGAACAGTTGAGGAACGTACACTACTCTGCTTCTGTGGCAATTATTTTTTTAGTTGGTCAACGCAACCAAATGTTAAGCAGTTGGAAGTCAGAAATCCTTGCTGACTTACTGCAAATGATCCAGAGATCTACTAGTAAATCCTAATGTACCTTTTATCTACCCTGATCTACACTGTAAGGTGGGTTAGCGTTAAGTGCCACTCTGTCCATTATGCAATGAGAAACTAAGGAGTCAAGGAATATATCATAAAATAATTGCCATGAGTGCTAGGGAAGAGGTGGGTGCAACAAGAGATAGATAAGCAATATGTTGAGCTGAGCTACTCATTATAGCAGGGATGGGGGGAAAATGTGTCCCTCCAGATGTTGGATTCCAACCTCTGTCAGCCAGTTGTCAGAGATGATAAGTGTGATAGTCTAGCTTTCCTGAGACACCTGTTAATGCTTCCTTTCCATAATCACAGTTGAGGTAGAATCCACGTTCTGCCCAACTAACCATGCGCGGCTACCTGCAACTAAAGCTACATTAGAATTTTTGCCCTATTTTAGCTTCAGTTGAACATAATGGGGCATTTTGTCAGCCTGCCTGCTGGGGGTGGGGTGGGGGGATCTTCTGGGTAGGGAATATGGCCCTCTAATCCATTTGAGTCTGATGCCATACTGATTGCATTCCAGGAGGGAAAATACAAACGGGCAGCATTACAATACAAGAAGATAGTGTCATGGCTGGAACATGAAACAGGACTCTCAGATGCAGAGGAAGCAAAGGCCGAGAGCTTGAGACTTGCTGCCCATCTTAACCTGGCCATGTGCCATCTGAAGCTGAAGGAGTATTCCCAGGCCTTGGAGAACTGCAACAAGGTAAGCAGCACTTTAGATATCCAGGAACGCAGGCAGGAGTGTCAGCCAGTAATAACAAGCTTTCAGGGCTGTGCTGTGCTTGAAGATGTGCAAAGGGTACCCGAATGGTACCCTTTATTGGACTGGTGATATGGTGTGTATATGGGTTTAAAATGATTAAATCCTTTTATTTGTGAAGGGTTTATTGTGAAAAATTCAAACCAGTTGGTTTTCCAGCTAACACAGCAGCTGCTGCACTCCTGTGACATGAAAAACTGAGTTGCAGAAGCTGGAAATGGGAATACTATTCCATAAAACTTTTATTAATTGTAAATCCATGGCCTGTGCCAAGTTGGGGGACTTGAGAAGAACTCACTAGCTTAGCCTTTGCCTCCTTTCTCTTCTCTTATTGCATCCCCAGTATGTGCAAATACCTCCATGCTGATATAGAAGAGGATAAACAAACTAGTGTCATATGTGAACAGCTTTCCAAAGCTTGATTGAGCCCCTAAAACTGCCCTAACCCCATCAGTTACAGAATGGATGCCCAGGCAGATTGTTTCAGCCTGCATGCTGTCTGCCTCAGAACACCCCTTCCCCCAACATATTCCCACTCTCCCAACTGCTGTAAAACTAAATGAAGGGGAGGGGGAAGCTAAGAACAGCCTTTGTAATCTGGGCATTTGTGTGGGAAAATGGCTGAAAGTCGCTCAGTGAACACCTTTTCCAACCTGACCTGTTTCAAGTGGGAAAGGGTGGTGAGCCGAAAAACAGAGATGGAAAGTTAAGCAGCCACTTTCTCCCCCAAACTCTTGCTTCAACTGTTCAATTCTCGGCATCCAAAAGCTGCTTTTTAAAGCTGCTTTTGCTTTAAAATGGTTCGGGAGAAGATGCTTGCAACTGTGCACTGTACCCAGTTTAGGCCCCTGCCTCCCATTAACCATTGATAAACCACTTCTCCATGAATTTGACTAATCTTTTTTACCTTGAAGCTATCTAAGCTAATGGCCATTGTACCTTGTGAGTGAGTTGTGAATAGCGTAGATGGAGTCAAATAATGAGAAGGCAGCTTGACAGAGGAGAGGTCTATCCATCCGTACTAACCAAAATGGCAGAACCTATAGAAGCAGCAGGGGAAGAGATTCATGCTGATCATCTGGCTGGTCACTGCTGAGAACAGAATGCTAAAGTAGCCTCATGCAGCAGAACAGTTCTTTTTCTGTATCAATACTTTTCTTCCCAGCCCCGCAAGCAAGCACATGCTTCCTCTTTTCTCTTTGCTGCTGCTCCCTCCCTCCCTCTTCCTTTTGATAAGTGAGGCTGCTGCTGCATCTCATCCCCTCTCTAAGGCTGCTGAGCTGTATCTGTCACACACAAACCTTTAAGAAGTTTTAGGTCTCTTACTAGGAGATCTTCACATTTTGAGAGCCTAGGTTATAACAAGTACATTATAGTCCATTTTGTGTTGAAACACAACATTTCCTTTAAGTGCATGCTTCAAAAGCACCAGAGATGTCTAGCTGTATGTTCTCATGATGATGTTTGGATGTTTTTCCTAAAAAAATTATTTACCTTGTCTCACCTGCCTGCCAGGCTCTGGAGCTAGACAGCAGCAACGAGAAAGGCCTCTTCCGCCGTGGGGAGGCTGAGTTGGCTGTCAATGACTATGAACTAGCCAGAGGAGATTTCCAGAAGGTGCTGCAGCTCTACCCAAGCAACAAAGCAGCCAAAGCGCAGCTAATAATTTGTCAGCAAAAGATCCGTGAGCAGCATGAGAGAGAAAAAAAGCTGTATGCCAACATGTTTCAAAGACTTGCAGGCAAGGAAGCAAAGGTAAGCAGGAGTGTTCTGCAGAATCACACCTATGTTTTCACTAGTAAACAAAATACTCTTGTCTTCACCCAAACTGTTGTATACTATAAGAGGACGATTTTATTTTTTTCTCTATGGACTATCAGTGTTTCAGCAGTTTTCCTAAAATACATTCCTCTTGCTAAGGGGTCAGCAAACTTTTTTAGCAGGGGGCCGGTGCCCTGTCCCTCAGACCTTGTGAGGGGCTGGACCGAATTCCTATGTCCCACAAATAACCCAGAGATGCATTTTAAATAAAAGGACACATTCTACTCATGTAAAAACACGCGGATTCCCGGACCGTCTGTTGGCTGGATTTAGAAGGCGACTGGGCTGGATCTGACCCCCGGGCCTTAGTTTGACTACCCATGCTCTTGCTTCTTGGAACATATTTAGGGGCTCCCAAGCCATTTCTTACTTTTAAACCCTCTTAAGTCCCCAACACCATGGGTGGCCATGAGATGAGGGTGGTTACCTTTTCCTATATTGAAAAAGTACCTTGAGGGACAGGAAGAATTTGGAAGAGGGAAACTCTTTCACACTCCATCTTTCAGCTCTACGTGCTGAACATCTACTGGATCCAACTTCTATCCAGATCCCTTCAAAAAGTGAAGTGTGTGACCCACTTTCTCTTTTTGAGTGGGGAAGCTCATCCAAGGGGTGGGGGGAAGTGATAATAAGAGATGGTACTTGCCGCACTTGCTCAAAAATTAAAATGTGCTCTCAGGCCACACAAGGTTGACAGCTCCTGATTTAAGCCCCCTGTTAGTTGTTTCATAACTCTTCAACTTGGATTATATTCCTTTGGTTTAGAAGATTACTGTATCAGAAACTGGGAAACCCTGCTTTAATAACACTCAAGCAGCTTAAGAGGTGTGATTCCTTCTTACCGTATTTTCCTCTGCCATATCTTTTCCGTAGGTGGAAGCTGATGCAGTCTGCAGAGAAGAGACAGAAATGAAAGATGATAAACAGAATGGAGTTGAAGAAAAAGCAGATGGTGTAGAAGCTTGAAGCTGAAATGCAGTTCTGTTAGTTTTGTAAAACTGAAGAATTTCCAGTGAACTAGACCTTTATTTTTCTATCTGATTGAATAAGAGGCAGGGGCTGGGGCTATGGTGCTGCTTTATGTCTGTCTGCATAGGAAATGTGAGTGGCAGAGCAGACCTGGAGTAATCTTAGGGATGTTATTTATTCAATCATGCATTCTGACTTGGTTGCTCTTGATCTTGGGAATTCTATCAGGATCATTTCCTCCTTAGTTCCATTTTGTTTTTTCACTGACATCTCTCTTGGGTTCCACTTTAAACTAATCCCAAATCCCACTCTTCACTTTGTTTCTTTGGCCTTTTTTTAAAGTAATCATCTTACCCACAATAAGGTAATTGTATGGGAGACTTATGAACAAACAAAACCACTATGTCCCTTCTACTATAGCCTCATCCTGTCTTATTTCCTCTGTCAACACAAGCATCCTTCTCCCATGGGCAAGTGTTGTCACCTTTCTTGTAATGCCTCCCCTTTTGCACATTGCTGAAGATTAAGACTGTGAGGTCCAAAGCTTGAGCAATAAAGTACCAAAAGAAAAGAAAAGAAGGAGGAAGTGTTGAGTAGATGCCATGTTCTGTGAAACTTTGAATTAAACTACCACGAGGTGTTCACCCAGCATCTATAAAAACAGTGCTGAAACACACCAGCCGCAGAGCGATGCCTGCATACTAGCCGTGAATGGAAAGATGCAATCCATGCACACCAGGAGCAGCCAACGCCCACCCCCAGTGTCCTTGGAAAGAATGGTAAATTGCAATATGATGTCCTGTGGAGGACAGTAGTATTTAAAGAAAATTGAGGAAGGAAACCTGTGTTGCCAACCCCACTCTACATAATTATACTGGTCATCCCTTAAAAAATGTTTTAAAAAATCATTACACTTACAGAGCTGTGTAATGGGGCTGTGAGGGAAGGAGGCATCTTCAGCACAATACTGGACTATATGAAGAAGAAGAAGAAGAGTTTGGATTTGATAGCCCACTTTATCACTACCCTAAGGAGTCTCAAAGCTGCTAACAATCTCCTTTCCCCTCCTCCCCCACAAGAAACACTCTGTGAGGTGAGTGGGGCTGAGAGACTTCAGAGAAGTGTGACTAGCCCAAGGTCAGCCAGCAGCTGCATGTGGAGGAGCGGAGACGCAAACCCGGTTCACCAGATTACGAGTCTACCGCTCTTAACCACTATACCACACTGGCTGGTGGTGTCCCATAATTTACTGCGGAATCAATTGAAATATTGGGATCCATTCAGTTTTGAGTGGGGAAAATGGGATGGCGGGGTGGGTCTGGCCTAATACACATGAGTCTAGCACACATTTTCAGGCAAACAGGCCTGCCATCCTGTTTTAACATAATAAGCTCAAATTAAATCTTAACATTTATTGAACCCAAGCATTTAGCATGCACACACCTGAGAAGCAGCAGGTGGGAATTCAAGTGCCACCAGGAGGAAGAGGGACATGTGCCTCCACTTAACTCCCCCCCCCAAATGTCAGGAACAAAAGATAGGGGGCTCCTGGAACTCAACCCCATATTACAAGCTTTACAGAACAGCTCCCTTACCACCAGTCAGACAGGTATCAGACATGGAGCATTTGTGAACACGCCCAGCTCCAACACCCAGTCATCACCAGGCACCAAGGGCTGCTTATTTGTTATGCGTAAGGGGTGCCTGGCTCAAATCTAGGGCCAAAGGCCCTTCTGTCTGTTAGGCTAGCCCTGCTGGGTAGCTTCCCAGCACAACTCATTGCCCAGATCCCTCCTCATGACTAAACAAAAGCAGTGCTCACCCCACATCTGACCCGTAAAAGCCTGGTCCCCTGACCATACAGCTCCATACAACTCATCTGACTGAAGAAAGAAGCCCTGAGCCCACTGGGCTGCTGCCTCCTTGCAGCTGGGTTCAGCTGAAGCCACTATTAGGGCACCACATGTGGTCCACTATATGTTGTGGGGCTCAAACTCCCATCAGCTCCCCAGGCAGCATGGCCAACGGGATGAGTTGCAGTCCAACAACCTCTGACCAGCTGCTGATTCCCCACCCACCCACATGCCAAGCTGCAGGGGGCACCCCCTGTCTTATCACTCTCCCACAATAAAGCTTCGTTTGTGGTGTTTTTTCAAATTTTATTTTTAAATTTCAAACTCCGATTGAAATTTAGATAGAAGAAGGGGTAGGGTATCTGAACTTTTATGTTTTAAGTCCTAGCTTTATAAGCTTGCTGTACCCAGTCACAGATGCACCCTTCTTTGGCGATCCCTCGCAGCTGAGTAAGGTTGTCTTCCATGAACACGGTTTTAACAGTGAGTCTGTAAGTGACTGCGGAGGCCAATTCTGGATCCACACGTCCTTCCATGGTGGGGACATAGGTTTCCGGGCAGGAGTTGATCACAGTGAGGGGTTGGCAAGCGTGCCTTCCTCTTGGCATGTTTCTCCCTTTCATCCTGAGTTCGAGTGTCTTCAAAACCCATGATACCTTTGGTAAAGGCTGTTCTCCAACTGGAGGGCTCGCAGGCCAGTGTTTCCCAGTTGTCTGTGTTTATACATTTTTTTTAGATTTGCCTTGAGATTTACCTCTTTTGTTGACCACCAGCATTATGCTTTCAATTTTTAAGTGCGGAATAGAGTAGTTGCTTTGGAAGACGAATCCGCACAACATGACCAGTCCAACAAAGCTGATGTTGAAGAAACATTGCTTCAACAGTACACGGGTATTACTTCGCCTGTCTTCCCAAGTATGTGTAAAATGTTTCAGAGACACCATTGATGGAATCTTTTGAGGAGTTGGAGATGGTGTTTATAAGTAGTCCATGTTTCCCAAGCATACAGTAAAGTTGGTAGTACAATAGCTTTGTAAACAAGCATTTTGGTTTCCTTGCGAATGTCCCGGTCCTCAAACACTCTGCACTGCAATCGGGAGAAAGCTGCACTCTCAGAGCTCAGGCAATGCTAGATTTCAGCATCAGAGGCCCTTGTGGAAAGATAACTGCCCAGGTAGGAGAAGTGATCAACACTTTCCAATGAATTGGATTTGTGGTGCTGCAGAGGGCTTGTTTTGTGCTTGTTGGTACAGCACTTTGGTCTTTTTGATGTTTAGTGATAGGCCAAGCTTTTTGTAAGCTTCTGCAAGGATATTTAGGATGGTTTGGAGATCATCCTCTGAGCGTGCGCACACTACATTGTCATCAGCATAGTGAAGTTCTATGAAGGAAGTTACAGTAACCTTTATCTTTGCTTTCAGCCTGCTCAGGTTAAAGAGCTTTCCTTCTGTTTGATAAATGATTTCTACTTCGGTGGGGAGTTCCCCTTTGACAAAGTGTAGGATCCTGGCAATGAAAATAACGAATAGAGTTGGGCTGATAACACAATCTTGTTTAACACCTGATCCCACTGTGAATAGTTCACTTAGAGCCATTGTTATCTGCGATTGTTGCTGTCATATTATCATGGAGAAGCCAAATGATGTTCACAAATTTATCTGGGCAGCCAATTTTCCGAAGGACAGTCCACAGGGCATTACTATTTGCAGTGTCAAAAGCCTTAGTGAAGGTCAATAAACACCTTATACAGGGGTTGGTTTTGCTCTCTGCATTTTTCTTGGAGCTGTCAAGCGGTGAAAATAATGTCCATTGTCCCCCTAGCTAGAAGGACTAAAACCATTTTGGATTCAGGAAGGATATCCTTGGATATTGTTAGGAGACGATATGCTAAGATCTTTGCAAGAATTTTGCCGGCCGCAGCTAATAGAGAGATGCCTCGGTAGTTTCCGCAATCCGTTCTGTCACCTTTTAAAAAAAAGAGATTGATAATTTTGGCACCCCCAAAGTCTGCTGGGATCTCCTCTCTCTCCCAGATTTCATCGATGAGCTTGTGTGAGGCTGCTGCCCTTTTTACACCAATTCCCTGTGATCTTGGAAGGGTTTTTATCTGAGGAAGGGCAGAGGCAGCCCTGCGAAAGCACAGCCGTCCCGCGAGGCACAAAAATGGCGGCAGGAACCAGGAAGCTTTGCCTTCACGCATGAGTTGGGCGACTCTTCCATCGCCGTATCTCTACGCGCGTTCCCTCCGCGGACCTTTCTGAGCCAACGGCGCTCCCTTACGGCGGTCTCGCTTGTCCACCGCGTCCTAGAGCGGCTGCCCCCACCACCACCCACGCTTCCGCTCTGGCCAGAAGGACTCGGGCCTCTGTGGTGGACGGCGCGCCATGAGGTCGGTCAGCTACGTGCGGCGGGTGACGCTGGAGTTCGGCGGGAACCTCTTCCCGCGCGCTGTGTGCCTGGGCGACGCCGACAACGACGCGGTAGGAGCGTGCGCGGGTCAGGCCGAAGCGCCGCCGCCGCCCCTCCTCAGCCCGGAGCCCCGCGAGCTCCAGTCGCGAGCCGCTCCTCTAAGCGGAGTGACTGAAATGGGCAGAGAAAGTAAACAAACCTAGCGAGGCGAGAGCGGGATTGGGAAGGGGCGAAGGAGCCGCGCTGAGGATCCTCCAGGATTATGGCCCCGCGGACGGCAGCAGCTGGAGGGGTTTCCAGAGCAGGCCAAGGGCTTCGTAATGGGACGCGTTCAGACTGACACGCAGAGAAAGGGAAAATAATAAGAGCGCCTCATCTGAAATCCTATGGAAAGTTAGATGCGGTATTACTGACACGAATAGGAGTCGCCCAAAATGCAGCTGTTATCCGAATGATTAATATACCAACTGAAATGCAACACACACACACACACACACACACACACACACACACACACACACACATATATATATATATATATATATATATATATATATGAGAAAACCGCAGCAATGTAAGAACGACAAAAACAATGATCAAGGAGCATGGGAAACCACTTTGATATTTGTATAAATTTGGAACTATTTTGATATTAAGTGGTATCTATAATTGGCAAAAAATGTAATATTAGGGATAAAAAAATTCAAAAAATAAAAAAGTAAATAGCCCCTCAGAGCGGCTTGTGCAGAGTTTGAGAGATGCCAGTGCTTCGAATTTTCTTGTAAAACCTAAGGTACCCTCCCTCAGGCTTCCTTTAG
The DNA here is from genome assembly GCF_965207765.1 of Zootoca vivipara. NCBI lineage: Eukaryota > Metazoa > Chordata > Lepidosauria > Squamata > Lacertidae > Zootoca > Zootoca vivipara. The sequence goes on along the minus strand of NC_142583.1, from coordinate 5,508,807 downwards.
CCTGCAGTGCATTCCACCCCTAAAGGGATGATTCTCTTTGCTGTTGCCCTTTGCTTGGCAGCCCCACTAGCCTGGGCAGTTTCAGAAAATGTCAGACAGACCAGGCTTAGGAACAGGGGCGTACCCAGGATCAAAACTGGGGGGGGGGGGCAAGCCATGGTTGTTCAGGGGCGGGGCCAAGGCACGGGAGGGGAGGGGCCACGAAGTGGGAACGTGGGCAGGGCTACAGGGCTAGCGGGCCCGACAACATTGCGGCGGCAGCGGCCACCTTGTGCTTCTAGGGCTGGCAGCGTCGGCGGCTACCCTGCTTGGCTGGAGAGGACGGGAGGGTCGGGCAGGCGAGAGGGGGTGGCAGGGTGGGCGAGAACGAAGCAAGGCACGACCGCAGTCACGACGGCTCCGAGGCGTTGCTGCATATCAGCATAATATTTCAACCATGTCGTGGGTTCAAGCCCCACCTTGGGAAAAAATTCCTGCATTGCAGGGGGTTGGACTAGATGACCCTTGTGGTCCCTTCCGACTACAATTCTATGATTCTATTGATATATTACCATAGCATATGCATCATTCTGCTTTCTTGAATTGTCCTAGGCACAGCAGCCAACTCCTAGAGGCCTAGGTGCCCCCCCAATTACTGGTAAATACTGTGTTTGAAAGAGTCACCCCCCCATATTGATGGGCTTTCTTTGTGGGGCTTACCTGCCCCCCCGTATTTTATTAAGGATGGAAGAGGGAGGGAAGGGAGGAAGAAATAGAGAGAGGGATAACTCACATTTGTGGGTGCCTCTGGGTGACGCTGTGATGCTGGAACTCTGCAGCAAGAGGAAGATACCGGTATGACTGTACAGGAGCCTTGTAAGCAGCTTTCTCTCTGATTTACAGCAGGCATGTCCAACAGGTAGATTGTGATCTGTAGTAGATCACTGCTAGATCACTGGCACCCCTTAAAAAAGCTCACCCAAAATTTTCCTCCTCCCTAAAAAAGCTGAACTATGACCTGAAGCCCTAAACAAAAATGGGCCTCCCTCCCTCCTAAAAGAAGCTCGACAAGGGTTGACCTAAACCCCCAAAAAACAGGGCTTCCCTTCCTTAAAAAAAACTCAACAGCTTTGACCTGATCACTCACAGAGTCTCTTGAGAGTTGGCCACCCCTGATTTACAGTATACAGATGCAGGAGGAGGGGCGGACTGGAACACTACTGCTTTTTATAAACATCACTGTGTCTATCAAAGCTACAGCCCCCCCTTTTCTTATTCACTTCCTTTTAGCCTTGCAGAGCCACTTTACTCAAATTGAATCCTCTGCACCCTCATTAAATGGCCAATAGAACTCTTAATGTGATCCCTGAATGCTCATTAACAACTCCCACTGAAGAACAATAGGGTGAATTGGTGAGCTATCAAATCTTGCCTGAAAGGGGATATCTGTTCCATTGTCTTAACTGCTTAACTACCGGTAGCCACTTTGCTTTATTTATTTGATGTGTTTTTGTTACAGCTGTGTTCCCGCCCCCCCCAGCAAGCGGAGACTGAGCGGCTCTCGCTAAAGCAAAGCACGTCTCCCGCTTCAGTTTTTGGAGGGGGGAATTGCTGGTTATGGTCTGTAAAATACGTTATTTTTTCACTTCTGGGGGGGTGCAGCTGCCCCCCGGGTACGCCTATGCTTAGGAATACTGGCCCCTTTTTTTGTTTCTGCTTCTGCCTTTTATTAGAAAGTGGTCATGAAGTGGGGTCATCCTATGGAGATCATTTTGAAATGGTTCATTGCCTTCTATTCTAGCACCATTGTTCTTGTTTATTTTATAAAAATGCAATAAAACTGTATTAAAAACCAAAGGAGGGAAACTCCTCTTTGTTAATATCAGTTCTTCTTTCCAGCTAAATGAGCTAGTCGTGGGAGACACTAGTGGAAAACTATTCATATACAAGAGTGATGAAAGCAAGCCTTGGAATGTGCACTTATGTCAAGGAATGGTAAGTAGAGATTTAAGTTTGTAGTCCTCTGAATTCTTCCACCTCTGGCGATCTTCGTGCAGTTTCTAAGTAGATGCCGTACATAGGCCCTGCTAGATAGAATCATAGAATTTTTGAGAGTTGCAAGGGGCCCTAAGGATCATCTGTTGTTGTTGTTTAGTCGTTTAGTCGTGTCCGACTCTTTGTGACCCCATGGACCATAGCACGCCAGGCATTCCTGTCTTCCACTGCCTCCCGCAGTTTGGTCAAACTCATGTTCGTAGCTTCGAGAACACTGTCCAACCATCTCGTCCTCTGTCGTCCCCTTCTCCTTGTGCCCTCAATCTTTCCCAACATCAAGGTCTTTTCCAAGGATTCTTCTCTTCTCATGAGGTGGCCAAAGTATTGGAGCCTCAGCTTCACGATCTGTCCTTCCAGTGAGCACTCAGGGCTGATTTCCTTAAGAATGGATAGGTTTGATCTTCTTGCAGTCCATGGGACTCTCAAGAGTCTCCTCCAGCACCATAATTCAAAAGCATCCATTCTTCGGCGATCAGCCTTCTTTATGGTCCAGCTCTCACTTCCATACATCACTACTGGGAAAATCATCTAGTCACAGCTAAACAATCCCTTGCAGATGGTCATCTAACCCAGTGTTTCTCAACCTTTTTTGGGCCAAGGCACACTTGTTCCATGAAAAAAATCACGAGGCACACCACCATTAAAAAAGTTAAAAAATTTAACTCTGTGCCTATATTGACTATATATAATTATGACTGTAAGAAACACTTGCCAATTGCTGTGTTGGTTGCAATCTCCTGTAATAAGGCTTCACAAGCCGCTGATTTCTCTGCCAGCACAATCCTTTGCTCAGCAAGTTTCAGGTTGAGCTCATCCCGGCTTCCTTTCCGGCGGGTTACTGCTGCACGTGACAATGCAAATCGCCCTTCTCGTCGCCGCACGTCGCGGCACACCAGCCAGCGAGTGTGCCGCGGAACAGCGGTTGAGAAACGCTGATCTAACCTGTTTAAAATCCTCTAATGAAGGAGAGTCCACCACACTTGAGGCAGTCCACAGACACCAACAAACTCAAATCCAGCTTTTTTCAGATTAAGGCTCTGAATTACCACAACAGTTTATAGCGATTTTATCTAACGCCTTTTTCCCGACCCCCCCCCCCTCCCGCTAGTTCATTGAGGGCCACTTTGGCATGTTACAAAGCTATTATCACTCAAAAGAAACCAAACAATTTCTGCCAAGGTGTGCCTGCTTGCTTGTGTGAAGAAAGGTTTCAGAAAGTCATCTCTTGGATCTCTATATAAGGGGCAGGCTAACAGATAATGAGTGATGTCTCCCACCTGAAATTGACCACAAATACAATGACTGACTGCATATGGTGGGCATGACTTGGAGACACAGCCCGATAATAGCATTTTTTAAGGAAACTGGTGAGAGTTTGGTCACATAACTAAGATCTGACGAAGTGTGCATGCACACGAAAGCTCATACCAAAATAAAAACTTAGTTGGTCTTTAAGGTGCTACTGAAGGAATTTTTTTTATTTTGCTTCGACTCAGACCAACACGGCTACCTACCTGTAACTGCTCTTAGTTGACACTTATTCAAGGTCAAAGCAGGGCTCAGCTCTGGAAAATAATAGTTCAAAACATCTTTCCAGAGTAGGCATAGGCATTGATACTGCTTCTCTACTCACAATTAGACAGGTATTTACACTGTAAACCATTTATCAGCATACTTACCCACCATCAGTAGCTGTGGGTCTGAAGGGGTTGAGTATGGAAAGTGACTCCGCCAAGTCCATCTCTTGAGCATTCATATTGGTGTAAAGACAGGTTTCTCAGTTCAAGTTTCAATCTTGATATATGTCATTTAATTGTTTGGTTACTGGATCTGATAGGGACTTTGCAAACTCAGGTCTGTCTCCATCTTGATGTACCTTCAGACCATCACTAACTTGATTTTAGTAAGGTTTTGACAAAGTCCCCCATGATATTCCTGCGGAGAAATTCTGGTTAGACAGTGTTACCATTAGGTGGATTTGTAGCTGATTGACTGACTGTCCTAAAGAGGATTTCCTGGTAAAAATGGCAGAGAGTAAGGCTGCTTGTCTTTGAGCTCCATTAGAATTTAGTGCTTATAGTTTTATTTATTTGCATTGATTATCTGTCTTTACCACCCTTCCCTTCTTGTTGTTAAGGATTTTTATACTGAAAATTGTTATACTTATTTTTTTAAATGCTTTCTGTCTTTCTTCCAGCTCACCTGTGTTGGTGTTGGGGATGTATGTAATAAAGGAAAGGTAACCATTTTTTTTTTAAAAAAAATTCACAGTTTCTATTTATGTGCTATGTCTTTGCTGATATACTACTAAATAACCTCAAACGCTTCCTGCATTTCTGGGAGAGAAGAAGGATAATGAGTTCCTCAACATTGGGCTCAAACATTGAACAAGTCGGCCTCTGTCAAATGGCAAGAAAAGTGATATATTTCATATTGTTGTGAAAATATTGGGAATAAACACTGAAATCTTATGTACATTTCCATAGAAATATTGGGAATTACTTCCCAGTAACAATGCTGAGGGACCCAGGTGGCGCTGTGGGTTAAACCACAGAGCCTAGGGCTTGCTGATCAGAAGGTCGGCGATTCGAATCCCTGTGACGGGGTGAGCTCCCGTTGCTCGGTCCCAGCTCCTGCCAACCTAGCAGTTTGAAAGCACGTCAAAATGCAAGTAGATAAATAGGAACCGCTACAGCGGGAAGGTAAACGGCGTTTCCATGTGCTGCTCTGGTTTGCCAGAAGCGGCTTTGTCATGCTGGCCACATGACCTGGAAGCTATACGCCGGCTCCCTCGGCCAATAATGCGAGATGAGCGCGCAACCCCAGAGTCGGTCACGACTGGACCTAATGGTCAGGGGTCCCTTTACCTTTACCTAACAATGCTGAACCTTAGAATGAGACTGAAATAAGGGTTGCATATTGATGATAATGATGAATTTATATCCCACCTTTTTCCCCTGACAGGGACTCGAGGTGGCTTACAGAAAATAAGAACAGCTAAAAACAAAGAAAAACCCCAACCATTAAAACACACACACACACACACACAGAGAGAGAGAGAGAGAGAGAGAGACATAGACATGAGATCTGTTAAAAACATAATTACAATAAGAACAGCACAGCAACAACCTCTTCATTAAAAGCAATCAGTTGTTGGGAATTTGATATAAGATGTACACACAGTGGAAGTGTTCACAGTACCAGTCACCACACAAAAGCAGAGTATGGTTCAAATCTTTTGCTGTTGTAGAAGTAATATGCTTAGCAAACAGCTCTGGACAAAGCTATACATGGAAAAGTTGGAGGCTTTTCAGATACAGATATTTACTGATACATACAGGTATAGAATATCACTGTTGCTCTAATCCATACCCACTAAACAAGACAGACTGAACAGCACAACTAGCTGACATACCGTGTTTCCCCCTTTTTAATACGTAGTCAAAAAGTAAGCCATGGCAGGGTTGTTAATCATTTGAGAAATGTAAGACGTACCACGAAAATAAGACATACTTCCGTGACATGCAGAGCAAGACCACCAAGCGCCCCAGCCAGCTAGCGGGACCCAGCATGCCGGCCGCAACAGGAGAAGGAAGCCTGCTGGGTTGGGTCAGTGCCCGGAAGCGGCGGCTCCTGCTGCAGCGCCGATAAAGCGTGCAGCAGTGCCGCACGGAGCACCAAGGGCACAAGCCAGCAGGACCCAGCTCCTGCAATGCCGGCCCTGGCAGGAGGAGGAAGCCTGCCAGGTCGGGTTGGCGCTCGGAAGCGGCAGCGGCTGCAGCGCTGACAAAGCGCGAAGCAGCGCCGCACTCTGTGTGTGCGTGTCCGTTTCTCTTTCTGTGTGTGCGTGCGCGTCTCTCTCTCGGGTTGGCGCTCTCTCTGTGTGTGCGTGTCCGTTTCTCTTTCTGTGTGCGCGCGTCACTCTCTCTCTCTCTCTCTCTCTCGGGTTGGCGCTCGGACAAAGCGCAAAGCAGCGCCACACACTCTCTGTGTGTGCGTGTCCGTTTCTCTTTCTGTGTGTGTGTGCGCGTCTCTCTCTCTCTCTCCCCCTGTGTGTGCGTCTGTCTCTCTCTGTATGTTTGCGATCGCGTCTCTCTCCCCGCCCCCAGGACAGAAAAAAGGTGCCGCACAGGTTCCTCTTCGGCTCGTCATTCAGCCACCCCGGCCTCCTTGCCGAGAGCTGACGCCGCTCCCCTCACCCTCCTTCCCTTTCCCCCCTCCCTTCCCTTCCTTCCGTCGGTCCGTCAGTTGGGGTTGCGCGCGCCAGAGGCGCAGACCCAAGCCTCGTCCCCCTCGCGTTTCCCTCACGAGTGTCTCGGAGCGGGACGGGTCCCGGCCTCCCTCCTCATTCCCCGGCCGGTGTGAGAGAGCCCAGGGAGCAGCCTCTATACCTCCGCGTACGCACACACCCGGCTGCCTCCTCTGAAGCCATGGCTGCGAGCGCCAAGCCGAAGCAGGAGGAGAAGCAGTCCCACCTACACCGACATGACGATGGGCAGCTTTGTGTATACCTCCTGCTCTGGCATCCTACGAGGTTTAAATCCACCTCACAGAGTGAAGTCCCCCCCCCCCCTGTGCACGTCTGTCTCCTCTGCTTAGAAGCCTCCAGGGAAGGAGAACCCTTGACTCAGGATGGGGAGGATGGGAAAGGGAGAGAATAGAAGAGGCAGAAAATGTGCACGGAAGAGAGCTCCGAGCATCCTGAGCCAGTGGGACCCAGTTGTGCCGGCACTAAAAAAAAAAAAAGACACCCCCTGAAAATAAGCCACTGTGTGTTTTTTTGAGGAAAAAAAGTTGTAAGACGGTGTCTTAAAAAAGGGGAAACACGGTACATCAATCACTGATATAGTCAGGGCTCTTGAGCCGTTACTACAGCAACTGGCTCGTTTGACCTTGCATGTATGATTACCTCAGCCATTGGGTGATTTATGCTCATGAAGGAAATTAGCTCTTTCCAAAGTCCAGCTACTCCCAACAGTTCCCAAAAGGCTGTTGGAATATGAAGGTCTTCAGTTGGCCTTTGGTGGAAGGCCAACAAGGGAGCCAATCTAACTTCTCTAGGGAGGGAGTTCCAAAGTCTGGGAGCAGCCACAGCAGATACGGCATTATATAAATAACAAGGCACTTTAGAAGATGAGTGCTTTTCTTGAGGGTCTTATAATTGAAAATAGACACAAAGGAGTTGGCACAGAAAGCGGGGAGAAATGAAGGCTAGGTAGAAAGGGGGGGAAGGCAATTATGTCAGTTAAATTAATTGCAGTAGGGAATGGGGATGAGGAAGGTGTTCCAGTGGTGTAGTTAGAAGGGGAACTTGGAGGACGTGAGATGTGAGAGGCAGTTTGAGGCATAGGGAAGAAAGGATGGGGTGGTGTGGGAGCAGGAGAGCTTTGGATGACTGAGCGTGTTGGAGCAGGATGAGGAGCCCTGTGGTTTTAAGGGCAGATTATAAATGATTTATGAAACGAGAGACTACTAAAGCACAGGCTAAATTCTATACCTGCTTTGTCACTGATAAACTTGGAAGGGAATTGCGTATAGTAAATATGCAATAAATATTTTCCGCTTTAACTAATAATGACTGTTTCATATGTTTTCATATTATTTTAAAAATGTTTTCATATTATTTTGTGTCTTTATATTGCTGTTTTACTGGTTCTAGGTTGTGTTTTTGTTATTTTTAGACTGTATACTTCTTGGAGATACTTAAAATATTAAGTGGTATGTTAATGACTATGAATGAATACTTAAATAAGCACTATTACCTGGAAGGTTGAACCCTAAAGCCTGTCCACAATTAGGTCTTGCTGTTTCTCTGCCGCCTAATTTGATGTTTTCTTTTTTTTGTATTTTAACATTTTTATTGTAAGCAGTCCAGAGAACTCCAGTTATGGGGTGTCATTAAAAATCATTAATAAATTTGTTCTCCGTCACTGCCAGTGGGGTTGCCCAATACTTTTTAAATGCATGCTTATAGTTATGAGTGTTAGTTGTCTCATTGTTCATACTGTCCTCTCTTACCACCTCTTATTTATCCATGCATTTCCCTGTCAGAATGTGGTTGTTGCTGTGAGTGCTGAAGGGTGGTTTCATCTCTTTGATCTCACTCCGTCCTCCAAGCACCTTGATGCCTCAGGCCACCATGAGCTCCCGACAGCAGAAGATCAGAAGCTTGGATTCAAGCAGCACATTCCTGCCAACACCAAAGTTATGCTGATTAGTGACATTGGTGAGCAATGACAGCATGGAGTACAAGGGCTTCATAGAGCATATGAAATTCAGTGTGAGTGCGTGGGAAAAGTGACACAAGCCAATGGGGAAGCAGCAGAAGAAAAACCCCCAAAGAACTTCTCTGTCTTTCTGAAGCCGTGAGTGTTCTTCTGCAACTTGAGACAGAGAAAGAACAAATATAAGAGCAAATCTCAGCCAGCAGAAATAATCATGCAAATTAAGCACTTGTACTAGGGGTTTTTAAGGAAAGATTTTTTATTTTTAGTTGAACTTGGTAGTGAGGGCTTTTTTTCTTTCTTTCAGTGTTGCACTCATGATCGAACCATCCCTTAAAACTAGAAAAGTTAGACTGTGGCTCCCTAGTGTTTTAAACTCATTTATGAGTAAATCATAGATAGCTAAGATGCTATGGTTTAGGCCTTCTGTAAAATTTAAGGAGCAGATTTCATGAAAGTGGTTGGTATTCAGCAGCTGAGTGAGAACTATCCACGTACTGGTGAGTTGTTAGTGTCCACCCTTTAAAAGGTACCAAAGGAGAAAACAGCAGGATCTCATCTCCCACTCCCACTTTTTATTTTCACTGTCTCTCTCCACCCCACCCATCTTATCAACATATGCACATTGCGGCATTCTGCCAACACACAAGCCTTAAGCTGTATTTTGCTTTCTGCAGATGGAGATGGGAAGAGTGAATTGGTGGTGGGATATACAGACCGTGTGGTGCGAGCCTTTCGCTGGGAAGACTCATCTGAGAGTTCAGAGAATATCACGGGACAGTTGGTGCTACTCAAAAAGTGGTTGCTGGAGGGACAGGTAAGAAATGCAGTGTGTGGACACCTCTGTTAGGAGAACAGGCTTCGGAAGCAAGGAGCCAACTTCAGAAGAAGACCTCCTTCATGTAGGTGGTTGAGACTAACCGCTTGCTTGATGGAGCCATGTCCTTCTAGTAAAATCTCTCAGGGCTGGTCTGCCCATATGGATATTTGAGGTATTAAATGCTTTACTAAGGACTGGTGTAGTCCGTGTAACATAGAGTTGTGTGTCACCAGCATACTGATATCAGTGCATTCCAAAAGTCCAGATGACTCCACTCAGCAGTTTCATGTAGATATTAAATAGCATGGAGGGTAAAATTGAACTTTAAGGAACCTCACGTTGGAGGGTCCACTGGGTCAAGCCATATTCCCCAAGCACCACCTTCTGGAGACAACTACCCAAGTAGGAACAGAGTCACTGTGAAAATAGGTCATCTACTCCCAGCTTGGACAGTCTCTCCAGAAAGATGCTATAGTTAGCAGTCCTGGAGAATCAACCATGGAGAACAGACATGCTGTCCCTGTCCCTTGCCCAACACAAGTTGTCACACAGGGCGACTAAGGCAATCTTAGTGTCAAAACGGGGCCTGAGCCCTGATTGAAATGGCTTTTGAAAATCTGTTTCATCCAAGAGTGCCTTTCCCAGGAAGGGGCCATTTACAATAGGCCTATAGTTCAAATCTTTAGGATCTAATGAGGGTTTCTTAAGGAATGGGCTCCTGCCTCTTTCAGATATCTTGGGACCATCCTTTTAGAAAATCATTCATTACCTCCTTGGTCCAGTGCTGTGGAGGGAGTAGAACCAGACTGGACAGGACTGAGAGTAGAGTTGGAGGAGAGAGCTGAGAGAGCAGGTGTGAGCAGCATGCTGCAGGAGTTGGGAGCTGAAAGGTAGAAAGAAGGGAAATGGGGTGGTACTTGGAGAAGAAAGATGGGTTAAGCCTTAACCGTTAAGGGGTGGCTTTTTTGAGAATAGAGGAGACAGTCACATGTTTGAATGCATGGTAGTCGGCTCATTCAGCAAAGGCAAGTGGTGGTTTAACCAGTTACTTGGGTTCCATTTTCTCTCTCTTGGCTAAAATAGGTGGATAGTCTATCTGTAAATCCAGGCTCAGACTGTTCTCCTGAGATGATGGTGTCCCAGCCTGGGTGTGGTTATGCAGTCTTACTGTGTACTTGGAAAGCAGAGCAGCAGAGGATAGACAGTTCGGCAGCTAGCAGGTGAGACTACTGGAATCCAGTGGGGCAGTCTAACCATCTCTATTTATATTATGGAGGTGCAGGAACAGCTTCATGATTAAAGTGGCTTGGAGCAGTATCCAGCTAAAGAGTTCTGCTAATGCAAGCACTTTGGATGTTCAGGGGAACTTCCTCTCTCCCTGCTCTCCTCACATTTCCCCTCAATTATGTTCTGGATTCCCCCCAACTTTCTGGAACAGATCAGGGAAGGCATGCAGGGAGAGGAGGGAGCAGCAAGTTGTGTAGCGCAGAAAAAAATAATAAATGCTTGAGCTAACAGAACTATTTAGCTGAATGCATCCTTTGGTGTTCTGTTACAAAGCCTGAACATTTTTTTTGCCATCAAAATCATGACTATGTGGCTATGTATTATTCAGTTAGAAGTTTGATAGGAAAATCTACTTGTGGGGATTCCCCTGTTTCACTTTTTACTAGTGTTTGCCAAACTAAAGAATCTTTCCATATTGCTGTGTTTTAAATTTAAGCATGAGACCCGGGTGCAAGAATTTTGGAAGTGGAAGGAATAAAATAGCAGGCAATGTTAGGCCCAAACAGACATCAGTTGGCCATAATTGGTTTTTCGAAGCTCATTGATAGATGAACATCAACACAAAGGTTTGCTAACCTAACACTTATATTTTGGGGATTTGGTAGAAAGAAGGTCATCATACCTATAACCCAGGGAAAGAATTCTGTGTCTCTGCTAAGACTTGCCACTCATCCACTTTAAATGTTATTTCTATTTACCCAACTACCCTTTTACAGATATGCAGGAGACCCACATTTTGACAAGAGTCACTTAACAACATCAAATCTAGTTAAGAGTATGAGACTCCAAGATGTTACTGCTATCACAACCAGATATCTCTTCAGGCTTTGCTTTCTTCTAGGGAAGCCCCAATCCGGGATGTCATTCTCCATCAGACATCAGGAAGAATTCACAACAAGAATGTTTCCACTCACCTCATTGGCAGCATTGGCAGAGGTAAGTGGAAGAAATTCTGGCCTTAGTAAAAATGAGGAAATCGAGTGGATTTGTGTGGAGAAGAGTTCAAGGCTGCATGGTTTAATTAGGTTCCATTTTTGCACCTAAGGCAGGTTGCCCACCTAGAACTTTTCTGTGCAGCTGCTGTTCCTCTTTCCAAACCTGCTGTCACAGAGACATACTTGTGTTCTACTAGATTCTCATTCTAACCCATGCACAATTGCAGCCTCATTCCTCCTGTGACTAGCACTCCTCCTCCTCTCAACTTTGGCCCAGCAAAGTCAGCATGTCACAGGGTGAAAACGGATTGTAGTGAGGATGACTTAAAATTTACATAGCATTCTTGGAATGTTCAGAGCACTTCACATACAGTATTTTGCTTCCACCACATCTTTTACTCAATCTAAACAACTAATGGAGCACCTTCCTCCATTAGTTTGCATAAGGGTGGGTAGAAAGAGGCTCCTGTTTCTTCAGAGATGGGGTGGAAGGGGGGGTGGGTTTCCAGGCTTTTGACTCAGTAAAAAATACAAGAGTTATATCATATGTTTTCTGCTTTGTAATTTTGAGGGATGAAAACACTTAGAGAGGCAGTAATCGAAACAAAATGCTGCACTCAAGTTTGGCTCTATTGCTTTCCCAACTTGGGTCCTGTCTTTGCAGGAACTTCCAAGAAGCACGCTGGCTCGGGTCTGTTTGCACTCTGCACCTTGGATGGTAAGCCCTCTTGCTTTCCTGGAAAGGAATCTCTACAAAGGATTTGGGGCCTGAGCTGAAATAGCTTTCATGGTTAAGAAGCTGCAAATTAGCAATCAATCCCCAAACAGAAACTGTTTCAAAACATTTTAATTCTGGAGACTACTTCAGGTACTTCCAGATTATCACTATTTTGCAGGAGAGATTCGAGTACGTACATGCCAGAAATCTCGATTTGCACAATTAAAGTAGGTTAAAGGGCTCTGTTGCCCTAATGCAACAAATTCACTTTTTTAAAAACAGGAAAGTGATGGAATAAACAAATGATTAACAAGAAGACATGTAAACATCCCACAAACAAAACAGAATGATTTCTCATTGTTGTGCAACCACCCCATTAAGAAATTGGAACAAACGTTCAGTAAAGACTGGAGATAGTCTAACCACTGTATAAACTTCATGCAAGCAAATCAGAATGAAAGCCAAATAAATAGGTTGTCTGAAGGAGCCCTTAGAAATAATTTCCTCTAGTGCAACCATCACATCCAGAAATATTGGAAGGAATATAGACTGAAAAACTTAACATCCCAGTTTGGAATACAGCATTTAATTTCTATCTAGCATTTCAATTTATTTTGTCAAAGCTATCTTGCACATGCCATACCACTTAGAATTATTCTATTGTGTGCAGTCTGAAAACTCTCATCTTGGCTCACTTTGAAATAAGAGCTACGTTACTAAGGAAGGTTGAAGTCAATTTGCTTCAGTTGTTTCATCATTCATATGTCACAGTTACCCTACTTGAAGATGAAGGAAAGAGAGTGGATACAATCTTGAGGCTACTGAAGAATGCCCTGGAAATAAAAGGCAATGCCTACATAGCATTATTGCCTCATTCTAGGTCAGGGGTGAGGAGCCTTTTTCGGCCTGAAAGCTTCATTGCCTCATCAATAATCTTCTAGGGGCCAAAGGCAAAAGCAGGTGGCATGACAGCTGGTGGTAAAGGAACAAAAGTCCAAAACGCTGAACCTCCCCGGGCAGTGACGAGGGACAAAGGGTAGAAAGGTAGAAAAGTTTATTTCTAAGCAAACGATGCACAAAGCTTTTATACAATTGTAGCAAACTCACAAACCACAGAAATGTGTGATCTCTTACATCACTATTGGCTAGGAAAGCGCATGGACGAAGCATGCTTAAGTCAAGTATTTTTCTTCTTGGCTACTGGACAGTTTCTTATTGACCCTTGATTGAGCTCAGACCAGGCTAGGCGTAGTTGGCACTGCAGTTGCAACTGTAGGTAGATCTTGCGGTCTAAGCAACTGTGAAATGGAGGAACTTCATTTCTTTATACTCACAGAGGTGGTAGCTTAGGCACTCTCAACAGTGATGCTTAATGAATGTCTTAACACTTCAGCCCCTCCTGATCTTCCCCTCAGGTAGACTGAACCTTGTCTATCTAGGCAGTCCCTCAATGACTTGACAGCCACTTCACAATCTGTTCACTCGAACAGATAGCCACCATCTTAATTGCTCAGACAGAAAGTCCCTAGTTTAACCTAGGTCCTTGTCTAACCCACAGACAATCCCTGCCTCCTCTAAGACATCCCTTACTCCTATCTGACTTAACTGTCAGCTTTCAACTTAAATTCCACCCTCTCTCTCATGATTAGCTGATCTGCTTGCCAACCCCCACGGGTTGTTAGATCACAAGGAGGCAGACCCAAGGCTTGTCCCTCTTAGACTGCTATAGTTTTATCTAAATCATAATGGATGTGAGTGGATTGGTCACAGTGATCTATTGAAGGCTCATCTGGGCCAGATTATAAAAGGCCACTCATCACTTTGGAAAGCTGGCTGACATTGTGCAGATGTACACTTTGTATAGAAAAGGTGTTTTGTCATGAGCTCAACACCTGTGATTGGTTGAAGGCATCACAAGTCTTCTACCACTTGTGCTCTAGCCTTTTACCCAGCTGTTTCCTTGCCTCAATAGATGAACGATTTCTATGTTTTGGGTGAGGGTGCCTAGGTCATCTTCCATTTTCAGAGAGAGACAGAGGCCCAACAAGACCACCAGCCGTATGGGGGGAGACATCCATTTGAGACTTAAGTAAATCTTAATGATCTCCAAGGCAAACCATCTTAATGCCTCTTCTTCATTGCATTGAAAAGGAAGTCAAAGCAGGCTTCCCCACTCACAGAGTACAGTACTAACATGAAATCAAGTGCACGTCAAGCCAAATATAATGAAAGACATTGGAATGGGAATCTGCTGCACCCAAAATAATGTTTCTAATATAAACTCTGTGGCACAGCATAGGGATGGAAGAAAATGGTTGTTTTTTTTATGCTTGTTTAGAACTCTGCCTAACTTTCTCTTTCCCCTGTAGGGACACTGAAACTGATGGAGGGAGCTGACAAGCTACTGTGGTCAGTACAGGTTGACCACCAACTTTTTGCTCTAGAAAAACTGGATGTTACTGTGAGTTCTGTTCTAGCTTACAATAACCAGGTCATTTGTAGTACAAAGTCAAACAAATTATCCAGGTTCATGCTACTGCCATAACTCCTTTGGAGGAGAGATTGTTACCACCCCTGCCACTGTAAGAAGAGCTTATTTCTCTAAACTAAAAAGTCCCAAATGCTGCAACTTTTCCTCATAGGGGAGTTGGTCCATCCTCTTCATCACCACTAGATGAGGTCCATGAGTGGTACTATGACATTAATTTCTTTTTGTCCTGACATGAATCACTTTGCACGTTTTGTAGTGATTTGACTTTTCTTTGCTTTACTAATCCTAGTTTGTTTGACAACACCTACAAGTCACACAAATTCCTGGGCACCACTCAAGATTTAAGTTCAGGGTTGCTGCACCTCTGGTTGATTCGATGACACAATCACTTAGGGTATCTAATAAATGTGCCTCTTTTTCATGACTGGAACTCATATGTCTATGTGAGAGTAGCTGAAGTCATCCATTACTACAGTTCCTCTTTTGGATGCTTCCTTGAATTCATTCTTCCTCTCAATATGTCCTTGAGCAATTTGACCAGGACAACAACAGAATGTCCTCAGTACTAAATTATTTTTTGAGCCCAATATCACACCTGTGGAGGGCGCTGCCTCTTGTGGGATTTCTAGCTTGCTGGACTCAATGCCCTCTTTGACATATAGAGTGACACCACCTCTGGTACATCCTTCTATGTCCTTTCTATAAAGTTTATATCCAGAGAGATAACTCTGCCCACTGGTTCTCTCTGTTCCACCAGGTTTGTGTTATGCCCACTATATCAATGCTGTCCCCTAAGATCAAGCACCCCAGTTCTCCCATCTTGGCTCAGAGGCTTCTAGCATTAAACACATGTACAGTGGTACCTTGGGTTACAGACGCTTCAGGTTACAGACTCCACTAACCCAGAAATAGTACTTCGGGTTAAGAACTTTGCTTCAGGATGAGAACAGAAATCGTGTGGTGGCAGCGGGAGGCCCCATTAGCTAAAGTGGTACCTCAGGTTAAGAACAGTTTCAGGTTAAGAACGGACCTCCAGAACGAATTAAGTTCTTAACCTGAGGTCTCTCTCTTCAAGTGTCTTTGGCAGTTTTGTTTTGACTTGTGGTGTTTTCACTTCTCTGACTTAACTATCCTGTGCTCTAAGCCTCCCTCTTTAAAATTTTCATAATTTAAAATTTCATGTTTTTTAATCCCAGGGGTGGGATTTGTTGCAAACTGGACCTACTCAGCTACCAGCTTTCTGGCTCCCACTTCATTTTTCTCGCTAGATTCAGGGGAGAAGGAACTGATGCCCCAGAAAGGGGGTGGGGAAGCAAGATTGTTATTAGAATGAGGTGAATGAGCAGCAGAGGCAGTTGTATTGTTCTAAACAAGATGGTGCAAAGGAAGGTTGAAAGGAGATATTTTAGCAATTTGTACCTGGAGAACTTGTTTGAACAAGTAACACTTACAGGAAACAGAGATTTCTGTTATTCTGATGGCTTATGAGAAGACAAATGTCTAAGCTGAGATTCTGTATTCCTTTGTTTATGACACTTACGTACAGCGGTGCCTCGCTTAACGAATGCCCTGCTTAACGAATTTCCCACTTAATGAAAGGATTTTTCAAGCGGAGGTTGCCTCGCTAGATGAATGCGTTTTACGAAAAATTCATCTAGCGAATCACGGTTTCCCATAGGAATGCATTGAAATTCAATTAATGCGTTCCTATGGGCAAAAAAAATAAAAAAAAATCCAATGCATTCCTATGGGATTCGCTAGACGAATTTTTCGCTATAAGAAAAGACCCATGGAACGAATTAATTTCGTCTAGCGAGGCACCACTGTACCACTTTTCCTTCAGAAAGTTCAGAGCATCTTCACAAAGCTCCAAGGAATGTCTCACACTCACTGAACAAGCTGAGAGTTACTTTGTTTTAACACTGTTAACAACACAGTGTACTTCCGAATCCATTCCCTGGGCTCCAGCAAAAGAGCCGGTTGCATGAATATCTGGTGTTGATGCAGGGAGCTATAAAGTTGACTGTTCTATTTTCACTTCCCATAATGTTTTGCAGCCACCATATCCTTTGGAAATCTATTTTTATCTTGTGAACAACCCTTAGATCTTATGATGAAGGGCGGTATATAAGCCTAATATATATTAAAAACGGGAATCTAGACTGGCTATATTCATTAGGCTAGTTTCTTGTCTTGTTGCATCAACCTCCCTTATTTAATGTTAGTGACAAGCTGGGGCCAGATGAAAACATGTATTACTATTGCGCACAAAGGTTGATGGGATTTCTACCCTACCACAAGGAACTTCTGCTAATCAGAAAATTTTGAACTCTTAGGGAAATGGCCATGAGGAGGTGATTGCCTGTGCTTGGGATGGACAGACGTACATCATAGACCATGGACGCACTGTGGCTAGGTTCCAAGTAGATGAAAATGTGAGTGCCTTCTGTGCAGGTGAGCTGCTTTCCTATCAGCAGATCCCCAGGGGTGGGAAATAACTGATGATTGTATGTGATAAAGTGTTCCTACCTCATTGGTAGAGCACTTTTTTTCTTATAGAAGGTCCCAGCTTCATTCCCTATCATCTCCAGTGAAGGGGTCTCAGGTAGTAGGACTTGGAAAGACCACTAAGACTTTGGGGAGTCACTGCAAGGTAGAGTAGACTGCTGGGCTAGATCAGGCACAGGCAAACTGCGGCCCTCCAGATGTTTTGGGACTACAACTCCCATCATCCCTAGCTAACAGGACCAGTGGTCAGGGATGATGGGAGTTGTAGTCCCCAAACAACTGGAGGGCCGAGTTTGCCTGTGCCCTGGGCTAGATGAATCAATAGCCTGACTCGCTACTAGGCACTTTCGTACGTTCATGAGAAAAGCTTTCTGCTGAACTCTTCTACATTCAGTTAGGTAGACATAGCTCAGTGATAGAGTTTCACATCCAACTTTCATAAGAACATAAGAAGAACCCTTTTGGATCAGACTAAAAGCCTATCTAGTCCAGCACTGGCTTCTCTCGGTGGCCAACCAGATGCCTATGGGGAGCTCACTACAGGAGCTCAGCAGCACTCTCTCTAGTTCAACCTCTCATATTCCTTGTTAAAAAGGAAATCCAGAGTTAGAAGGACTGAAAAGACACCTGCCAAGACATTTGAGAGCTACTGCCAGTGAAAATAGACTGTTATGGGCTAGATGGATGCAAACGTCCCTCCATGTGCCCATTAGGCCTGGCAGAGCATCCTAATTTGTCCTGTGAGGCTTTCCCCCCTTGCACTCTTTTTATTCCTGTAGTTGTTAAGACTCCTCCATTTAGCATGGCCAAGGGTCAGGGATGACAGAAACTGTAGTCTAGCAAGGTCTCAGGACCGAAGATTGGGAAAGACTGCTATAGATGAAAGGAAGGGAATTTATCTAGGTAGACCACAAGCTTAACAAATCTAATGCTATTCTAGGCTGCATCAACAGAAGTATAGTGTCCAGATCAAGGGAGGTAATGGTCCCACTCTATTCTGCCTTGGTCAGACCCCACCTGGAATACTGTGTCCAATTCTGGGCACCACAATTTAAGAAGGATATTGACAAGCTGGAATGTGTGCAGAGGAAGGCAATCAAGATGATCCAGGGTCTGGAAACCAGGCCTAAGGAGGAATGGTTGAGGGCATTGGGTATGTTTAGTCTGGAGAAGAGACTGAGAGGAGATAGGAATAGCTATCTTCAAATATCTAAGGGGCTGTCCAATGAAAAATGGGCAAGCTTGTTTTCCTGTGCTCCAGATTCATGTTACAAGAAAGGAAGTTGGGATGTTGGGATGGAGAGGATTTAATTATCTAAGAAGTGATGCTCCAAATTAGATCTGCTGGAGATATGGAATATGCAAAAGGCTCTTCTGTATCTCCAGCAGATCTACCACAAAGCCAGAGCCAAGGTGAATACATTGCTGACAAGGCATTTTTCAGCCAGACTGACACCAAATAATATGATACTTCAACTCGCAAGGAGAATAATCAAATAATGAAACACTGCTAAATAAATTTATGGACGCTCTACACATCAAACACAGGCATTTTGTTTTGTTTTAAAAAAATATATTTATTGATTTTATAAAACTGAAAAGAAAAACACATAGAGCACAAAAATACAAAAAATCACATACAACACAAAAATACATGGAAAAAAATCATATTTATCATTCATCTATCCTAACATTGACTTCCTCTTGTCCCTCCTGACTGCGTTTCATTGCATAACATCCTTAGTAATTTCTATATCATACTTCAACCATCTTGTTTCTTTACCTTATCTAACACATTTCAAACAGATCCTCCTCTACAACCTCCCTGTACTTCCAGATCTTATATTATACATTTCCAAAATTGCAATTTCTTAAATAATCTTTAAATTTCTTCCAATCTTCTTCCACCGACTCTTCCCTCTGGTTACGAATTCTCCCAGCCAGTTCAGCCAGTTCCATAAATTCTATCATCTTCATCTGTAGGTAGATTTTCATTCTTCCAATTCTTAGCCAGTAAAATTCTCGCTGCTGTTGTGGCATACAGAAAAAACGTAATATCTTTTTTTGGTAATTCCTCTCTAACTATCCCAAGTAAGCTAGCTTCTGGTTTCTTAATAAAGGTGTTTTTCAACACTTTTTTTCATTTCATTATAAATCTTTTCCCAGAAGTTCTTTACTTGGGGGCAAGTCCACCACATATGGTAAAAGGTTCCTTCTACATTCTTACATTTCCAACATTTATTATCATGCTTATGATAAATCTTAGCTAGTTTTAAGGTACCATCTATACATCATTTTCATAATATTTTCTCTTAAGGTATTACATGCGGTAAACTTTATATTCTTCTTTCACAACCTTTCCCAGTCTTCCATCATAATATTATGACCCACATCTTTTGCCCAATCAATCATGACAGATTTCGTTTGTTCATCTTTAGTATGCCATTCCAGCAATAAATTATACAACTTTGAAATATTCTTTGTTTTAGACTCTTAACAATTCTGTCTCCAATTTAGACTTTTTTTGTTTGAAAACCTACTTTTTAATCCATTTTGAACATTTCATTTATTTGATGATATTGTAACCAATCATTTACATTATTCTTTAACTGTTCATATGTTTTTATATTTAACAAAATATCTTTATACTTTAACCACTTGGTTTCCGTATTCAATTTTTTATGTGCCTTAGCCTCTAAAGGTGAAATCCACCTGGGTGTTCTCCTTTCTAACAGATCCTTATATCTATTCCACACATTATATAATGATTTCCTGATAATATGACATTTGAAACCTTTGTGAACCTTAATCTTATCATACCACAAATATGCATGCCAACCAAATGCATTGTCATGACCTTCCAAATCTAATACATCGGTATTATCGAGTAGAAGCCATTCTTTCATCCAGCAAAAGGCTGCTTCTTCAAAATATAACTTTAAGTCTGGTAGGGAAAAACCTCTATCTTTAGTGTCCATTAACAATTTGTATTTAATTCTTGTTTTTTTCCCCTGCCAGAGAAATCTTGATAACACCTTATGCCATTCTTTAAAACATCCTAGATTATCAACAATAGGTAATGCTTGAAACAAAAACAACATTTTTGGCAATACATTCATTTTTATCACAGATATTCAGCCCATCAAAGATAATTTCAAATTTGACCATGTCTCCAAATCCCTCTTGATTTCATTCCACAATTTTTCATAATTATTTTTAAACAAATTTATATTCTTCACGGTCATATTTACTCCCAGGTATTTCACCTTTTTAACAAACATCAAAGCTGCAAACACAGGCATTTTGCTACCTGCTATTCAAGATTTGATTAGGGAGTATGGTGCAGTAGCAGGGTTTAAAATAAATTGTGGTAAATCTGAATTAAATCATAAACTTTAATGGAAATCAACATATTAAGGCATTGTAGAGATTTAAATCTGGAGGCATGTGGACATGCACTTCACTGCATCTCACACAAACCTTAATGAGAATTATGGGGAATTGTTTGACTCAATAAAACGAGATCTTAAGGTTTGGAGAGTGCTGAATCTTAGCTGGGTGGTGCCTCATCTCACTAATGCACTTCTGGAGTTTCCTCTCCTTTGATGGCTGCTTTCACTTCTCTAGGTCTCTATGCCTGCAAAGGAGGCTGCAATAGCCCTTGTCTGGTATACGTCAGTTTCAACCAAAAGATCTACATCTATTGGGATGTGCAATTGGAGAGAATGGAATCTACCAGTTTGCTGAAGATGCTAGAGAGTAACTCCGAATACAAAGATCTCCTACTCCAGCTGGGTGTGGGTATGTCCCAAGCCTCATATAACCTGAAGATGGTGAAAGTGTTCCTTGTAATAAATAGGACAGAAAGAGATGAAAGAAAGGGAAAAGAACCATAAGCAGAAAATTTAGAATTCCACCCTAAAATTGCAAAATTCTATGATTATATTTATGCAAAGCATTTAAAACACACATTGGTAACTCTTCCCCCCCCCTTTACAGACATTTCAGTATTTTTCAAAACTAGGTTAGTGGGCTAAATTAACGAAGCAGAATGCATATGTATTGTTAGTTCCTTGGTTGAATATTGAGCCATCTACATATGGGTTATGTTCCACTATTCACCCAAGGCAGGGACAAATGACTATTAGAGTTAATTAGGCTTCCTCATTCCAATTTCGGTCCCTTTCTTCATCCGTTGTAGACATGTCTCTTCCTCAATCCTCCATTCTGCCTTGGGCTCAGGGTGCTATGTGTAGGTACAGGTTCAGAGATGGGCATGGATTTGGATTTGGAGGAGAAGAGCCCTAGCACTGTGGTAGAACATGATTTGCACGCAGAATATCCCTAATTCAGTCCATGGCATCTCCAGGTAGGACTGGGAATGGCCACTATCTGAAGCATTGGAGAGCTGCTGCCAGTCAGTGCAGACATTACTGGTCTGACTCTGTAAAAGGCAGCTTTCTAGGTTTCGTCCCCTGAAAACAAGAACACCTCTTTCTTCTAAACTGAGGACAGGTGTTGTCTGTACACTTAAAAACATTTCTCTGCAACTGAAATAAATGGAGCACAATAATTGCCTTGCTGGGAGCTCAGCGGACTTTTTGTGATACCAGTGAGCCAGATGCCTCTAGGAATTCATGAAGCAGGGCACGAGGAAATATCTTTCCCCTGGTTTTTGTTCCAAACATCTGGTTATTCAGAGACTGTGGCCTCTGTGCACAGATTTCATGGGCAGCAATCTATGAAATACCAATTTTCCATGAAGCTTTTAGATATGGATGCCAAGACTGTACTGAGCGCACAGTGACCAACTTTTGCTGTCATATCATAGAACCAATATTGTGAATAGATTGAGCATGCATTTGGATGTCTAGCAAAGATCAATGGTTGAATCTGTTCACAATATAAATTCTAGATCGGGTGGCTGCACAAAAGCCAGCTCTTGGATGCAAGATAATCTTGTGAATACAGCCTGAGATTCCCACAAACCACTCTCATACTTCTGAAGGGCAGAATATGAATTACAATAGGTAATTCCTATATTCATTTTTATATGTTATGTTGATAGGAGAGCCAGTCACATACTGATTCTTAAGTACCTTGCTAAGACTCCTGTACATCAGTATTTGTCTCTTTCTTTCTTTCATAGCTGGAGATGATGTTTCTGCGGTCAAAGATTTGATTCACAAGACACTCTACTTTCCAGAGGAGCAGCTAAATAGCCCTTCTCAGTTCATGCCCACAGCTAGATCCTCTTCCAGGTGCTATCCTATTTCCCAAGAAATCTTATGAGCAGATGACATATACTTACACAGTGAACAGCTCTGCTTCTCATTCTGCTACCCCTCATTTGTGCAAATTAAGCATTGTTAAGAACCAGGACTTTGAATGAAGGGGTTGGAGGTAGCAGCATGAATCTTCAAGTGAAGCTGCTGACTGAAGTCAACGTAATAGGAAATGCCCTTTTCACATTTGTCTCAAGGTCCTCATTGATTGTTGTTACTTTCTCATCAGTCACTTTATCTTCTGAAAACTTTAATAAAGGTAATTTTAAAAGATCCAGGGGAAAACAGATGTGTTTGATAATGTGTCTAGTTTGGATCGGTATTAGGATTGTTGGAATGAGCAATCTTTTGCCTTTTTTAATAAAAAAATGGTCCCACCAGTTAGATCAGGCATCCCCAAACTGCGGCCCTCCAGATGTTTTGGCCTACAACTCCCATGATCCCTAGCTAACAGGACCAGTGGTCAGGAATGATGGGAATTGTAGTCCAAAACACCTGGAGGGCTGAAGTTTGGGGATGCCTGAGAATCATAGAATCATAGAGTTGGAAGAGACCACAAGGGCCATCCAGTCCAACCCCCTGCCAAGCAGGAAACACCATCAAAGCATTCTTGACATATGGCTGTCAAGCCTCTGCTTAAAGACCTCCAAAGAAGTTAAATCTTCAGATGTTAACAGAGATGTGCAGGAGCTCATCACAGCCATGCCTCCGCTGTGGCTATAAGAAACAAAAAAAGGCATTTCTCTAAAAAAGACCCCCCCCCAATCCATGAAATTCTAAGAATTCTGTGTAAGAGAGTATGGGGGTGGCCCTACCTACTTTTTCATTTGGTCCTGCCCACTGCTGTCATGCAGCCCCTAGAAGGCTAGCACCAAAGTAATGTGGTCCTTGGGCTGAAAAATGTAAACCCACTAACCAGTTCTGTGTACAGGAACACCAGCGAAGAGCAAGGCAAAAGTTGGCAGTAACAACTGATTGCTGCTTATACAGCTTCTTTTAACATTTTTTTGATAAGCCACTAAACAGTTGCCCTCTATTCTAAAACTGGGTGGTGTTTCTCTTGTGTTGCTTATCTCTGCTTCTTTTCCCTTGTAAAGGCAACACAATTCATGTCTGTAGAATTACCTTCCCAGCCCAATGGAAACTCCCCTCTTCCTCAGACGGATATAAGTACTCTCTTCTCCAAGACCCTCCTTCATGAAAACAGAAAAATTGTCACCCTGGCAGTGAGACATCTTTATCAGTTCTCAGCTTCTCAAGGCCAGCCCTTGGCATTCAGGACATCAAATTTGTAGCCTGAGATGCAGAACCTCATTACACTGAACACCCGCATACAGTTCTGTCCAGCAGGTAAATCGTCATACATGTGACACTAGGTACAATCCAAAAGTTAGCCCCCGCACCCCTGTTATGGCCAATGGTGATCATTATGCAACAATTGTTTCGCCTCCATTTAGATTTTAGAAAAATTGTTTTACTGATAGCAGGATTGAACTTCCGACATACTCTTCAGTAGCCCTGTGAATTTCAGGCTTCACCCCCTTCCATTTATTCAGTGACAGGTGTACATGGCCTTACTTTGCTGATTTTGCTCCCAGAAAGAGCCAGTTCCTGATATTTTTCTACCAACTCTGGGTAGATGGGGCTGCTGTTCTTCAGGGCAAACTTGACAGCAGCCTCCTGGTAATGGGGTTGGGGGTTTGGGCAAGGGTAAGCCCAGCAGTCCCTAGAAGGAGGTGTGACAGGCTGCAGTTGGACACAAAGCGAGGCTGGGCTTTTCCTTGGAAGCAGGCGCTTGTATCTGTACAAAATTAAGAAAGCAACATAAATGATAATGCTTATGTGGAAGGTTTTGAGAACTTGAAATGTATAAACAGTGCATGATTTCACTTTGCTGATGGGCATAGAAGCTCAAAAAAGAAGAAGAAGAAGCCCAAAACTACCTAGGTGGGTCTACACACCGGGGGGGGGAGCTATTAATAAGTCAGAAATCATAATAACAAAGGGGGGGAAGCGCTATGGAAAATTGCATTGAATTTTTTTAAAAAAAACACTCCAACACCATCTGGTGTTGCATGTTTGTAACACATTCAGAACACTCTTTTTTGACTAATGTAGCTGAGTCCCTTGTGTGTTTGAGGCCGAGGCGAGATTTGAACTGGGGATTTCCCATTAAGTAGAAGGGTAATATTTTGTGAGACTGCAGCTTAGTTGGGGATGAGGCTAGAGAACAACCATGTGGGTGTTCTGGGAGTTGCTTGCTGGTGGGGGCAAAGCCACAGCAATAGCCCTCTGGCAGTGGTGCCACTAACCAGGATGGACGTGGGCTTGGGGCTCTGTGGGAGCACAGGATTGGCTCCATTTGTGCATCATAGTATAGTTCAAAATTACTCTGAGGGTCATCGAGTCCAAGCCCCTGCAATGCAGGAATCTCAACTAAAACATCCACGACAGATGCCCATCCAATCTCTGCCTGAAAACCTCCAAGGAGGAGAGTCCACCACTTTCCAGGGGATTCAGCACCTCCCAAAACATTACGTGAACCAAATGGCAGCTATCCTTTGAACTTTGCACTTTCCAAGTTCTGCAGTGCTATTCTCTAATCAAAAAATGTATTCAGCAATATATTATTAGAAAATGCATAAAAAGGTATATGTGTGAAAATAACATACAAAAGTGCACATTATTCCTGGCCCAATATGTATATTAGGAGAAGTGTGCCCTAAAACACTCACAATATATATATATATATATTTAAAATAATTTTTATTAAAGATTTTCCTTGTTTATAAAAGCTAGTGGACTGTCTCTTTTTTCAGGTTGCATTTTCTACAGATCAGTTACATTTGTCGTGAGACATTGGTGTTATATGCAGCATAAGGTTGGGAAGAAAAGGGGGAGGGACGGGAGAGAGGGGGTGGGGTGGTGAAGATTATATTATTTTGCTTAGTACATGGGTAGGCAAACTAAGGCCCGGGTGCCGGATCAGGCCCAATCGCCTTCTAAATCAGGCCCACAGACGGTCCAGGAATCAGCGTGCTTTTACATGAGTAGAATGTGTGCTTTTATTTAAAATGTGTCTCGGTTATTTGTGGGGCATAGGAATTCGTTCATTTATTTATTTTTTCCAAAATATAGTCCGTCCGCCCCCCCCCCCAGGTCTGAGGGACAGTGGACCGGCCCCCTGCTGAAAAGGTTTGTTGACCCCTGACTTAGTATATTTGGGGGGGGGGTTGTGTCAGCGTCACTTGGGTAGGTTCTCTTTTTATTCGCTTGTTAGGTTTCCTTGGTGAGAGAGGTTGGGTGGGGTGGCCTAGGGTGTGGTTGATTGTCTTTGGTTGACTGCAGTGAGATTTGTTTGTGCGTTGGGGGGGGGTTGTTGGGTCAAGATAGCCATAATGAATCATATGCTGTCAGTCAGTGGGTTCATGTTGTTGTCTTGTTGGGCTGTGTATTTGATAAAGGGGAGCCATACCAGGGTGAAGGCATCCTGTTTCTCCCCATGTCAGTTTCAGTCTATTGGTTAGCTTTTCTAGTAAGGCTGTTTCCCATACTACATGATACCAGTGTTCCATGTTTATCCCTCCAGTGTCTAGCTACGATGTTTCTGGCTGCTGAGAGTAGGTGGGTTATGAGCTCCAGGTCCCGGAGCTTTGTTGGGGTGCATTCGGTCCTGGTGGGATCGAGATCATTGGGTGGTGGTGGTGGGGGGCTCCGTGTGGCCTCTTTGCTTGTCGTTTTGGACTCGCCTAAAAAGAAATCTTTTTAAAATCGTAAACTGATGTGGAAATGTGGCAAATTGAATTTAAGATTGGAAAAACTGAAACTGGTGGTTTTGCCCTATCCCTACCCATTGATCTTCCACCTGAGGAGGGATACTTTACCTTTTCCTAATTATATGGGAAAAGACCCACAGCGTTGCCCCCACCCATATGATAGCATTATCGCAGCACTTAGCCATGTAGGATCCAGTCGAGGAAAAGCTGCTCTCATGTGGTTGGGGCTTCATCTAAAGGGCACCTGCAACAGTTGGTAGAACAAAGAGAGGAGTATATCTTACCGTATGAAACCTTTCGGAGGCAGGATATTTCCTTCAGCGTCCAAAGGAGGAGCTCGGCACTCGCTCCTCAGTTTGAGTTGATCACACCGTTTCATTTCGTTCTTTGTTCGGGTCAGAACTCTCTCTTTAAATCTCCGATCCACAAACAAGGCGTCCCCTTCAATGAACTTAACGTAGGTGTTCCCATCCAACTGTGAAGGAGGTGGGACTGGTGGCACAGCCATGAATTCTTTCCTGGGAGCGGTGATCCATCGCCATGTGTTGCTATCAAAAGGCTTATCCGGTCTTGGGCGATAGATTGCTGGCAACCTCCCTACATCCAGCCATGTATGGTATCCCCAGACGTGCCATAGGCCATCCTCCACTGGGCAACGTGTTTTGTGGCTAACACTTATTTTGGCATCTGTGTGGGGTGGTCTTTTAACAGCCAGTTTATGGTAGGGTCTTGGAGAAAACCCTGGCCATGACACATACTTGTCTTTACAGAGGAAGTGCCTCTCTTTCCATGTGGTCATCTTGAACAGGGATTCAGATTAACCCTAGGCAGGGGGAAAGAAGGGGCATTCAGAGACATCAGAAGCCCCAGTATTGGCCTACAAGATGATGCCCTACTGCAATACCCAGCTTCAGTTTGTTGAAGATCCTAAGGCACAAGAAATGTAAAATACCCATCATAACATAGCCCTAGCTATGGAATCCTGCTTCCACATGTCCCAGTCCCATGTTCTCTTCCTTCAATCCTTGGCAACCATATAAGACAACAGTTGCAGTTAACAAGGTGGTCTACGATTTAGGAATCCTTTACAAGAAAAACACTTTGCTACCCTTTCCTGCATTTCATTTGCTGTCTCCCCAACAGTCAAACTTCAGATTGTAAGCTCTTTGGAGCAGTTTTTCTTTTATGACTCTGTTTAGTGCTGTCACAAAATGCATCTGCTCCTGGTATGTGTTCTCTCCTCAACAAAGATGAAGTGCATGTGATCATTTACTGTGCATAGGCCAAGAAACCGAGAATAAAGTGTTCCCTAAAATGGGGAACAGCTGCTTCCCCCGTCCCCTTGACTATTTCCCAAGTAAAACGGACAACTGAGGTTTTGCGAAGAGCGAAGAGAGATGAGCAGTAAGGCTGCACAGGTAAGCAAGCTATTTGATAATAATTGCAGCCACAATATTTACATTTTTTAAAAAGAGAGTTTAATTAAGAGGCTGACTTTTACAGTGCTTACGGAGAAAGACAAAGAGAGGTTTAAACACATTTCTAACTCATTATGTAGCTGCAGGAATAGGGCAGACATTAAGAGGAACGGAAGCTGAGGAAGTTACCAGCCACTGTGCACGCTCACCAGGCATAATGGAAAATGTGCACCTAATTCTTCTACAAAGAGGGACTTGTGCAAATTTCCCAGTTGGTATACAGAATCCAGGGGTGGAACTAGGCTTTATTTTACCTGGGTTAAAGATCCAATCTGGCACCCTCCCACATGCAGTTGAGTCCACACACATACAGGGTGGGAAGCCTCTGGAGGCTTCGCCTGGGGCAAAGAACCCGGCTGGCACCCCTGCATAATCTCCAGCAGGCTTTGGAAAATGTGCATTTACCGGTACTTCACTTTGGCCCTGTCAAGGATCCTTGATCCTTAATCCTTGATCCATAATGAGGTTTGTCATACCTTACAGTGGCGAATTTGCTGTCCTTCCCACAGCAGGAACGCAGAGCAAAAGAGGTACATGAACTGCCACCTGAGACTCCTGTATATCTTGGAACATAACATTTCCAGAGAGATATCAAAGCAAGTATTGGGTCACCTTGAAGACTAAGCAATCCATTATGGCCATAGCTTTCCTGGATTCAGCAGTTGAGAGGTATATAAAGAAGTTGAGAGAAAACATTTAAGTGATAATCAGAGCTTAAATATACCGTATGCTAAATAGGCATATATATATATATATACCAGATTGGTGATAATTTACTCGGCATTACTAAAATGATTTTATTAACAGAGAACCATTCAAAAGAAACATTGACAACAGATTTATCCTGCAATTGGTCAGCTCATTAACATGTGCAGTGTGGTGAAAATGATGGAAAGGATTTGTCTCACGTGTCAGGTAGGGGTGGCAACTTGAATAAAATATTGGGGGGGCAGGTAAGCTCCACCCTGCAGAATTGGTGACATGATATGGCACACACACACCATTTTATGGCAATGCACATCAACGGGGGTGGGGGGGCTGGCCCCCTCAAATATTTTATTTTATGGGGGGGGCACAAAGGGACTTCTGCCCCTAGGAGTTGGCTCCTATGGTGACAGCACTGAACCTTTTGGTGAATTGAGATCAGTTACAGAATATCCCAATAGGATGAATTGTTCTCCCACTGATTTATGGTTATTGCCATTTTTAATTTCACATTTGTTCATTTATTCTTTTGTATGGAAACTGACCAGTTGCCCTGGGTACAATTGTAGAATGCAGTAGAATGCATTGTACATTGAATCTATGTAGAATGCAGAAGGGAATTGGCGGCATATGATGGGATAAATCATATTGGAAGACTAGCAGGTGATTGTGGTTGGTTTTATACCATGCCCTTCCCCCCCCAAATAACTGTAGTTTAGTGAGGCTGCTGAGAACGTTCACCTTGAGATTCTTTGCTCTCTTTCACTTACTATTTCCCATGGCTCCCTGGGAAGATGGAGTGTCTGGAGTACACCAGTTTAAGTCTATGCTGAACGTGACCAAATCACTCGGAGCTCCTCAGACGGATGTTCCCTATGCTATGCTGCCATTGAGATGGGAATATCACATTTGCCCCTGGAGAAGATGCTGGGGATTTGCTTGCCTTTATTCTTCTGAACGGCTCCTTTTCCTTCTGTCTGCAGCTGTGTTCTATTCCATTGTGTGCTTTGACGTTTCCAAGCTGGCTTCCTGGCTCGCATAAATTCCCACAGCAACTAGTTGTGATGTCATGTACCAAGAACTGTGACTTCAGGCAAAGTTTGAAGGTGAGGGTGGCATATAGAAGGGAATTAAGAAAACATCCCAGGCTCTTGATGAACAGCTTCTGCTTCTGAATGAATGGCTTGGTGATCCTAAAATCCTCATAGCAATTATTGAGAACAATCCATAGGAAGGAAAATTAATCTCTTAAGAATAGAGGAATGGGGACATCAATTCACAAAGGTTAATGATGGCCCCTTGCAGACTCATGAAAGATGCTAAGGAAACACACTGCTCAGAATCACACTTCTACTCTGGCTTTATTGCATAGGTTGTTAGAAGAAACACAAACACGGACTGTGGCTGAAGTACTTCTATGCAGGGCTTATTGATTCATTTATTTTTTAAGGCCAGACTAGGCAATGCATAAGACAAATCACATTTCACACAATTGCTTTCTTTTCTTTTCACCCATATGATATAAGAGAAGGGGAACAAGTTTTAAAAATGTGTGTTTGAAGTTTGATCTCCTGCTTAAAGCGCTCCCTTTCCCCAAATGAAGATTGCGGGATCAATTTTTGAAGCTCTTCCCCATTTCTCTAATTGCTGAAGGTTACATCAAGTGCTCAAGTTGGGAAGCTAAGTGGTGCCTGGGATGGATGGCTTGGATCTGGTTCGGCCCTCCAGATGTTGCTGGACTCCCCTCACCCCTCAGCCATGCTGAGGCTGATGAAAGCTGGGTCCAACAACAGTTTAGCCAACCATTCTCAAACTTTGAATGGCATGTCCCCATAAAGGAAGCAGCCCCTGACCTGGTTTGACTACAGCGGCAGGCATTCCTACCTGGTAGTGGCCATGTTTTTGCCAACCCTGCTTGCACGAATCACTACTCGGAAGTGGTACCTGTCAGTGTGGCTGTGCTGGGTTAGAAGTTACTTTTGCCCTACTGGGAGGATTTTAGAGCATCTAAGCCAAACTACTGCTCTGCTGGGCATTTAAGCACCAGGCGTTTCAGGAAAAGTGACATCAGCAGTGACAGTGAGATTTAAAACGCAGCAGCTCCAAATCCCACCCAAGCATATTTATAAATCGTCTCTATGGCAATCAAAATCTCCCTTTTCTGATTGATTGGAGACATTTCAATCTGCTTGCATATGAATTCTGAATAGGGTTGCCAGTGTATTTTTTTCTGGTCCTACTCCTGTTCCTTTAACAGGAGCCTGGAATAAAAACTTGCGCAGCTAAAGCTTTCTCTTCATATGGACGTAGAAATGGGAAATGCTTTGGCTGCTAAATTCCTTCATGCTAGGTTCCTATTAAAGGCACAAAACAATGTGGCGGTCCTCAAAGAATAGTTATTTCCACTTATGGAAATAAGTGACCGAAGGCCACATAGGATTTCAGAGCACTTGCATTTAATGTGTAGTGTAACAGAGAAAACCTTTGGCGGATGCATGTCTTTTCTTTACAAACAGAACCAGCTGATGTTCCCTCTGCAGTTATTAAACATACAAGAATCTCTCATCTTCTTTTACATTTACTTTAAAAGACATTAACATATACAAATATATACAAAGACCAACATATGTACATTAGATGCTCTAGCAAATGGGAGGGCTATTAAAAGGGATTTTCACTATGTTTTGTAAGGAACTGACCTAGATTTCATTGATTGTCCAGTGGATCAGCCTTGTCCACTCAATAGCAATATCCATTAGGACTCCAAGCAGCTTCTGGATCATTCTGTGATCAGCTATATGATAGGATCATCCTAATGTGATAATAGCTTGGGAGTCAGTTTAACCCACAAACTGCATCCCTTGGTTGTTTGCACTTAAACAGAATCTATAAACCAAATGTGGTCATTTCAGTTCAGGAATTAACTGTGACCAACTGAGATCAGTACCCAAGTTGTCATCCTCAAGGCCAGGAAAACTGACATCTAGTAGGATTTTGCTCAAACTGTCATTCATGGTGTCCAGGACCAGGCCTTCCAAGAATGAATGGTTTTCAGGAAGAGCAGAAGATTGAAGCTCTGGGGACGACTGTTTGCTGGATGCAGGAGAGCTCGTCAAGGGCCCAGAGACCATGTCATTGGTTTCTGCATTTAGGAGTGGCAGCTGTGGAGAATCACATAACGATGGCCTTAAGGGAGTGCTTCCAAGTCCCAGGATGTCCACGTTCCCCTGAAGGGATATTAATGAGGTTGGAGGGGTTCTCACAGGACTGCAAAGCAGATCACTAGTTTCCTTGACAAAAGGTGCCAATCTCCAGGGGTCAGCAGTTGTCAGGAATGGTGCTGGGGTGGTTATGGGGGCTTTACTAGGTACAGAAGAAATGGGCATCTTGCAGAACATCTCTTTTATTACAGATTTAAAAGGATTGACTTCTCCCTGAGAGCAACTAAATTGAGATGTATTTTCCAGAAGATGAGTATCCGTTTCAAATGGAGGGTCACATGACTCTGACCTACTGGTGGGTTGCAGGAGGAGGAGGACTGGTTCTTCAGAGGAAGGCAGGGCTAAGTGCTGTTTCCTTCTGGATCTGCCCACTTCTTGCCTCTCTTGTCTCTTGATAACCAGTGTGTCCAACTTGCTCCGGGATGGTGACTTGAGAGCTGTAAATGGTCTCTTCTGCTTTGCAGGTGGTGCTGGAAGGACTATGTCTGGCTGTTCACCCAGTTGCACTGGCTCTACCTTTGTGGACACTGTGGGGAGGAATTGGGGGGCCCATGTATTGGAATGAAAGTTGTCGCTCTCCTCTTTTATATGCAGGGCTGCGGTGAAGGATTCTTTGCTGATCCAACAGGCGTCCTGCTTTATGGACTGCTGGGATGTAAATGGAGATAACTCTCCATCACAAGTCTCCTCCTTTATGGGGATGGGCGCTGGGAGCAGGGCTGGCTCCTCATTGGACGGCAACCCCTACAATAGGAAGAGACAGCAAAGTATATTGCACGGCAAGATACTGGTAAAAAAAAAGCCTCACAAATCAAGGAAGTGACAGAAAAGTTAAGGACATTACAATAAGATACAGATGTGTGTGTATGTGTGTCTTGATGGGTGCTCTGCTTAATATCATTTAACCATTTGTAATGAGCTTTCTACAAATGTTCACTGTTAGTGAGGAGAAATCTCTTCCTGGCAATTGACATAGGAAGATGAGGGCAAAGCAAGAGGTTGCTCTCTCTCTCTCTCTCTCTCTCTCTCTCCGTATTGGGGAGTGGTGTCAATCTCATCCCCTGAAACACTCCAGTACTTGGGGGACCACATGCCAGAGGCAGGTATAGCCACAAGCAGCACATATTCATCAGGAATTGACTGTAAAAGAAATGCTGCCTTTTACCCCCAAGTCTGATCAGCCCTCGTAGGCAGCTGGTAACTGGAAGCTATTCAGCTCCTTATTTCAAGCTATCTGAATTCTGTAGGACTGGTTCAGAGCGCTGGGCTTTTTTAAAATGCTCATCCTTTTGCCTGGCTCACTTGATCTTCCCTGGGTGACTCCAAACACTGACAGATATAATCTCTCCTTTAAAAATTGCCAAGAAGAGCCAAAAGCTTCTGAGAGCTGTAGAAGGGCCTGTCACTGAAGCACAGGCAGCGGCAGGGGATGTGCAATGCTCAGCCAACATAGCACTGAGCAGGAGCCATTGGAGGGGGGGGGGCGGATCACAGGATTAAGGACCTAGAATTGCCCTCCGATTATTCCAGGCTACACTGCAGAAGGCAATTCAACATCTGGAGGGACAAATGTTAGCTGCCTCTAATCTAGAGCTCCTTCTCCCACACTGTGGAACTCCCTCCTCAGACAGGTTTCATTTTAACCCTTTAGGCCCCAAAATTCATCCTTTTCCGTTAATCATATTTGGGATCCCTATATGCTGGCTTTAGGTTTTCAATCCTACCTGGGAGTAAGCCCCATGAATCCAATGGGACTGCCTTTTGAGTAGATAATGCATAGGGTTGTGCAGTAAATGTCTTTTATTTTTATTCTTTACTAATTAAATTTGTATATCACCCTTCATCCAAAGATCCCAGGGTGGTTCACAACAGAAAAATACAAAATGGGAATATAAAATACAACTTTTTTTTGCTCTTCCTCTTCTACTGGTATATACTGGTAATTAATTTGTTTTGTAAGCTGCTTTGAGAGCTTTTAAAACCATTTAAATAATTTCATAATTTTGGAGGGCTTCTTTATGGGTCATTGAAGTGGCTTTAATGTATTTATTTTATTTTATGCTATGCCTTTTTGGTTCTTAATCTTTTGTAAGTTGCTTAAAGGTGTGATGCATAGTATACAATAAGTGACACATACATTTGATGATGATAGTTACAGGTAGGTAGCCGTGTTGGTCTGCCATAGACTTACAGCAGATGAACACGGCTACCTACCTGTAACTAGAACTATGGAAGGCACCACATTGAGCCGCATGAAATGGAACTCCATCAACAAGGTATCTGAAGAAGTGTGCATGCACACGAAAGCTCATTCCAATAACAAACTTAGTTGGTCTCTAAGGTGCTACTGGAAGGATTTTTTTTATTTTATCTGATGTTGATGATGATGTTTTGGGTGATTGTGGCAATTATACCCAACGAGTGCAAAATCCTTTACAAAACAGCACTATCAAATCAAGGCCTCAGTAGAAATGTGGAACGAGGGGAACCACCCTGGAAGTGGGAAATGCATGCCCCGACAGCCAGGCTGCAAATTTATTCTCATTCTCAGGCACATGCATGGAGTTGGGTACTGATACACAGTCTGACCTTTGGAGCAATGCACACCGGTTTGCTGCTCTGCATGGTCTCTGAGGCTCCCTGGGCTGCAGGAAGAGGCATCTTTGAAGAAGGTTGAAGGATGACGGACTGACTCAAAGGAAACTGAATTGGAACTAGGTAGGAGTTGACACGTGGCAGCAAGGGTTTCATTTTTCGGCCTAGCAAGGAAAAAAGAAGTCTTAGCCCAGTATCTATAAAAGGTACTTCCTCACTTTTAATTGATCAGCCACCAGAGCCTTCCCAGTTTTGCACTGGGAAATCTCTGCTTTCATCTCAGTTGCATCTGAGATGATTCCTCCGAATCAAAACTGCACACAAGATCAAATTCTTGCTGCTTTTCTGGGAATGGAAGCACTAGACCAGGGGTCCCTAAACTACAGCCCGCGGGCCAGATGCGGCCCAATTAGCCTCCCAATCCGGCCTGCGAAGACCCCTGCCGGCCGCTCTTACGGCGTGCAGCGCGGCGGCGCACTTCCAGATCAGAAAAAAGCACCGAAAATCGTTTGTGCACATGCGTATGGGCCTCTCCCGACCCAGAAGAGGTCATTTCCGGTGCACTTCCGGGTCGGGTCCGGGGGGGGGGCACTTCCGGGTTTGGGGGGGGGAGGCCCATACGCATGCGCACAAATGATTTTCAGCGATTTTTCCGACCTGGAAGCACGCTACCGCGCCAGTAAGTGTGTGTGCGCATGTGCACGGGCGCGCACTCCCCCGCCCTCCAGCCCGCTGCGCACGCACTCCCCTGCCCTCCGCGCGATCGGCGCGGCGGGCACCGGCCCAAAGCCGGGTAAGTCTGGGGTCCCCTGCACAAGACTGACTTGTGAGTATTCTACTGACAACTTGTTGTGGCTTGCGAAGCAGATCACTAGCACTGTGTTTTATGGTTGTACATAGACCATTTATTTCAAACCTGGGAATTTTTCAGTGTCTCCACATACACGGAAAGTCCCAGTCCTTAGCCAGTTAATGGGTATAATACAGACAAACGCTGGGGAAGAAGCTTGAAAAGATCTTAAATAATGAAGCTGCCTTCTGTAGAGTTAAACCCAGGATCCTGCCAGACCAGTGCTACTCTGACGGGCAACAGAGGCCTTTCACTGTACTTTAACTGGAGAAGTAAGGATTGAACTTGGGACTGTCTGCAAGTAAGCGTATGTGCTCTCATGTAGCAGGTACTGTCAGGTATTCTGCCTGGCCCTTACGGAGGACTGACATTTACCCCCTGAACTTTGCTTTGCTGGTCTCTGCTTCCTGCCTTGCTTTGCCTTTTCCATTACAGCCCTCCAGCCCTCCCATGCACATCACGTGAATATCTCCAACATATGTAGAAAACACCCTTGTCACAGTTCCCATTAAATCAACTGCTGGGGTTTTGTTAGGGAGAAGAATCATGCCACTTTCTCTGGGATTGGTAGAGATGTAGAGTATAGACTCACGTGCAGTCTGTGGCTCATTTTTACGACCACTAGTGCCTCTCATATTCTTCTGTAGATCCGGAATGTGCCGTTTTTGCTGCTACATTAGTTTTAGATTAAGAGAGACAAGAAAACAAAAGTTAGAGAAGCTGCAGTTGCCCAACTGCTTTGTATGGATCCGGAGGGCAGCGCTGAACTAATATAAGGAATTTAACTGGCACAGTCCTGCAGAGCTATGGGGCGATATGTGTCACCTCCTGCTGCAAGCAGACACCATTGTCTTTGCTGACTGTCACCCCATAGAACCCCATAGAGCCTGACAGAGGTGGCACAACAGAACTCCTTCCACAGCTGTTCTTCAGGCAGGAGGGGGGGTGAAGAGAGAAAGGAGCTGAGTTTGATAACTCTCACTGCCTGAAGAAATAAAGATAAAAAGATTAATTGTGCAGTGTGTTTCGTTCTACCCAAGTTCAACATGCTTGAGCACAATGGCAGAAAAAAAGGAGCAGCAGCAGCAAGCAGAGAGAGCACCACTTGATACACGGAGTCAGTCAAACTAGCTATTTGCAAACTAGCTATTTCCATCACATGGAAAACAGTTTTTAGTTTCAGTTCTATCAGCATTGTTTGCTGCTGTCAGGATGCAAGCGATGATGCCATGAGTCTGCCCTCCACTCATCCACCCCATTGTGCTCTCCTCTCTCACCGTGTTCTAGAAAGATATATTAAGAGGTTTCATTTGCCCATTTAAACCAAGCATTACAACAGAAGTAATCTAAAAATGCACTTGCAGTTTGTTTATTTTTTATGTACTGAAAACCCACCATTTGACCAAATATTTGCTTGTGCCCCCAAATTAATAGGCGGTGAATAAACTTAAGTATCCACTCATTGGTCCAAATAGCATGACTGCAGGTAGCCAAGGCTGCCCCATCCATTTCCCACACACTTGAAGGAGGCACAGAAGGGGAAGCTGCTGGAGGATCTCAACTCTTGACTAGTAAAGCAACCTCTATACATCTGCAGGCACCGAAAGAGGGAAGAAAGAAACCCAAGCCCAACCAGGAGGGAAGGTCTTACTGATTCCAAGAGCCCGGGTGATGCTGGTGACTGCACATCCAGTGGCTGGTGGTGGCCAAGTATACAAAAGGAATGAAAAGGAAATCGTCAGCTAAACCGGAGAACAAAGGAACATTTGGGCACAGCAGGCAGTACAGAACAATCTGTCAGTCCTCAGCGAGAAAGTAAGCTGAAAATTTTGTACAATACCATACGCTTCCAGTGATCAGAAGGTTAGCCCTGTCTGAGGCTAGATTGGGGGAGAACAAGGAGCAGACTCTTTTCAACAAAAACTTTTACAATAACCAGGCCAAACCACAAAGCGGGGTTCCAGGTTC
This sequence comes from Zootoca vivipara, assembly GCF_965207765.1. Lineage (NCBI taxonomy): Eukaryota > Metazoa > Chordata > Lepidosauria > Squamata > Lacertidae > Zootoca > Zootoca vivipara. The sequence goes on along the minus strand of NC_142583.1, from coordinate 5,471,912 downwards.
ATGTAACCCGCTGCCCCCAAACACAACTTTCTCTTAGCAAGGGAAGAAGTGTGGGTTGTCCATAGCAATCCATGGAGAAATGCAAAAATTAGCCCCTTCTGTTCCTGACTTAGGGTCTTGGGGTGTGTGTTATTTTTAAAATTTTGCCAACCTTTATACACACAACCCATTTCCATCTACACGGCACTGGAGTGCAAGGCTTCTATAGGCAAATAAGCTGTGGATTTTGGCTTAGAAGAAACCCAAGAAATATTTTGTACAGAGGAAATTTGGTGGGGAATCCAAACCTCCAGCCTGAAGCATTAACAGGGGACTACATCACATGGCTGCCGTAAGTAAGACACTGTCAGCCAAAGCCCTTTACAAACGGCAATGGGGGATAACATTCTGGATTTGACATTTTTTTGAACATTTGTGAAAAACAAACTTTTCGGATGAACACCTTTTGCTTGAGGGTAGACAATGGCTACCCAATGGCTACTGTGTTAATATATCGGATTTCTCCATTAATTCCTGGGAGCAATTTTCATCCAAATGTTTAAAAATGACTTCTCAATGGCAACCAGGAATTCATGTGTCTAGATTAGAGGTGGGGACCATAGAATCGTGGTAGAGTTGGAAAGGACCCAAAGAATCACCTGGTCCTATCCTGCAATGCAGGAATCACAGCTAAAGAATTCCGGGCAGATGGCCATCCAAGATGTTTAAAAACCTCCAATAAAGGAGAGTCCACTACCTTCCAAGGCAGTCAGTTCCACTGTCAAACAGCCCTGTCAGATAGTTCTCCTGCACATATTCTAGCTTGTCATTATCCTTCTTAAATTGTGGTGCTCAGAACTGGTCGCAGTATTCCATGTGGGGTCTGACCAAGGCAGAATAGAGTGGGACTCTTACTTCCCTTGATCTGGACACTAGACATCTGTTGATCCAGCCTAGAATAGCATTAGCTCT